>NC_052150.1:150733491-151051474 GCF_902713615.1 Scyliorhinus canicula | reverse complement strand
AAATAAACACATGCTCTTATCAGCCCATTCAATTTTCTTGGGTAGGTATTATGCTTGGATTAAATATAAATAGAACAACCTCAATTTAGCTGTTCCACCATAATTTAGAAATCACCTCAGCTGCAAGCACAACAGTAACTTGCAAGATAATGAATATATCATAATTGCTGTTGTCATGTGTTGGCAATAACAACTTGCATTTAAATAGCACCTTTAACATCGTAAAATGTCTCAAGATGCTTCACAACAGTGTTATTAAACAAAAGTTGACACTGACACATTAAGTAGATATTAGAACAAATGGCCAAAAACTTGATCTCAAGAGGTAAGCTTTAAGGATGAGAGAGAGGCAGAGAGAATTACGGATGGAATTTGAGTTTTGGACAGGGCTACCCAAGGTTGAGTGATTAAAATATATATTAATGACTTGGATGAGGGAAGTGAACGTACTGTTGCCAAGTTTGCAGATTACACTAAAATAAGTGGGAAGGCAAGTGGTGAGGATGACACAAAAAGTCTACATAGGGATATAGACAGGTTATGTGAGTGGGTCAAAATGGAGAAAGACTGAAGAAAGTTGCAGCACAGAGGGATTTGGGGGTCCTCGTATATAAATCACAAAATGCTAGCTTGCAAGTTCAACAGGTAATTGGGAAGGCAAATGGAATGTTAGCCTTTATTTCATAGGGCTTGACAGGGGAGATGATGAAAGGTTGTTTCCCTTGTGGGAAAGTCTAGGACCAGAGAGTAAGAGATCGCCTATAGAGATGAGGAGGAATGTCTTCTCTCAGATGGTAGTGAATCTGTGGAATTCCGCAAAGAGCTGTAGAGGCTGGATCATTAGGTACGCTCAAGGCTGAGATAGACAGATTTTTAATCAGTAAAGGAATCAAGTGTTTTGGGGATAAGGTGGGAAGATGGAGTGGAGGATTATCATTCAGGTCAGTCTTCTTCTTCTTATAATCTCATTGAATGGCAGAGCAGACTCAATGGCATTTTGGCCAACTTCAGCTCCTACGTCTTATGTTCTTATAGAATGCACAAGAGGCCAGAATAGTAGAAGCGCAGAGATTTAAGGTGTACAGGGCTGCAAGAGGCTGGAGGATGGGAGGAGTGAGGTTCTGGAGGGATGGGCAACCATGGATGAAAAGTATAAAATGAAAGCATTGCCGGAACAGCAGCCACAGAATCCCTACAGTGCAGTAGGAGGCCACTCGGCCCATTGAGTCGGCATCAATCCTCCAAAAGAATGCCCACTCTCCCGCCCCATCCCCACCTAACCTATATATCTTTGGACACTAAGGGGCAATTTAGCATGGCCAATCTACCTAACCTGCACATCTTTGGACAGTGGGTGGAAACCGGAGCGCCCAGAGGAAACCCACACAGATACAGGGAGAATGTGCAGACTCCACACAGTCACCCAAGGCTGGAATTAAACCAGGGTCCCTGGTACTGTGAGGCAGCAGTGCTAACCACTGTGCCACTATGCCACCAATGTTGATCAGAGAGCACAGATTGATGGTTAAACAGGCTTTAGTGCAAGTTAAGATACAGACAACAGAGTTTTGGATAAACGCATTTATGCAGTTCTGACATGAGCATTGTTTGTCTCTCCAGGGATGCTGCCAGAGTTGCAGCAGTTCCTTGGCAGTTTCTGTTTTTATTTCACGTTTGTGTAGGGTGGAAGATTGGAATCTGTTCAGGAGGCCTTTTGAATAGCCAAATCTAGAGGTAACAAAAAAAAAATGGGTGAAAGTTTCAGCAACATATGTGTAGAGACAAGGTCGAGTTGGGCAATATTATAGAGGTGGAATTAAGCAAGCTTGGTGGTGATATAAATAAGTGGACAAAAGCTCAACTTTAGGTTAAATATGTCACCAAGGTTGTGAAAAGTCTTGATGTGGAGAAGCCGGCGTTGGACTGGGGTGGTCACAGTAAGAAGTCTTACAACACCAGGTTAAAGTCCAACAAGTTTGTTTGGAATCACTAGCTTTCGGAGCGTAGCTCCTTCATCAGGTGATATTGGATATTGGAATTCATCCAGCAATCATGGCCTACCTGCTTGTCGCCGCAGCCCTGGGGGATGCCATTTGTGACTGTACGAGCTGGAGCTGCTCGAGGAGGAGGAAGCTGCAGCAGCGAAGCGTGCAGCATAAGAACAGGAGGCAGCACCCAGGATGGAGAACCGGCCGCCCAACAGGTCGAGGAGGAGGAGGTGCCAAGAAGGAGCAGGAGGCATCGTGTTTACCAGCCAAAGACTCTGACTGAGCAGGGAGACAGTGCGACATATCTGCAAGATCATGGCACACCTGGTACCCTGGGGGTATGGGGGAGGACACCCGCTCCCAGTGTCCATCAGGTGACGGTGACCCTAAACCTTTACACGGCAGGGTCCTTCCAGGTGCCAAGTGGGAACCTGTCCAGGATCTCACAGAAATCGGTGCACAGGTGACTCCATGTCGTTACAGAGGCCTTATATGCCCAGTCGGCACAACACATCCATTTCAATGTGGACCGAGCCCACCAGGATGCAAGGGCAGCGGGGTTCACCGCCATTGGCGACATGCCCCTGGTCCAGAGGGTGATCGGCAGGCTGCATGTCCCCCTATGAGCACCTGCAGATGACAGGCTTCACTACATAAAATGAAAGGGGTTCCACACTCGATGAATGTGCAGCTGATATGTGACCATCAAATGCGCATCATACACTCCTGCGCCCGGTACCCGGGCAGTGTGCATGACGCCTTCACCCCGGCATAGTCAACGATTCCTGACATCACCCCCGGTGACAGAGGTAATCCACTGCGGTCGTGGGTGATAATGCCTATCCAGAGGCCATATACCAACGCAGAGACCTGCTACAACAATGCCCATGCCGTAACCAGGAACATGATCAAGCGGCGCTTCGGCCTCCTGAAGATGCAGTTCAGGTGATAGGACCGCTCTTAGGGGATCTCCAGTATGGATTACCAGCATCGTGGGGGCCTGCTGCATCCTCCACAACATTGTGAGGCAGAGGGGCGATGTGCTCAAGGAAGAAGATGAACAGCAGGTTTCATCCAATGAGGAGGATGCGAGAAAGACGGAGGATGGTCAGGGCATGGGGCCCAGGTAGGCGTGGGAAGACGCACAAAGTGTGCATCTGGGCCAATGTGCACAGGACGCTCTGATCGTCTCCAGTTTCATTGACTGAGGGGGGGAGGCACCTCATTGATACGTACCTGCCACACTACGGGGTGTGGGACCTGGCTAACACTGGGTCTGTTCCACAGGATGGAGGATGATGACATTCCACTCTGCCCGTTTGACAACGTCTGACTCCTGCCCAAGGTAGCACTTTGCACCATCCACCTGGATGATCACTAAATGCGAGCTGGCCATTCCATCACACTGTCCCATCGAATCCTTGGGGTGATGGTGGTGGGGACGGCAGGGGGGAGGGGGTGAGTGAGGGGGGTAAGTGCTGGGGGAGGGGGGAGAGGACGAGGGAGGTCGTCCGTCTGGCCAGGTGCCAGCCTTCAACAGTCATGCCCATGCAGCCCCTGGCTGTGGGGGAGGGGTATGGGCAATGATGACATGTCGTTGGTTCCCCCCCCCCCCCCCCCCCCCCCCACTCCCTGAAGGTCGTTATGTTTGCTGATCAGCCAGCGGTGTTGGCCGCCGTGGTGGCAGCCGCACTTCTATATGTTGCCCTGGGGGAGGATGAGGAGGAGGAGTGTGCCACAGAGGCGGTGCAGGCTGCCGTAGAGGAGCGTACTGCAGAGGGGCAGGTGGCAGCCGCCCAGGCTACAGGGCCGCCCACCCAACAGGACGAGGAGGAGGGGGAAGAGGAGGTTGTGCCACGGCGAAGAAGACGCCCGAGGAGGCCCCGTGTGTACCGGCCCCGCTCGTCATACCAGGGCCTCACAGACCAGGCATGCAGGAAGAGACTCCGGATGAGCCGGGGAACCGTGGCACACATCTGCCACTTGATGGCACATCTGGCACTGCGTAGCACTGGGGGAGGACATCCTCTCCCCGTGTTGGCCCTGAACTTTTTTTTTTTCCTTGTGATGTACCGTCAATTGTATGCGAGGCGCGTGATTTACCAAAGTCTGGCTTTAATTGACTAGAACACAGCTCTGCGATCGTCTGCAGTGGAAAGGACGATCGTCAGGCGTCTGACCATTTATACCTCGTTAATAGTGGCGTGGTTAACTCAGCCTCTCGGCCAATCGGTCGAGAGGCACATGACCGACCAGGGCCAATGGTAAGCCGACGTTCTGGCCCAATGGCAGACAAGTATGCAGATCATATCACCACATTCACCCCTTGCAGGGATGGAAGGCGGGGGGGGGGGGGGGGGGGGGGGGGGGGGGTGTGAACGAGACCCAGGGTGGGGTGGGAGAACTGGTGATATGAGTAGCCGTCGGGAGAATAAATTTTCTCTCCTTACCCCTGTCGAGCAGGAATTGACGCAGCTCGTCCCTCATAAATGAGGACCCCCGATCGTTGTGTATGTACACGGGGTAGCCGAACAGTGAGAAGATGGAGAGTAGGGCCTTAATGACGGTCGATGTGGTCATGTCGGGACAGGGAATGGCGAAGGGGAAGCGGGAGTATTCGTCGATAACCGCCAGGAAGTAAATGTTGCGGTTGTTAGAGGGAAGGGGCCCCTTGAAGTCAATGCTAAGACGTTCAAAGGGGCGGGATGCTTTGATCAGGTGTGCGCGCTCGGGGCGGTAGAAGTGCGGTTTGCACTCGGCGCAGATGTGGCAGTCACGGGTTACTGACCTGACTTCCTCGATGGAGTAGGGCAGGTTGCGGGCCTTAATGAAGTGGTGTAGGCGGGTCACCCCTGGATGGCAGAGGTCTGCGTGGAGGGAGCGGAGGCGGTCTATCTGCGCGCTGGCGCAGGTACCGCGGGACAGGACATCAGGAGGCTCATTGAGCTTCCCAGGACGATACAAGATATCATAGTTGTACGTGGACAACTCGATCCGCCACCGTAAAATCTTGTCATTTTTGATCTTGCCCCTTTGTGCATTATCAAACATGAAGGCTACTGACCGTTGATCTGTGAGGAGGGTAAACCTCCTGCCGGCCAAATAGTGCCTCCAATGTCGCACGGCTTCGACTATGGCCTGGGCTTCCTTTTCCACAGAGGGGTGGCGGAGTTCGGAAGCCTGGAGAGTTCTGGAGAAGAAAGCCACGTGTCTGCCCGCTTGGTTCAGGGTGGCCGCCAGAGCTACTTCTGATGCGTCGCTCTCGACCTGGAAGGGGAGGGCCTCGTCGATGGCGCGCATCGTGGCCTTTGCGGTGTCCGCTTTGATGCGGCTAAAGGCCTGGCAGGCCTCCGTCGACGGCGGGAAGGTCGTGGTTTGCATGAGGGGACGGGCCCTGTCAGCGTAATTGGGAACCCATTGGGCGTAGTATGCGAAGAACCCCAGGCAGCGTTTGAGGGATTTGGGGGTATTGGGGAGAGGGAGTTCCATCAGGGGGCGCATGCGTTCAGGGTCGGGGCCTATCACTCCGTTACGCACTACGTAGCCGAGGATGGCTAGGCGGTCGGTGCTAAACACGCATTTATCCTTATTGTACGTGAGGTTAAGGAGTTTTGCGGTTTGGAGGAATTTCTGGAGGTTGGCGTCATGGTCCTGCTGGTCGTGGCCGCAGATGGTGACATTATCAAGATACGGGAAGGTAGCCCGTAATCCGTACTTGTCGACCATTCGGTCCACCTCCCGTTGGAAGACCGAGACCCCATTTGTGACACCAAACGGAACCCTAAGGAAGTGGTAGAGGCGCCCATCAGCCTCGAACGCGGTGTACAGGCGGTCACTCGCGCGGATGGGGAGCTGGTGGTAAGCGGACTTAAGGTCCACAGTGGACAAGACCTTGTATGTCGCGATCTCGTTTACCATGGTGGAAATACGGGGGAGAGGATACGCGTCCAGTTGCGTAAACCGATTGATGGTTTGGCTATAATCGATGACCATCCGGTTTTTCTCCCCAGTCCGGACCACCAGCACTTGGGATCGCCAGGGACTGTTGCTGGCCTCGATGACCCCTTCCGTCAGCAACCTCTGGACCTCGGACCTGATGAAGGTCCGGTCCTGGGCGCTGTACCGTCTGCTCCGTGTCGCGATGGGTTTGCAATCGGGGGTGAGATTAGCAAACAGGGAGGGGGGGTCCACTTTGAGGGACGCGAGGCTGCAGACAGTGAGGGGGGTATAGGGTCGCCGAATTGAAAGGTCAAGCTCTGCAGGTTGCACTGGAAGTCCAGTCCTAGGAGTGCCGGTGCGCAAAGGTCAGGGAGGACAAGGAGTTTATAATTTTTAAAAACCTTCCCTTGGACCGTGAGGTCCGCGATGCAGCACCCGGTGATGTGGACGGAGTGCGAACCTGAGGCTAACCCGATTTTGTGTGTTACGGGATGGACAGGGAGCGCGCAGCGTCTTACCGTGTCAGGGTGAACGAAGCTTTCCGTGCTCCCGGAGTCCAGCAGGCAGTCCATCTCGTGGCCGTTGAGGTGGATCAGCGTTGTCGTTTTGGCGAGCGTGCGTGGACGTGACTGGTCGAGTTGAACGGCGGCGAACCGTGGAGAAAATCCGTCGTCGCCGTCCGAGTCGATGCTGGAGGACCTTGCGTGGCAGTCCCGGAAGTCGGTGGCCAGGATCCATATGTGAAGTCTGCGCCCCACGATGGCGGCGCCCAGGACCCGTACGTGGGGTCGGCGTCCCAAGATGGCGGCACCCAGGACCCGCACGTGGGGTCGAAGTCCCAAGATGGCGGCGCCCAGGACCCGCACGTGGGGTCGGTGCTCTAAGATGGCGGCGCCCAGGAAGCCCTCGTGGCCGCTGTGGGCGGAGCTAGCGTTGCCAGCGAACCGGGTGGAGCAGCTGCGGGAGGAGGTGAGGCGCGCAGGCCGGGTGCAGGAGGCCGAGGGCGGGGGGAGCAGATTCACGCAGCGGGCAGGTAGGGACCGGGAGGGCCCGGAGAGGCGAGCCGGTCGAGCGCCGGGGCCCGGGGTCGGGGGGGAGAGGTATGCGCGGCGGGTAGGTAGGGACCGGGGATGCGGAGAGGCGAGCCGGTTGGGCGCCGGGGCCCGGGGGCAGGCGGAGCAGATTCGCGCGGCGGGCAGGTAGGGACCGGGAGGGCCTGGAGAGGCGAGCCGGTCGGGCGCCGGGGCCCGGGGGCGGGGGGGAGAAACGTGCGGGGCGGGCCGGCAGAGACCTGGAGGGGCCGGGGAGGTGCGCTTGTCGGCCGGCGGGGCTCGAGTCGGGAGTGGCTGGGGGGGCTCTGGGGGAGAGAGAGAGGCACACAGGCCGTTCGCAGAGGCCTGGGGGCGGGGGGGGGGGGGGGGGGGGGGGGGGAGTGCTGTGCAGCTTCCAGAAGCTCTGCAGACAGCGTTTTGGCCTGGCAGACCGTGGAGTAGTGGCCCTTCTTGCCGCAGCTCTTACAGAGGGCGGAGCGGGCTGGGCAGCGCGAGCAAGGGTGTTTTGCGCACCCACAAAAGTAGCTTGTTGGGCCGGGGGGCGGGGCCCAGGATGGAAGTGCGGGCCCCCCCGCGGATTTATCAGGGCGCCCCGCGGCACAAGCCTGAGGGAGGCCGGGAGCGGCGGGTGGCTGGTGGGAAGCATGCCAGGAGGCCTGGCCAGGGTCATAGGTGCGAGCGCTTTGATCTGCGACCTCCAGAGAGGCGGAGAGAGTCAGCGTCTCAGTTAAACTGAGTTCGTCTCTTTCCAGCATCCGCTGGCGGATCACGGGAGACAGCATCCCAGCCACGTAAGCGTCTCTGATCAGTAGCTCCATGTGCTCTGTAGCCGAGACCGCTACACAGGAGCAACTTCTCCCCAGGGCATAGAGGGCCCGGGCGTATTGGCTTAGAGACTCACCGGGGACCTGCTTTCTGGTGGCCAGCAGATGTCGAGCGAATACCCTGTTGACCGGTTTGATGAATTGTCCTTTTAGCTTTTGTATAGCGTCATCATAATCCGTTTCCTCTTTGATTATTGCGTAGGTGTCGATACCCACGCTGGAGTAGAGGATGTGCAGCTTCTGTGCCCCGGTGGGGGGGTGGTTGTAGATGCTAGGAACCCTTCGAGGCAAGTCAGCCAGAGTTGGAAAAGTTCTGCAGAGTTCGGAGTTTGCGGGCTGATGCGGAGGCATTCGGGCTTGATGCGAAACTCCATCTTCAAAGTCGTAGTCAATTAAATTGATGTACCATCAATTGTACGCGAGGCGAGTGATTTACCAAAGTCTGGCTTTAATTGACTAGAACACAGCTCTGCGATCATCTACAGTGGAAAGGACGATCGTCAGGCGTCTGACCATTTACACCACGTTAATAGAGGCGTGGTTAACTCAGCCTCTCGGCCAATCGGTCGAGAGGCACATGACCGACCAGGGCCAATGGTAAGCCGACGTTCTGGCTCAATGGCAGACCGGTATGCAGATCATATCACCACACCTTGTATTAGTTTATTCTGTGCATTTGAAATATACAATCGCTCAGAAACAAAGGTTGCGTTGAATATACTTTCAATCACTTCCGGTTGCGGTGATGCGGAGCCAAGCCGCACGCTTGGTGGCCCCTGCCCCCCTCGGTCCCCTGGGCTCCTCCAAGGGCCCGCAGCAGCGCCGGCCGGACCCCTTCCGGCGGGGGAACACACCCGCTGCGACCATCTGTCGGTGGATGGACCGGACCAGGAGCGGGGTGGTCAAAAAATCGGCTTTGGAGCAGAGAAAGGTGCGAGGCAGGAAAAACAAGATGGCGGCAGGCGGTGAACTGACAGCGCGGCAGCAGCGGGCGCAGGAGCAGCAGGAGCTGCCCCAGCACCATTCCAGCGAGCTGAAAGCCGAGCTCCTAGAACCGCCCAAGGCCTCACCGGACAAGCCCATGGCGACCCAGACGGCTCAAGGTGCAGAGGCCCGCGAGCCACGGCAAAAGGCCTCGGAGAACGAGGATGAAATCCCAGGCCCGGCAGTGAAGGCGGAGCCGCACGAGGCGCCTCACAAGAAATGGCAAGTGAGGATGGAGGAGATGGAGAACCGCCCCTGGCGGAAGAACCCGCGGATCCTGGCCTCCTGGAGGGGGTGGAAGGCTCTGATCCGGGGGCCCATGTGGCACCGATGCCGAACTCGTTAATGGGCGCGGAGTCCCCCCAAGGGCCCTCGGAGCTGGAGGGCACCCATCGAGTGCTGCTGAGGAAGCCCAGGACGAACGAGCTGCCAAGGGCGGTGCTGGTCCGTTTTCACCGCTTCGTTGACCGTGAGTGTGTACTGAGATGGGCGAAGGAGAGGAGCAGCAGGTGGGAGAATGCAGAGACCCGGATCCATCAGGACCGGAGCACGGAGGCGGCGAAGAGAGGGGCTGGCCCTAATCGGACGAAGGCAGTGCTCCAAAAGGGGGTGAAGCTCGGCCTGCCACAGCCGGCACGCCTCCGGGCCACCCACAAAGATCGCCAGCTCCACCCTGACTCCCCGGAGGACGCCCGGGCTCCCGCCCAGGCAGAGAAGCCAGACCCGAACCGAGGATTGGGGGGACCGGGGACCGATGCACACTGTCCGGAGGCATTGTCCTCCCTGGCACCCTCCCTTCCTGTTTGCTGTTTTTGCTGTCCCCTTCCTGCTTTTTTGCTTTTTTGGGACTCTTTAATTATTTATTTTGGTGTTTTTGTTTTGTTTTTCACTGGTGGAGGGCTGGGGAGCCGTCCCGTGGGCCCGTTGGGTCACGCGCCCCCCCTTCCCGCTTGTTGGGCCGGGGGGCGGGGCCCAGGATGGAAGTGCGGGCCCCCCCCGCGCCGGAGGCGGAGCGGGAGGGGCCGGCACCAGGCGGGGGGAGCGGCGGCCGTGCTGCACCGGAGGGGCCGCCGGGGTGGCGGGAGCAGGCGGGGCCAGCAGGAGCCGGCCAACCCACGGAAGCACGATGGAGGGGCCTACGCAGCCCGGGTGGGGCCCCAGCCAGGGGTGGGGCGGGGGGCACCGGAGGGAGGGGCAAGGGGGGAGGCACCGAGCCGCAGCTGGAAGGGCCGAAGGGGAACTGCTGGCGATGGGGGAGGCTGGAAAGGGGGTCCGCCACCGCGGGGAACAGGCCCGGGGGGCCCCGCGGGCACGTGGCGAGCCGAGGGAGAGCCACAGCCGACCAGCGCAGAGGGAGGGGGAGGCCCCCCCCCCCGAATCGGCCAGCCACACGGAAAGCGAGGGGGCCGAACGGACCAGCAAAGCGGGCCCGGGTGCTGGCGGACCCGTAGGGGCTGGGGGCGGACGCGGCCACGCTCCAAGAGACGCACCCCAAGGCGGCAGACCAAAAGAAGCCGAGAAGAGGGCGGGCCGGACAAGTGCTCCACTTGGGACCAGACGCGAGGAACCTGGGGGCAGCGACCCCGGCCGGAGAGAGCCCTTCGCCCGCGGCGTCGAGCGTGGCAGCGGACAGCCGCGGCAGACACGCAACAAGTGAGTGGCAGGCTTCAAGGGAGCGGGCGGCACCGGTCAATGCGCACGCCCCCAACTGGGCCGACGCAGGCCCCACGCGGTGCACGCCGAGCCAGACTCCAGACCCGGAGACGGGGGGCCTGACACCGGGAGGTGACTTCAACACTGTGCTGGACCCGGCGCTGGACCGCCCGAGGCCCAAGACGGGCAGGAGGCCGGCGGCGGCCACAGCACCGAGGGGGCCCACGGACCAGATGGGAAGGGCAGACCCCCGGAGGCCTCCGAGGCCGGGAGGCAGGGAGCCCAGCCCTGAACGTTTATGCCACGGAGTCATTCCAGGCGGCGAGTGGGGACCTGTCCGGCATCTCGCCGGCATCGGTGCACCGGTGCATCCGGGCAGTGACAGACGCCCTTTATGCCATTGCGGGCCGCTACATCCAGGATGCCCGGGCAGTGGGCTTCACTGCCGTGGCCGGGTTTCCCATGGTCCAGAGCGCGATCGATAGGATGCACGTCGCCGTGCGGCCACCTGCGGATAACAGGGCCGTGTTCACCAATAGGAGGGGGACCTATTCCATTAACATCCAGGTGGTCTGCGACCACCGCATGATTATCCTGCACGTCTGCGCCCGGTACCCGGGAAGTGTGCATGACTCATATGTATTGGCGCAGTCTTACATACCCGGCATGTTCGAGGGACGCCAACCCCGGCTGAGTGGCTGGTTGCTGGGCGACAGGGGTTACCCATTGCGGTCATGGCTGATGACGCTTATGCGGAGGCCACAGACTGACGCAGAGACCGATGCCCATGCAGCGACCAGGGGTGTGATAGAGAGGTGCCTTGGCCTGCTAAAAATGCGTTTCAGGTGCCTGGACCATGTGGTGATTGTGTATCAGTGTAGATGCAATACAACTGAGCAAGCACTAGAGGGAGCACGGGAGAGCTATAAATACAGAGGAACAGGAAGTGAGGAGACTTCACAGAAGGGGGAATTGGTAGCAGGACATAGGCAAGCAGCATTGAGGTAGCTGTAAGTTAAGCACTGAAGAGAGAACAAACTTACAATAAAGCATCTACTCCAACTTTGAGACTACGAGCTTTATTAAGACACAAGGATCAACACAGACCACTCTGGAGGGGCCCTCCAGTACCCGCCAGATAGGGTCGTCAACATCATTGTGGTGTTCTGCGTCCTGCACAACATGGCCCAGTAGAGGGGCGATGTGCCGCAGGCAGAGGAGGGGGGAGTGGAGGAGCAGCAGGATGAGGTGCAGTCCTCCCCAGATGAGGAGGATGGGGTCAATGGTCAGGACAGACGGGATGGGCATGGGCAGGAGGCTGCCCACCGTTACCGGCTGGGCCAGCGGGCACGGGACAGGCTGATAGCTGCGCGGTTCACTAACTAGGGGGGGCGTGGGAATCACCGAGTATGGACACAGACCGCACACCACGGCACCAGCTGACCACCCTCACTCCCCCACCCACCCACCAGCTGACCACCCTTACCCCCCCACCAACCCACCACCAACACCCTCACCCCCCATCACCCACCCACCACCAACACCCTCACCCCCCCACCACCCACCCACCACCAATCACACCCACCCCACCCACATGCACACCACCCCTCCATTGCATATCCACCTGCGGCACAACGGGCCAGGCTCACACGGTCGGTGGTGGAAGCGTGTCTGTTGCAGGCCATGGAGGATGATGACAACACGCTTTGCGATGAGCTCCTGGCTCTACATCGTTGGACAATGTCTGACCCATGGCCACAGTACCACCCTCCACCCGGACCATCCCTGCATGCGGCCGTGACACTGCAGCGCACGGTCCCGTCCTCTGCCCAGGGGGATGGCGAGGCCGGCCCAGGGGGAGGGGGGGGCACACTCACCTGGGGCTGACGTCAGACCCCCCCTCACACACACACACTGGCGCTCAACGCACACAATACCCCCGCACGCTTCGGACAGAACACAAAGGCAGCTTCTGTAGGTGTGAAAGTGATTTTAATGACAAACAGTCCATGCACGTGCCCTAGCCCCGATGACTCGTCTGTGCCCTGCACCCGTGCCAACTTACTCATTGTCTAATTGTTTGGCCTTACGGGCCCTTTGACTACGTCTAGGTGGATCCCCAGATGGTTCAGCAGAACTGGAGGTGGACTCCTGTGATTCCTGCCCTGTGACTCGGGATCCCTTTCGCAGCCGTTTCCTGGGGCGGCCCGGCCTAGATGGGCCAGGCTGCGGCTTGGGCGACTGGGATGGCGAGCTGTCAGCCTGTCCTGCCCGTTGCCCACCAGATGCACCTGGGAAGTAGGGGGGGAGGGGTCGGAGGTGCCGCGGGTTTCCGGTACCTCCCCTACAGGGGGACCCAGGACGGGCCGCAGCACCTACTCCTCCCTGGGGGTGCCCGATGGCCCCCGGGCCTCTACATGGGTCGGGGGTGCGAATGGACCAGCCATCCAACGCCCCCCCGACACCTGGTGCTACCAGTCCTGGAGGCCCGCCCTGGTATCAACAAGGGTCTGTAGGTTTGCAGCCATGGAGCTCAGGGAGTTGGCCATACCTGTCTGTGTCTGGGCAACGCCGGACAGCACATGGGCAATGGCGCCGATTCCCTCAGCGATGGCCTGCTGAGACTGTGCCATGGCCTGCTGAGACTGAGCCATGGCCTGCTGGGACTGCGCCATGGCCTGCAGAGACTGCGCCATTGCCTGCTGGGACTGCGCCATGGCCTGCTGAGACGGGGCCATGGCCTGCTGAGACTGACCCATGGCCTGCTGGGACTGCGCCATGGCCTGCTGGGACTGCGCCATGGCCTGCTGAGACTGGGCCATGGCCTGCTGAGACTGAGCCATGGCCTGCTGAGACTGCGCCATGCCTGCAGAGACTGCGCCATTGCCTGCTGAGACTGCGCCATGGCCTGCTGGGACTGCGCCATGGTCTGCTGAGACTGGGCCATGGTCTGCTAAGACTGGGCCATGGCCTGCTGGGACTGCGCCATGGCCTGCTGGGACTGCGCCATGGCCTGCTGCGACTGGGCCATGGCCTGCTGCGACTGGGCCATGGCCTGCTGAGACTGACCCATGGCCTGCTGAGACTGCGCCATGGTCTGCTGAGACTGGGCCATGGTCTGCTGGGACTGGGCCATGGCCTGCTGGGACTGCGCCATGGCCTGCTGGGACTGCGCCATGGCCTGCTGGGACTGCGCCATGGCCTGCTGAGACGGGGCCATGGCCTGCTGGGACTGGCCCATGGCCTGCTGGGACTGCGCCATGGCCTGCTGGGACTGCGCCATGGCCTGCTGAGACTGGGCCATGGCCTGCTGAGACTGAGCCATGGCCTGCTGAGACTGCGCCATGCCTGCAGAGACTGCGCCATTGCCTGCTGAGACTGCGCCATAGCCTGCTGGGACTGCGCCATGGTCTGCTGAGACTGGGCCATGGTCTGCTAAGACTGGGCCATGGCCTGCTGGGACTGCGCCATGGCCTGCTGGGACTGCGCCATGGCCTGCTGCGACTGGGCCATGGCCTGCTGCGACTGGGCCATGGCCTGCTGAGACTGACCCATGGCCTGCTGAGACTGCGCCATGGTCTGCTGAGACTGACCCATGGCCTGCTGGGACTGCGCCATGGTCTTCTGAGACTGACCCATGGCCTGCTGAGACTGGCCCATGGCCTGCTGAGACTGCGCCATGGCCTGCTGAGACTGGGCTATGGCCTGCTGAGACTGGGCCATTGCCTGCTGGGACTGCGCCATGGCCTGCTGAGACTGGGCCATGGCCTGCTGAGTCTGGGCCATGGCCTCCTGGGACTGCGCCATGGCCTGCAGAGACTGCGCCATGGCCTGCTGAGACTGGCCCATGGCCTGCTGAGACTGCGCCATGGCCTGCTGAGACTGGGCTATGGCCTGCTGAGACTGGGCCATTGCCTGCTGGGACTGCGCCATGGCCTGCTGAGACTGGGCCATGGCCTGCTGAGTCTGGGCCATGGCCTCCTGGGACTGCGCCATGTCCTGCAGAGACTGCGCCATGGTCTGCTGAGACTGACCCATGGCCTGCTGATACTGCGCCATGGTCTGCTGAGACTGGGCCATGGCCTGCAGAGACTGGGCCATGGCCTGCTGGGACTGTGCCATGGCCTGCTGAGACTGTGCCATGGCTTGCTGGGACTGGGCCATGGCCTGCTGGGACTGTGCCATGGCCTGCTGAGACTGGGCCATGGCCTGCTGAGACAGGGCCACGGCGTTGAGTGCCTCTGCTATCTGCCGCTGGCTCTGGCTCATGGCTTCCTGTGAGAGGGCAGCCATGTCCTGGGCCACAGATGCCGCCTGCACGGAAAGCCCCAGGCCTTGCATACTGCTCCCCATGTCTGACACTGTCGCACCCATTGCCTCCACTGAGGATGCCACCTGTGCAGTTTCGGCCTGGGTGGCACGCATGACTGGCACCACTCCCAGCTCCTGGACACGGGTGGACTCCTCCACCTGCGTCTGCAGCTGCTGCAAGCCGGCCGTCACCCCCTTCGATCGTCCCTGGTTCGGTGACTGCATCGGGTCTATAGGTGGGTGTGGTAACTTCAGGAACCCGGCACCCGTCTGGGCGGCAGATGTTTGCTTGTGCCAGGATGCCCTATGACCTCCCGGCCCCTCTGCTGCTCCTACCTCCACCTGCTGTACCGGTACGGCTGTGTCATGCGCACCAGTGAGTGTGCCAGAGGCCTCATCGCTAAAGTGCCCAACCGAGGTGAGTGTCTCTGCGATGGTGGAGGGTGTTGGAGATAGCAGTGGTGTTGTGTCGTGAGCATCATCCAACCCAGAATCCATGGTCTCCTGGGGTGGCGGTTCATGTCCACCCGTCCGCTGTGTGTCACTGTTCTGTCTTTCGGTGACATGTGTGTCGGTGTCCCGTAGGGGTGTCCTGGATAGTGGTGTCCCGGGTAGGGTAGGGGTGTCCTGGATAGTGGTGTCCCGGGTAGGGCTGTCCTGGGCAGGGGAGTCCTGGGTAGGACTGTCCCGGGTAGGGGTGTCCTGGGTAGGGGTGTCCTGGATAGTTGTGTCCCGGGTATAGCTGTCCTGGATAGTGGTGTCCCGGGTAGGGCTGTCCTGGGTAGGGCTGTCCTGTGTAGGGGTGTCCTGGGTAGGGGTGTCCTGGATAGTGGTGTCCCGGGTAGGGCTGTCCTGGGCAGGGGAGTCCTGTGTAGGGCTGTCCTGTGTAGGGCTGTCCTGGGTAGGGCTGTCCTGGGTAGGGCTGTCCTGGGTAGGGCTGTCGTGGCTCGGCTGTGACGGGGGCCTGTGGCTGCCCCCCTCGTCGCTGGGTGTCACACGCATGCGTCGCCGCACTCGCACGAGACGGGGGCGTCATCTCCGTGTTACTCCGGGCCTGTCCCTGTCTCTTAGCTGCCCTGGGGCGTCCTGCAGGTGGTCGGCATCTGCGGGATGGGTGTCTCGACGTTTGGTCCTGCAATACACAATACATTACACATGGTTAGACACGCAGGCGGTGATCGGGGGAAATGGGTGAGGGGGGAATATTGGGGAGGGGGGATATGAGGGAGGGTGGATAGGGGGGAATGGGGATGGGACGTGGGGGATCTCACTTGGTGGTGCGCCCCCGACCTCTACATCGGCAACCTCCCGGTCCTTGGGTCCGCCTGCCTGGTTCCAGGGCCCTCTCCTCATGAACCGTGAGTGGTCTGTCATCAGCTGTGCCCCCTCCGGTCCTCTCACGCTCCCTATTGTTGTGTGCACACTTCTCCTGTGGGGGGGGGGGGGGGGGGGGAGTGTGGGTGGGTGGCAGGGATAAAGGGCAAGAGTGTTAGGCAGGGATATACAGGCAGGCCGGCGGTTGCGCGTACATTGGGGTTAGCACATTAGGGTTGCACATCGCGGGGGGGGGGGGGGGGGGGGGCGGTACTCACCCTGGCTGCCCTGTCGAGGCGTCATTCACCTTCTTGTGGCATTGTGCGCCTGTCCTCGGTGTTACAGCCACAACGCTGACGGCCTCTGCAACCTCCCTCCACAGGCGCCGGCTGAGGCGTGCGGCAACCCTGCGGCCTTGTCCAGGGTACAGGGCCTCCCTCCTCTGCTCTACTGCGTCCACGAGTGCCTCGATGTCGCGCTCCTGGAACCTCGGTGCTGCGCGGCGGGCAGCCATCTTGTCGGATCTCCGGCGGGGTGCGTTTTTTGTGCTGTGACGCCGCCTGGCGTCAATGACGCCGTGCGTCCGCAGCGGGTAGCGCCATCGCGAATCGCGTCACACAGCTACTAGCCCATTCGGGGCCGGAGAATTTGCACCGTTTGGGGGGGCCCGACGCACGCCAGAGTGATCAGCACCGTTTTTGGCGCCGGGTCCCAGCCAGCGCGCCGATTATCGGAGAATCCTGCCCACTCTCTCTCTGTACAGCTACCATGCCCTAAGAGGGTGTTAGTGACCATGGAGTTCCATATATTGGTCCATGTCAAGGGGGGCTGGTTTAGGTCAGTGGGCTGGTCTAGCACAGTGGGCTAAACAGCTGGCTTGTAATGCAGAACAAGGCCACCAGCGCGGGTTCAATTCCCGGACTGGCCTCCCCGAACAGGCGCCGGAATGTGGCGACTAGGGGCTTTTCACAGTATCTTCTTTGAAGCTTACTTGTGACAATAAGTGGTTATTATTATTATGTTATGCTTAGCAAGGTACTGTAATGGTTTGATATTGCCTTCTGACGATTCTGGCTGACCAGGTGTTTCCCCTGCTCTTACTACCTAGACACATTGGAAGGATTTACAGGTTTATAAATCAACCTGTTTGGTCATTCGATGAACATACCTTCAAAGGCCAACAAGTCTTCAGAGTGTGACTTGAACCAAAAGCTTCTGCCTCAACTACCCACTGCACTGCACCACAAGGCCTCCTGTATGATTCTACAACCTTTACATTATCTGAAGGTTACAATTATTTTACATTAGTACATAAGTGTCTGAGTTGGGTTGAGTTAAGCACATGCATGCATTTATGAACCACTTTCATGTAGATTTCACTACAAACAAATACCTGTCTGAGGCAGGCCACCCCAATCTAAAGGAAGACACCCGAGTGCACAGACTTGGCACCAAACTATTCCCCGCTACTTCCTCTGGTCCAGGAAACCACACCCCAGCTCGTCCGACACTTTTTGAACATTTCTGAGATTTCTTACCTTCTTGCTCCCCTCAACAGCCATGGCGCCCAGGCCCTGCCTGTAAACACTTGCACCAATTCACAATCGCGTGACTTCTCCGAAGATGGACGGAGCATCACGGAATAGGGAGCATGAAATGTCCAAATCACTAATGAGATTTAAGTCCATGCAAATGACAGCTTTGCGTAGACCCGCTGCCACGTTGGGCAAACTTCAATAACGCTGCCAGTGAGGGACCTGAACACAACGTCGGAATTGGGTGCATGCTCACTATTCTCCGTCCAATTGCGATTCCCAGTGCAGGCTTTGCAAAGCCATGTTAATGGCTGGTGGTTATGGGAAAAATCCATGGAATTTGTTTTGGCACACAAACCCTGAACAAAAAATGGGAGTCAGAAAAAGAGCATAGCAGACCAAGCTATTGCTTTGACTGTGGCAACAAATCCCTGCAGGCACACGAGTGTGAGTGTATGTGAGTTTAAAGAAATCCTTGAGAGTTACAAGGATTTTGTATCAGATGGATGAGAGGCCACATTTCCCAATAATGAGGCGAGTAAGCCTATAGTGATACTGAGGGATACGGAACCAGCCAAACCCTACTGCTGGGAAATGGCATGGCTTGTCCACCAGCGAGTGTAATAAGTGACAAAGTATTTGTAAAGGGTACTAAAGGAGGGTATATGTCCATCCCCTTATGCCAGGTACACCTGGAGTGCAACATTGTGTCAGGACTGGTGACTGTGGGTATCGTCCCAGGTTTGCCTGTGGGTGGAGTCAACCTGCTCCTCAGCAATGGCCTGGCAGGATCAAAAGTGATCGCATCTCTAGTAGCCTCAGAAAACTGATTGAGATCAAAGAGACCAGCTCCAGGACAAAGTGTTTGGCATTTTCCTGACACTGTAATAACCTATTCTATGGCCAGACTGAAGGGGCATTGCAGACTGATGACCCTGTTGTCTGGTTATCTGATGACTTTCTAAGGAGTCTAGAGGATCTTTAGGTCTTCCTTGGTTGCTGGTCAAGCCTCCCCAGACAGGCGGCGGAATGTGGCGACTAGGGGCTTTTCACAGTAACTTCATTGAAACCTACTCGTGACAATAAGCGATTTTCATTTTCAAGAAGCTGACCCATTGTTAAAGAAATTAGCTCAGGCTGCGCAAACTGAAGCTAAGGAAGAGGTAATCCATGAATACTGCTACATTAAAAATGAGGTGCTGATGACTAAGTGGAGACCCCCTCAAAGACCAGCAAACAAAGATTGATCCACCAGTACCATGAAGAAACATTAATGCTAGCTGGTTGGCATATGATAAATCCAAGACCTCATCAGCCAGCATTTTTACTGGCCTCACATCCACAAAGATGTCATAAGATTTTGCAGAACCTTCTACACCTACCAGGACCTGGGGAAACTTCAGTCTGCAATAAAACCTGCACCTATGATTCCCATGCTGGGAACCATTCAGCAACGTGCTGGTGGACTGGCGGCACAGTGGTTAGCATTGCTGCCTCACAGCGCCAGTGACTCATATTCGATTCCAGACTTGGGTAACTGCCATGTGGACTTTGCATGTTCGCGACGTGCCTGCGTGGATTTCCTCCGGTAGGCTGGTTTCCTCCCACAGTCCAAAGATGTGCAAGTTAGGTGGGCTGACCATGATCAAAGCGTGGGCTGACGGGGATAGGGCAGGGAACTGGGGCGAGGTTGGGTGCTCTTTCAGAGGGTCGGTGCAGACTCGATGTGTTGGATGGCCTCCTTCTACACTGTAGGGATTCTATGGACTGTATGGAACCCCTGCCCAAAACAAATTGGAACTAACTAACCTTACCATCATGGATGTGTCTATTCACTTCCAAGAGGCCATTCCCCGATAACCATTAATGGTTGGGGAATTAACGCAATTCTTTACCAGGGAGCGATTGTCCATCAAGATCCATTCTAATCAGAGCTCAAACTTCTTGTCCCAGATATTCCAGGAAGTATTGGGTGTGACCCATCCTATCATCTGCAGTCACAGTGGGCACCATCATGGTATCACCAGATCCTAAAAACAATGATCAGGGCATACTGCCACGAATACCCCAATGACTAGAATAAACGATTAGGTTTTCTTCTGTCTACTACTAAAGTCTCACCCAATGAGTCCACTGATTTTACTCCACTAGTTTATAAACACCAAGTGCCGAATGTTTGACGTTACATTTTTATTATTTGCTTGGGTTTAGTGTTTTCTAAATAGGCTTTCTCTTTGATTCAAGAAAATCTAATTTGATTGTTTCCTTATTGCTCACAGCTCAAATAGTTCAATATATTTTGATTTGGAAAAGGAACCTTGTGAAAAAGAAACTTAAACCTTTGTTATGACCAACTGAGGAGGTCGAATAGAGGGGAACCAATTCACCCCTTTTCACCTGGGAAGAGCGAGGAAAGGCAACAAAAAATGAAGCTGACAATTCTAAAGGGGTGGGAGTACAGAGGGACCAAGGAGTATGTATGCGCAAATTATTGAAGATGGGAGGGTAGATTGAGAAAGAATTGAAAAAGGCATACAGGATCCTAGACTTTATAATTTGGACATAGAGCACAAAAGCAAGGAAATTATGCTGGATTGAATTTGGCCTCAACTAGCATATTGAGTCCAATTCTCAGGACCACACTTTATGGGAAGGCATTGGAGAGAGTGCAAAAAAGGTTTATTGAAATGGTTCCAGGAATGAAAGACTTCAGTTTGTGGGTAGATTGGCAAAGTTGGGACTGTCCTTTTTAAAGAGAAGCTAGAGAGGAGATTTGACAAGAGTTGTTCAAAATCATGAGGGTTCGACACAGAGTAGATAGGGAAGAACTGTTCCCATTGGCGGAAGGGTTAAAAAATAGAACATACTCATTTAAAAAGGTGATTGACTAAAACACCAGAGGCAACACATGAAAAAACTATTTTTACGCAGTGGATGGTTATGATTTGGAAAGCACTGTCTGAGAATTGGTGGAGGCAGATTAAATCATGCCTTTCAAATTATGTTATACTGGTTAATGTATTGGGAAAACCTGGATCACACGCAATTAACAGACCTGGAACCGGACATGATATTTGCTTTTGGCTGTGAGTACAACTAACATGTAATTTCACGGCGACTGGTCAATTAAGGTCTGACCAGCGTGAAATGCACCCAGACATTGGCGCAGTGCTGCTGGCAGGTGTAGGAGTAGGAGCTTGGCAGACACCAGTCTAATGGGTAGTCAGTGGAGGATGAGATTTAAAAACTGTGCAGGTAGCTCCTTGAAGCTGCCAGGAGTTGTTTAGGATGGAAGGAACTGGCTAAATCGTTGTCTGTTCCACGTTTCTCTTTTTAAATTCCTGTCCTGCGCAACATTACAGACTTTTGGATTTAAGATGAAACCCCCCCTGCTGCAAGCTGCTATTTGGACTGATCCAGCAGACTCCTTTGATTCAATATGTTCTATGGCATATCCCATGATGTCATTTTGATGGACTTGTCTAGCAACCAATCAACTGCAATTCCCGGTCTAAACCAATCCTTGTTGCGGATTGATTTTTTTTCTGGAATGCCATGCTGCGTGATTCTGTGTGTGTCTGTTTTCAGTTTTGATTAGGACTGCAGGGGTAATCCTTTTGAATCTCTGTGCCAGAAGCAGTAGAATTTTCTTTCAAATCTTAGCTGGAATTCCCTTCAGGTAAACAGAGCAGTTAGTGAGAACTCAAAGAAAATGGAGATAGAGCTCAGGAGGGGGAACATTCTGGATTCTGCTCCCATTAAAGTTACTGGACCGCTTGAAGACCTTGTGAAAACTGCTACTCTGATATCTGTTTAACTGAAACAAGCTGATGCTGAAGCTGACCGCATACCAGAAACTGAGCAGATCTGAAGTGCATCTTCCAAGAGCCAGGCTCAGCCCAACACAGGTTGAAGTGTGTACCAAGAGGGGATCCCACAACCTGAGAATCAGCCCTGAGTGGTCCAATTGACCCGTTTCTCCTGGTGGAAGACTGATGAACTATCAATTACGACGAGACGAGCGAGGCTTTTTTACGCAGAGATGTGGAGCCTCCCGCAGCTGCTGCCGAAATGGCTGCAGCTCGGAGAGCCCACACACTTATACTCCGCCTACTGAGTGGAGCCAGCAGGCAGGGGTCTACCCCCATACCTGTAGTACAGGGGCCTTACCGTAATACCCTCATATGCAGTATACACAATACAACAGTGGTTACTACCACATTCACCCCCTGTTAAAAAAAAGTCCAGCAGGGGTGGTGGAAACTATTTACATACAGGTTGTTTAACATTTAAGAAACAGGTTACAAATTTAGACGGGCACCTTGATCTGTCGTTGCGAGCACAGCAGTTGTGGTGGCGATTCAGGCTTCGGTTCGATCGTCGGTGACTCCGGGAGCGTGTTGACCTCATCTTCATCCCCGGGTGGGACCAAGTGGAGGGCGGATTGTCCTGGAGCGGGGGCGTGGTGGGGCGCGGCGGAGGGAGGGAGGGTGATGCTGGGGCAGGAGGGGGGGGGGGGGGACCCAGCTGGTGCCAGGTCCCTGAGGGAGACTATCTTGGCGGCCGTCGGGGTACGCTACGTAGGCGTACTGCGGGCTCACGTGGAGTAGCTGTACCCTCTCAACCAACGGGTCCGCCTTGTGGAGCCACACATGCTTGCGGAGGAGAATGGGTCCTGGGGCTGCCAGCCATGTTGGGAGAAAAACCCTGGAGGTGGACTTCGTAGGGAAGGCAAAGAGACGTTCAAGGGGGGGGTTTCATTAGACGCAATGCACAGGAGCAACCGAATGGAGTGAAGGGCGTCGGGGAGGACCTCCTGCCAGCGGGAGGCTGGGAGATGTCTGGACCGTAGAGCCAGCTGGACGGCCTTCCAGACTGTCCCAATCTCTTGCTCCACCTGCCCGTTTCCCCGGGGGTTGTAGCTGGTCGTCCTGCTCAAGGCAGAGCCCCTGTTGAGCAGGTACTGGCGCAGCTCATCGCTCATAAATGAGGATCCCCGGTCGCTGTGGACGTAGGCGGGGAAACCGAACAGAGTGAAGATGGTGTTAAGGGCTTTGATGACGGTGGCAAATGTCATGTCGTGGCATGGGATGGCGAAGGGGAATCTCGAGTACTCGTCGACCACATTAAGAAAATACGTGTTGCGGTCGGTGGAGGAGAGGGGCCCTTTGAAGTCCACACAGAGGCGTTCAAAGGGGCTGGAGGCCTTCACCAGGCGCGCTCGGTCTGGCCGGTAGAAGTGCAGTTTACACTCTGCGCAGACCTGGCAGTCTCTGGTGATAGCCCTGACTTCCTCGATGGAGTAGGGCAGATTGCGGGCCTTTATGAAATGATAAAAGTGGGTGACTACTGGGTGACAGATCGTCGTGCAGGGTGCGGAGTTGGTTCACTTGTGCGCTAGCATGTGTACCTCGGGATAGGGCATCGGGGGGGCTCGTTGAACTTACTGGGGCGATACAAAATCTCGTAATTGTAGGTGGAGAGCTCGATCCTCTACCTCAAGATTTTATAATTTTTGATCTTGCCCCGCTGAGTGTTATTGAACATGAAGGCAACCGACCGTTGGTCAGTGAGGAGAATGAATCTCCTGCCGGCCAGGTAATGCCTCCAATGCCGCACAGCTTCTACGATGGCTTGGATCTCCTTCTCGACAGAGGAGTGCCGAATTTCGGAGGCATGGAGGGTGCCTGAAAAGAATGCCACGGGCCTGCCTGCCTGGTTGAGGGTGGTGGCCAGAGCGACGTCTGATGCATTGCTCTCGACTTGGAAGGGGAGCATCTCGTCGACCACGTGCATCACGGCCTTGGCAATGTCGGCCTTGATACAGTTGAAGACCTGGTGAGCCTCGGCTGTTAATGGGAAAAGGTGGAGTGAATGAGTGGGCGGGCCTTGTCCGCATAGTTAGGGACCCACTGGGCATAGCACGAGAAGAACCCCAGTTATCGTTTGAGGGCCTTGGCGCTGTGGGGAGGAGGAATTCCACGAGGGGCCGCATGCGATCGGGGTCGGGCATTGAACTCCGTTCTGAACCATATAGCCGAGGATGGCTAATCAATCCATGCTGAACACACACTTCTTGTTGTAGGTTAGGTTGAAGAGTTTGGCGGTGTGGAGGAATTTGGAAAGGTTAGCATCATGGTCCTGCTGGTCATGGCCACAGATGGTGACGTTATCCAGGTACAGGAAAGTGGCCCGCAGTCCGTACTGGTCAACCATTCGGTCCATCTCCCATTGGAAGACCGAGACCCCGTTAGTGACGCTGAAGGGAACCCTAAGGAAGTGGTAAAGGTGGCCGTCCACGCGGTGTACTGGTGGTCCACCTTGCGAATGGGGAGCTGGTGGTAGGCAGATTTCAGGTCCACTGTCGAGAAGACCCGGTACTGTGCAATCTGATTGACCATATCAGATATGCGTGGGACGGGTTACGCGTCGAGCTGCGTGTACCAATTGATGGTCTGACTGTAGTCAATGGCCATCCTGTTTTTCTCCCCAGTTTTCACCACTACCACTTGGGCTCTCCAGGGGCTGTTGCTGGCCTCGATAATACCTTCCTGCAACAACCATTGGATCTCAGACCTGATGAAGGTCCTGTCCTGGGCACTGTACTGTCTGCTCCTGGTGGCGACAGGTTTACAATCCGGGGTGAGGTTCGCAAACAGGGAGGATGGGTCGACCTTAAGGGTCGTGAGGCCGCATACAGTAAGGGGTGGTAGGACCCTACCAAATTTCAGGGTTAGGCTCTGGAGGTTGCACTGGAAGTCCAGGCCAAGTAGCAGTGCAGAGGTTGGGGAGGACGTAGAGCCAGAAGCCGCTGAACTCCACGCCCTGGGTGGTGAGGGAGGCAGTGAAGTACTCCCGGATCGTCACGGAGTGGGATCCGGAGGCCAGGGAGATTCTCTGGTTGGTGGGGCAACCGTGCAGGTCTGGCACACAGCAGCAAAATGTCCTTTCTTACCGCAGGCCTTGCAGAGCGCGCTCCGTGCCGGGGAGCGCAGTCGGGGGTGTTTTGACTCTCCGCAGAAGTAGCACTTGGGTCCCCCGTGGTTGTTTGGCTGCCGCGCGGCGCAGGCCTGGGGTTGGCAGGGGGAGGTTGCTGGTGGGGTGCATGGTGGGGTGTTCGCTGCCGGGGTCCACGATGCTCAGGAGGGGTGGGCCGTGCGGTCGGGGGTATACGCCTGCATATTGCGTGAGGCGACTGTGAGCAAGAGCGCTAGTTTCTTGGTCACCACGAGGTCGAGGGTAGCCCCTTCTAAGAGTCACTGGCGAATGTAGGCCGTCCCTATGCCTGTAACGAACGCGTCTCTAAGTAGCAGGTCAGAATGTTCAGCGGCAATCGCAGTCTCTCACTAGGAGTTGCAGGGCATGCCAGAAATCTTCCACACACTCACCGGGGAGTTGATGCCACGTGGAGAGGTGGTGCCTGGCGTAGATTTTGTTGGTCTGCTGAGTGTAGTTCTCCTTCAGTAGCGCCATGGCCTCAGCGTAGGTTGGTGCGTCCCGGATGAGGGGAAAGATGTCTGAGCTCAGCCGCGTGTAAAGGATCTGGAGCTTCTGTGCCTCTAAGGGTGGTTCAGTCGCAGATCCGATGTATGCCTCGAAGCAAGCTAGCCAATGTGCGAAGGCCGACTTGGCGTTGTCTGCTTGAGGGTGAAGCTGCAGGCGATCAGGCTTGATGCGGAGATCCATCGTTTTAAAATCTCTGCGTAATAAATTGATGCACTATCAATTACGACGAGACAAGAGTAGAGAGTAATCGAGGCTTTATTACGCAGAGATGTGGAGCCTCCCGCAGCTCCTGCCAAAATGTCTGCAGCTTGGAGAGCCCACACACATTTATACTCTGCGTACTGGGCGGAGCCAGCAGGCAAGGATCTACCCCCGTACCTGTAGTACAAGGGCTTTACCGTAATACCCTTGTATGCAGTATACACAATACAACAGTGGTGACTACCAGAAAGACATATCTCTGTTTTCTGGAGGAGCTTTGCAAAGACCCGCTCACCGAATTGGCAAACAAATTAAAACTGGTTCCACCAGCTAGAGCTAAGAAGGCAGAGGTGATTGGTACAATGACTCAACATTTAAATTTGAATAGAGAACAGGCAATACAGCCTAGGCCAGATCAACAATCAGTAAAATTGGCTAAAATCCAGTTATAGTTAGAAATGCAGCAAAAACAGAGAGAAATAGAAGTGCAGCAAAACAGGAAGAAATGAGGAAAGAGGAAAGAGAAATTGAGAGAAAAGGGGGAAAGTGCAAAAGAAAACAGAAATGGCGATGGAAATGAGGAAGCTAGAATTTTTTTTTAAAGTTCCAGCTTAAGGCACTGGAAATGAGTGGAGAGCTGCTAGAATGTAGAGGGGAGACTAGTCCTAGAACGGAACTTAGTGTGATATATTTAAAGTTATAGAGGCTCTCCTAAAATTTGAAAAGAAAGAAGTAGAAACATTCTTTAGGGATTTTGAGAAAATAGCAACACAGATCTAGTGGCCAAAAGAGAAATGGACGTTACCCCTGAAGAGTAAGTTGAGAGGGAGGGCATAGGAGGTTTATGCTGCCTTGTCAGAACAAGAATCATAGGATTATGACATGGGAAGAAAGGCTTTGAGATGTATACAATCTGAGGCGGGATTCTCTGACCCCCCCCGTCGGGTTGGAGAATCGCCGGGGGCCGGCGTCAATCCCGCCCCCGCCGTGTCCCGAAGTCTCCAGCACCGGAGATTCGGCGGGGGCGGGAATCGCGCCACGCTGGTCGGCGGGCACCCCCCCAACCCCGGCTGTTCTCCGGCCCGCGATGGGCCAAATTCCCACCGCTGTCATGCTGGTAGCGCTGGCGTAGATCAAACCACCTACCTTACCGGCGGGACCAGACGGCGCGAGCGGGCTCTGGGGTCCTGGGGGGGGGGGGGCGCGGGGCAAACTGGCCGCGGGGAGTGCCCCCACGGTGGCCTGGCCCGCAATCGGGGCCCACTGATCGGCGGGCGGGCCTGTGTCGTGGGGGCACTCTTTTCCTACCGCCTTCGCCATGGTCTTCACGATGGCGGAGGTGAAAGTGACCTGCTCCCCTGCGCATGCGCGGGGATGATGTCAGCAGCCGCTGATGCTCCGGCGCATGCGTGGACTTCCACCGGCCGGAGATGTTCCTTCGGCCCCGGCTGCTCTGGCGCCAAAGGCCATTCCCGCCAGCCTGCAGAGCGCCAACCACTCCGGCGCGGGCCTAGCCCCTCAATGTTAGGGCTTGGCCCCTAAAGGTGTGGAGATGTCCGCACCTTTGGGGCGCCCGACGCCGGAGTGGTTCACGCCGGGACCCCCTGCCCCGCCGGGTAGGGGAGAATCCCGGCCCTAGTTCCCGAAGCATATAGGCAAAAATTTCGGAATTTGAAGAGATAGCCAGGACTGACTTATGCAGAATTTGAAAGGGTTAAGTAGAACAATATTTGTTGAACACTGCTGTGAGATTAGGTGTAAGGAATTAAAGTAGATGACAGATATTCTGGTTTTGTTTCTAAGGGGAAAGTTACCCCATGTTCCTCACAGAAATAGCCAAACCCATAACAATTTTAAGAGACACGGGCTACTCAATTGTGCTGGAAAAGGAGTTGGTTTCTCCTCCAGAGAGCTCAGTGAAAGCAGAGGTATTTGTGAATGGGATGGGTGGAAGTTGTAACCCAGTTCCATTGTATAAAGTCCAGTTGTGTGATTTTGTGTTAGATCCAGTAGTTGTTGGAGTGGATAAGGAATTCCCAGTGCAAGGAGTAGACTTACTTTTGGGAAATGATTTAGTGGGAGTGAAGGTTGTAGCATCATCTGTGGTGAGAGAGTCTGGAAGAAGTACTTGTTCGCACGTGAATTGCCGATTGTAAGTCATGTGGGAGCTTGGAAACCTCATTGGCAGTAGATAACTCAAAGAAAGGGATGTTGACAACTGTTGAGCATGTTTCAAGTGACCATGGAAGTGAACCAGGTTTTGATCATTTTCAGACTGAAGGTAACCATAAGGATGAGGAGTCAGACGGGGGTTTTAACTTCGACTTCGGTTCTGGCTATAATGTGCTGGCAAACAGTTGTTACAAGAGTGTTGGTAAGGTGGAGTCAGATGAAAGTTATTTGAGGCAATGGTAAATAGTTGTTGCAAGAGTGATGGTAGGGAGGAAGAGTCAGGCAAGGGTCTTGACTGATGTGATGAAAAACAGTTGTTCCCAAGTAGAATCGTCACCAATTGGACTTGGACAATTGGCAAGTTTGTCTTCCAAAGTGAGTACAGGGCTTAGCAACCCAGAAGAAGTAGATGAATTGGACTGGTCCAAAAGTAATTTGCTACCGCCTCTTGCAGTAAACCTGTTGCCATTCCCTCCAGATAATGCAGGTTCCCAGAGCAGGCTTGCTTTTAAGGAAAGTATATCTGGCTGCACAGCATCAGATGATCAGGATGGGGACAGAAAGGACTGGGGAGTGATACCAAGCATGCAGCTAGTTGACCCACAACGTTTTGAAGGTCTACAGCATCTATTTGAGACAGCAGAAGTAGATAGCCAAGAACGTGAAGTAGTTGGCCATCTGTTCCTTTCGGGAATTAAGGAGACGGTTGATGGAGTATCCTGAAATGGTTCTGCAACCAGGAAGAACCCAAACTGTTGTAGAGGCAGCGAAGTCCCATACATTGTTTTTGCAAGCTCTCAAAATGCCCCGTTGGGTGGTGGTAGCACAGTGGTTAGCACAGTTGCTTCACAGTTCCAGGGCCCCAGGTTCGATTCCCGGCTTGGCTCACTGTCTATGCAGAGTCTGCACGTTCTCCCCATGCCTGCGTGGTTTCCTCCGGGTGTTCTGGTTTCCTCCTACAGTTCAAAGATGTGCAGGGGTGTGGGCTTAGGTAGGGTGATCTTTCCATGGGCCAGTGCAGACTCGATGGGCCAAATGACCTCCTTCTGAACTGTATATTCTATGATAAATGATCTAAGTGGAGATGCAGGCAGTGGTTACGAAAACTCCCATGAGGAGGTAAAAATTGTTACCCCAGAAATAGTGGCTGTTGAACCACTGCAGAGTCTACAACCGCAGAGACTGACTCAGTTAGAGACTGAGGAACAATGCATGTTGGACACGGTGCAGGAACAAGTAAAACCATTGTGATCTTGTCCACTCACTTCGCTTGGCAAAATCCCCTTGAAGCCTCTTTGCATCATCCACACAACTCACATTCCCATGTAGTCTTGTGTCATCTACAAATTTGGAAATAGTACATTTACACACGAATGCTAGCCTATCAAGTGTTTAGGTGTGGAGCTGGCTGTTGGGGCTTGGTCAGAATTAGTCTGAGAGTCATAGGAACAAGATCTGTCTCGTTGTTGTGTTGTCTAATATTTATAGTTATTAATTGAATAAGCCTCTGTTGTGTTTGAACACTGCCTTGTCGATCGCCACCTCGTCAATCGCCTCGCAATACAACAGACCCATTTATTCCTACTCGCTGGTTTCTGTGTATTAACCAGTTCTCTATCCATGCCAGTAAATGACCCCCAATCCTATGTACTCTAATTTTAGTTAATACCCTCAGTGTGGGACCTTATTAAAAGACTTCGGGAAATCCAAATACACCACATCCACCGGTACCCCTTATCTATACTGTTAGTATTATCCTCAGAAAACTCCAATAGGTTTGTCAAACATCATTTCCCTTCCATAAATCCATGTTGACTCTGTCCAATCAGATTGTTATTTACCATGTGTTCAGTTATCACACCCTTTATAATAGATTCAGGCATTTCCCCTACTACTGATGTCAGGCTAACAGGTCTGTACTTCAGTTTTCTCTTTCCCTCCTTTCTAAAATAGTAGGGTTATATTTGCTACATTCCAATCTACAGGCATTGTTCCAGCATCCATAGCATTTTGAAAGATGATCAGCAATGCAACTATTATTTCTGCAGCCATCTCTTTAAACACTCTGGGAATTAGATCATCAGGCCCCAGGGAATTGTAAACTTTAAGTCCCATTAATTCATCTAATTCATTTTTACTAAGACAATTTTTTTTCACTTCCTCATGTTTACTATTTTTCCTTTGGTTCACTGTTATTTCTGGGGTATTTCTTGTACATTCCTCCATGAAGACCAAGACAAAGTAATTATTTAACTTCTCTGCCATTTCTTATGCTCCATTATAAATCCTCCTGTCTTTACGAGTAAAGGGCCTGCATTACTCTTTGCCTTTGTAAATACCTCTAGAAGCTCTTATAGTCCATTTTTATGTTTCTTGCTAGTTTGCATTCATATTCTATTCACCCTTTAACTGTTTTTTGGTCCTCCTTCACCGAATTATAAAATACTCAGGCTTACTACTTTTTCCTCAGCAACTTATAAGCCTCTCACCCACCATCTAACCTATCCCTGACCTTCTCTATTTGCTCTACCTGACCCTCCCACTTTATCAACAGCATGAACCCCATCACATTTCTGCCTCTATTCAGTTCCAAAGAGGCATACGGACTGAAAATGTTAATTCTGTTTCTCTTTCCACAGATGTGCCAGACCGGTTGAGTTTTTCCCACACTTACTGTTTTTTTTCAGATGATTTCTAGCATTCGCCATAGTTTACTTTTATTATAGCAATCTCCCTTTGATCCAATACAATCTTTTTTTTTTAAATAATTTTTATTGGACTTTTTTACAGAAAATATAAAAATATAACAACCAGTATAGCAACAAGCAGTAATATGCAACAAACAGCCCCATAACACCCACAATTCCCCCCATACTGTAACATCACATGTATCACACTCCCCCCACCCCCCCACCCCCCCACAAGAGAACTTAACCATAAATTAAAATTAAATAAATCAAATTTAAATAAAATAAGCAAACATAATCAACGTCCCCCCCGTCCCCCCCCCCCCCCCCCCCCCCCGGGTTGCTGCTGCTACTGTCCCAGTACCCTATCGTTGAGCCAGAAAGTCGAGGAAAGGTTGCCACCGTTTAAAGAACCCTTGCACCGATCCTCTCAGGGCGAATTTAACCTTCTCAAGCTTAATGAAGCCCGCCATGTCATTGATCCAGGTCTCCACGCTTGGGGGCCTCGCGTCCTTCCACTGTAGCAAAATCCTTCGCCGGGCTACTAGGGACGCAAAGGCCAGCACACCGGCCTCTTTCGCCTCCTGCACTCCCGGCTCTACCCCAACCCCAAAGATCGCGAGTCCCCATCCTGGCTTGACCCTGGATCCCACCACCCTTGACACCGTCCTCGCCACCCCCTTCCAGAACTCCTCCAATGCTGGACATGCCCAGAACATACGGGCATGGTTCGCTGGACTCCCCGAGCACCTGACACACCTATCTTCACCCCCAAAGAACCTACTCATCCTCGTACCAGTCATGTGGGCCCTATGCAGCACCTTGAATTGGATGAGGCTAAGCCGCGCACACGAGGAGGAAGAATTTACCCTCTCCAGGGCATCAGCCCATGTCCCGTCTTCGAACCAATACAATCTTTAACTTCCTTTGATAGCCATGTTGGTTCACTTTACCAGTTGGATTTTTTTGCGTTAAAATAAATATATATTTATTATAAAATATGTATTAGTTCTTTCAATACTTGCTATTGCTTGCCGACCATCATACATTTTAATGTGTCTCCCCAATCCGCCCTTCATAATTTCTTTTGTTTAGATTGAATGGCCTTAGTTTCAGATTAAACTTCATTGTTTTCAAACGTAATGGAAAATTCCACATATTATGGTCACTCTTCCCTCAAGGTTCTTTGACAATATGATAATTCAATTAGCCGTCTCTCATTGCATAATATCAGATTGAGAATAGCTTGTTCCCTAGTTGATTCCTCAATGTACTAATCTAGAAAAACATTTCATGCACTCCACATCATTCGTGGCCATTTGATTTATCCAGTCAATATGTAGATTGAAGTCTCCCGTGACTACCATGCTAACGAGCGGCACGGTAGCACAGTGGTTAGCACTGTTGCTTCACAGTGCTAAGGTCCCAGGTTTGATTCCCGGCTTGGGTTACTGACTTCGCGGAATCTGCACATTCTCCCTGTGTCTGCGTGGGTTTCCTCCGGGTGCCCTCCCACTAGTCCCGAAAGACGTGCTGTTAGGTAATTTGGATATTCTGAATTCTCCCTCTGTGTACCTGAACAGACGCCAGAATATGGTGACTAGGGGCTTTTCACAGTACTTCACTGTAGTATTATTGTAAGCCTACTTGTGACAATAAAGATTAGTATTATTAGTGCCCTACATTACTATTAGCTGGTGTATAAACAACTCCCAGCATTGTTTGCTGCCCCTTGCTGCTTCTTAACTCAACCCAAACGGAGGGCAGGAAGGTCTTTCATTGGAGAGGGCTATTTTGGCCAGGACCCTCTGCTGGGCACAGGGACCTGACCAGGAGGGCACCTTAATCCTGCCAGGAGGCTGCCAGCCTTCCCACATGGTGTGGGCCCCCCGTTCCCCTCACCTCCCACCCCAGCTATGGTAGGATGAAGCCAGTCAGTGGCCTTTAATTGATAACTAGGCTCTCAATTGACCTAGGGGAATGAACCTTAATCTTACACCACCCTGATTTAGTCATGGGGAGCTGGCACGGTGCCGGGCTCTCCACCCCACACTTTCCTACTTGATTATGTGGTACTCCCCACAATGCCGCCTGCTCCCTGGGGTGGGAGTGTGGGGGTGTGGGTGAAGATAGTATTAAATTGCCTCCTTGAAGTGCATATCCTTGTTGCAGTATTATAAAATGGTTACAGAGTCACTAAAGGTTGTGTAAAAGAGGATTTACACAAATTGGCTTCTAATTTTCCACTTGTTGCTTGATACACAAGCATAATGTAACTAAATAAGTGGATCACTGAATGGGATATTATCATCTTTGTTAAACAATTAATTAGTTGAATTAAAAAACATGAGTACAGGATGAGTAAAGGCCATTAGGCGCACCACACCTATTCCTTGATTAACCTTATAAATATTTATCTGCAATACACTCTACTCATCCTGTTTATCTTCTTAATCCAATATTCTATAGTTCCTCTCTGCCCTTTCATCTGTTCCACCAACCGCTCCAGCTTCAACTTGTGCAACCGCTTCCACCCCGTGCTACCTGAATACCCAAATACCAAACGCTCGCCCCCACTACTCTGAACAGCAACTCCCCCAGCCTCTTCTCCTGTCCCCTCGCTTGAATCGGAAAAACCTTGCTCTTCCCCACAATCAGTTTATATCCCGAAAACCGACCAAGCTCCTCCAATATACCAGTAATCCCCCCCAAAACCTTCCAAAGGGTATGAAATGTAGAACAGCAGATCGTCCGCTTACAGCGAGACCTTATGCTCCAACTCCCCCTCCCCCCACACTATCCCCCGCCAATCCTTTAATGTTCTCTGTGCCATTGCCAATGGCTCTATAGCCAAAGTAAAGAGCAATGTAAGAGTGGGCATCCCTGCGGCATCTCCGGGTGCAACCGGATATATTCTGAACTCACCCGGGTCGTTCATACCCTCGCTGCCTGTGCCCGGTACAACAACCAGAACAAACCCACACGTCCCTGCCCAAACCACCCTAGCGCCTACCACAGATAGTGCCACTCCACCCGGTAGAAGGCCTACTTCGCATCCATAGCGACCACCATCTCCACACTTCGTCCCTCCGGGGGTTTCATTATAACATTTAACAGCTGCCTGATGTTGGCTGACAAATGCCTCCACTTAAGAAAACTCGTCTGGTCCTCCCCTATCACCCCCGGCACATAGTCACCAATCTTTGAGGCCAAGATCTTGGCCAGCAACTTAGCATCCACATTTAACAGCAAAATTGGCCTGTATGACCCACACTGCTCTGAATCCTTATACCTCTTTAAAATTAAGGAGATCAAGGCCTGCGATAACATCGGGGGGAGTACGCCCTGCTCCCTCATCTCATTAAACAGCCTCACCAGCAGGCGGCCCCAAGTCCCCTGAAAGATTTTTGTAGAATTCCACAGGGAATCTGTCTGGGTCCGGGCCTTCCCACCTGCATCACCCCCATACCCTCCACCACTGCAATGAGGGCTCAGAAGCCCTCCACCAGGTCATCCTGCATCCTAGAGAACTCCAACCCCTCCATAAACACCGACTCGTACAATCTCTTATAAAAGTCCCCGAACACCCTATTCACCCCCACCGGATCCAAGACGGTGTCCCCGCCCCCTATCCTTCATCTTTCCGATCTCCCTTGCCGCCTCCTGCTTCCTCAATTGATGCGGCAACATCCTACTCAACTTTTCCGCATGCTCATAGACCGCCCCTTTAGCCCTCCTCGACTGCCCTACCGCCTTACCCGTGGATATCAGTCCAAACTCCATCTGAATTTTCTGTCGCTCCCTCAATAACCCCGTCTCCAGGGCCTCCAAATACCTCTTATCCACCTGCAAAATCTCCTCCACTAGCCTTGCCATCTCCGCCCACTCCGTCTCATCTCTGTGTGCCCATATTGAAATAAACTAACCCCCCCCCCCCCGCCTTATTACTGCCTTCAGTGCTTCTCACAACCTGGTGTCCAAAACCTCACCCATGTAATTCAGCTCCACATATCCCTGGATAGCAGCCCTCACCTGCTCACAAACATTCTCATCTGCCAACAGCCCCCGATTCACCAGCAAGTCCACTCAATGAGACGCATGATCCGAAACCACAATTGTCGAATACTCCGAACTGACCAACCCGCCAACAACATCCTGTTCACTACAAAATAGTTGATCCGGGAGAACATCCTGGTGCAAACAACAACAACATCAACATTCAAAGACAGAAAGAGACAAGAACAACCCCCCAACCCCCACAGAAGATCAAAGGACAATGGCCCACAATGTCCTCCTTCTCCTGCCATTGTCCATTGTCTCTCACAAACTCCATCGCTTCCTCCGTTGTCCCAAAACAGCATTCGCAATTCTGGGGGATTTGTACACCAAAATGTTTTTCAAGGCCCCCAGTACCTCCTTTTTGATTTCAAAATGACCCAAACTATCTACACCAGGGGTGGGCAAACTTTTCCGTGCAAGGGCCACATTCAGAAATTCACAATTTTAAAGGGCCGCATAGTATATTAATTAATAGTCCCGGTTGTAACCAATTAGCGTGTGGCATATACCTCAGCGCTTCCCCCGGCGGCATTCTTCCTTTAGCCCTCTTTTTCTCTACTTTTCAAAAATGGCGCTTCACCCGGTTATGATTCTGGGCGCCTCATATAGAACATAGAACAGTACAGCACAGAACAGGCCCTTCGGCCCTCGATGTTGTGCCGAGCAAGGTCATTTTGCTCGGCATTTTGAAATCAAAAAGGAGGAGGTACTGGGGGCCTTGAAAAACATTTTGGTGTACAAATCCCCCAGAATTGTGAATGCTGTTTTGGGACAACGGAGGAAGCGATGGAGTTTGTGAGAGACAATGGACAATGGCAGGAGAAGGAGGACATTGTGGGCCATTGTCCTTTGTTCTTCTGTGGGGGCTGGGGGGTTGTTCTTGTCTCTTTCTGTCTCTTGATCACCCTGTCTCTTGATCACCCTACTCAAGTCAACGTATCCACCCTATACCAGTAACCCATTATCCTTATAAAAAAATTTAAAAATTTAAAAAACAAAATTTTTAAAAAAAAAAAAAATTATTTTTTTTATGACTTGATCTTGGTGGGCCGCATAAAGACCTTTGGCAGGCCGCATGCGGCCCGCGGGCCGTAGTTTGCCCACCCCTGATCTACACTCTATACCTATTGACACTTTTACAGTCAGTTTTTATGTTCCCTGCAAGCTTACTCTCAGACTCTATTTTCTCCTTCTTAATCAATCTCTTGGGCCTTGCTGAATTCTAAACTGCTCCCAATCCTCAGACCTGTTGTTTTTCTTGGCCAATTTATATGCTTCTTCCTTGGATCGAATACTATCTCTAATTTCCCTTGAAAGCCATGGATTTGCCAACTTTTCAATTTTACTTCTACGGCAGACAGGAATAAACAATTGTTGCAGTTACTCCATGCACTCCTTGAATGTTTGTCATTGCCTCTCCACTGTCACCCCTTTAAGTAATGTTTACCAATCTATCGTAGACAACTTGCACCTCATCATCATAGTGTCCTTTATTAAGATTCAAGACCCTAGTCTCAGAATCAACTACTTAACTCTCCATCTTGGATCGCTCATCCCCAAGTGGTCTCTCACAACTAGATTGCCATTGATTCTGTTCTCATTACACAGTACCCAGTCTAGGATGGCCTACTCTCTAGTTGGCTCCTCAATGTATTGGTCCTTAAAACTTTCCCATCTTCACTCCAGGAATTCTTCCTCGATGGTATTGTGGCTAATTTGATTTGCCCAATCTATATTTAGATTAAAATCGCCTATAACTACAAATGTTCCTTTCGGGCATGCATCTCTAATTTCCTTTTTAATGCCATTCCCAACATCACCACTGCAGTCTGGGGGCTATACTCAACCCCGACAAATGTTTTTGCCCCTTGGTGTTTCTCAGCTCTGCCCATACAGATTCCGCATTGTCAAAGCTAATATCCTTCCTCACTATTGCGTTAATTTCTTCTTTAACCAGCACTGCGGCTCTGCCGCCTTTTTCTTTTTGTCTGACCTTCCTAAATACTGAATACCCCAGGATATTCAGTCCCCATCCCAGGCCACCCTGCAGCCTGAAGGGGCTAGTTTAACACAGTGGGCTAAACAGCTGGCTTGTAATGCAGAACAATGCCAGCAGCGCGGGTTCAATTCCCATACCAGCCTCCCCGAACAGGCGGCGGAATGTGGCGACTCGGGGCTTTTCACAGTAACTTCATTGAATCCTACCTGTGACAATAAGTGATTATTATCTATTATTATTATCTAGTATTATTATCTAGCCACTTCTCCATAATTCCGATTATATCATACCCGTTTACGTCTATTTGCGTGATTAGTTCATCTGCTTTATTGTGAATTCTCCGTGCGTTAAGGCACAAAGCCTTACAAGCTTTTTTGTTCAATATTACTTGTCTCTCTCCCAAAATTTTCCCTGTGGCCGATTTGAATCTGGCCCTTTGCTTTCTCTGCCTATCACTTTTCTTAATCCCCTTTCTGTCTTTTGTTTTTGTCCTTGTTCGCTCCTCCTCTGACTCCATACATAGGTTTCCACCCCCCTGCCATTTTAGTTTAAACCCTCCCCCAACCATTCTAGTACATGCTCTCCCTTGGACACCCGGTCCTGCCCAGGGGTAACCTGTCCAGTTTGTACTGGCCCCACCTCTCCCACAACCGGTCCCAATTCCCCACAAATCTGAAACCCTCCTCTGACACCAACTCTTCAGCCATGTATTCATCCAATATATCCTGCTAACTAGCATGTGGCACTGGTAGTAATCCTGAGATCACTACCTTTGAGTTTCAACTTCCCAACCTTCTTCCTAACTCCTTATATCTTGCTTTCAGGACCTCATCCCTTTTTTAAAAAATCTATGAAATTGGTACCGACATGTACCACGACCACCGGCTGTTCACCCTCCCCCTCCAGAATGTCCTGCAACTGCTCCTTGACTCTAGCACCAGGGAGGCAACATACCATCCTGGAGTCTCATTTGCGGACACAGAAACGCCTATCTATTCCACGACAATTGAATCCCCGATAACTATTGCATTCCCACACGTTTTAACCCTCCCTCCTATAGCAGAACCAACCGTGCTGCAACAAATTTGGCTGTTGCTGCTTTCCCCTGAGAGGTCATTCCCCTCAACGGTATCCAAAGCGGTATATCGGTTTAGCGGGGGAATTGCCACAGGAGATTCCTGCACTGCCTGTCTAGCTCTCTTGCTCTACCTGTTGGTCACCCATTCCCTTCCTGCCTGCGGATTCTGAGCTTGCTGTGTGACCACCTCTCTTTGTGCTACCAACAACACTCTCCACCTCGCAGATGCTCCACTGTGTCTCCAACTACCGCTCCATCTCCGAAACCTGGGTTTCAAGGAGCTGTAGTTGGAGACACGTCCTGCACACATGCTGGTCCCGGGCACTGGAAATGTTCCCGGCTTCCCACGTTCCCATCAAGGCTTTGAACTCTCTTGCCATGATTTGTCCCTTTAAATGAAACGTTTGGAAGATGCTTGATATTAGATTAAATCCAATTCTCTATGGTCCTGCTTTCCTCGTCCTTGTCACTACCAATGGTAGCCCTTACCGTTTATAAACTACAAAACGTTTTCAACTATAAGTGATAAAAGATGGAAAGACTTCCTGACGTTACAAACTACTTGGCAATCAGCTCTCTCCCTTTTAGCTTCATCTACAGCAGGGCAAGATCCCTCTCTGAAGATTTAAAAGTCAAAATGCAAGGAGAAAAAGCAAAGAGCACCTCTTCCCACTCTGCACCGAATTCCCACTCGGTTTCAAATTCTGAAATTTAAAACTCACTCTGGCTGTGCCTCACTCCAGATGTGGTCTCTCCCACTGCTCATGCGCAAAGCTCACAAAGCACCAGAGGATTGGAACACTGACACTGTAACATCCTTTTCAATAAATGAGACAAAAACAAGTAACCATAGGCCTGTTAACTTAACTTCTGTCATTGGGAAAATGTTACAGTCCATTATAAAAGGATGCAATAGCAGAGCATTTAGAAATGCATAACGTAATCAAGCAGAGTCAGCATGGCTTCATGAAGGGGAAACCATATCTGACAAATTTATTAGAATTCTTTGAGGTGGTAATGAGCAGGGTAGATTAAGGGGAACCAGTAGATGTAATACACTTAGATTTCCAAAAAGCATTCAATGAGGTACCACACAAAAAGCTACTTAACAAGATAAGAGCCCATGGTGTTAGAGTAGTATATTAGCATGGATAGAGGATTGACCTAGAGATCGAAGACAGATAGTTGGAATAACTAGTTAGACCACACCTGGAATACTGGGAACAGGAAAGATATACTTGCATTGGGGACAGTCCAGAGAAGGTTCACTCTGTTGATCCCAGGTATGGAGGTATTTTCTTATAAGGAGAGGTTGAGTAGATTGGACCTGTACTTATTGGAGTCCAGAAGAATGAGAGGCAACCTGACTGAGACGTATAGGATTCTCAGGGGGCTTGACAGGATGTTTTGTCTTGTGGGAGAGTGTAGGACCAAGGGCATAATCTCAGTGCAAGCAATCGCCAATTTAAGGCTGAGATGAGGAGGAATCTATTGCCTCAGAAGGTAGTGAATCTGTGGAATTCTTTACCACAGAGAGTTGTAGAGGCTCGGTCATTAAGAATGTTCAAAGCTGAGATAGACAGATTTCATAAATTTAAGGGAATAATAATAATTGCTTATTGTCACAAGTAGGCTTCAATGAAGTTACTGTGAAAAGCGCCTTTCGCCACATTCCGGCACCTGTTCGGGGAGGCCGGTACGGGAGTTGAATCCGCGCTGCTGGCATTTCTCTGCATTACAAGCCAGCTGCCTAGCACACTGTGCTAAACCAGCCCCAGGGAAGCAAGGATTATGGGGATAAGGCAAGAAATTGGAGATGAGGAGTACATCAGATCAGCCATGATCTCATTGAATGGCGGAGCAGACTCGATGGACTGAGTGGCCTACTTCTGCTCCTACGTTTTATGGTCTTATGGAAAAACAATTCTGGTAGTTGAGTCAATTGAGCAGGTGTTGGAGAAGTAGAATACCAGAGGGCCATGTGCTGAGCAATGGGAAAGGTGGTGAGTCCAGGCAACAGAAAGCTTCACATAAGCCCCATGAAAAGTCATTGCAAGAGAGAAAAAAATCCAGGAAACCTGGGCCAAGAAATCTTTGAAGAACATAATCTGAAAAGGGGGAATGAAGCAAGAAGAAAATGCAACATGGCAGAAATATAAATATAAATGCACAATCAGCCACAAGTGACACCCAGTGGCCAGGGTGTGGAACAGCAGGCAAATCAGAACCAAGTTTTATTAGGGAACTGCACAATCAAAGGCATCAGTGTCTGCAAAGTATGAGAAAAGTCTGATAATTGGAATAACATGACAGTGCCAGCTATATGTCTTACAAGCAAATATAAATGCAATAGCAGTGTGCACACAATTAACATTAAGAACTGTTGACAGGTAACAGAAGTGCTGATTTTAATAATATACTGATCCAGCTCCTCAACATTTCACACAAAAAAGTGAAGGATTTCATCACCGTTGTACTTGCATGCATCGGATGTCTTCATGCAATTGATTCTCTCCCTTCCTCTCACTCCTTCTCTGCTGCTTCTTTGCCCTTCGCCTATTTTTTTTTTGCTCTGTACTGTCTTGGCCCCTTCTGTCTTTCATAGAATCTACAGTGCAGAAGGAGGCCATTCAGCCCACCGAGTCTACACCGTCTCTTGAAAAGAGTACCCCACTTAAGTCCACACCTCCACCCAATCCCCGTAACCCAACCTAACCTTTTTGGACACTAAGGGCAATTTATCATAGCCAATCCACCTAAACTGCACAACTTTGGACTGTGGGAGGACAAAGTATCTGTGGTGAGGACCATAGGTAAAATGTGACCCTCATCAAGCCATTTCCCATTCTCCTCTACAAACATCTAACCTGTCAGATCCCATAATCCCTCCAAAACTTTACCTCTCATGTCCCATTACCCATCATACCATCCCCTCATTAACTGAAAATTGGAATAACATTAACTTAAGAAAGATAATGATACAAATAAAAATAAATCCAAAACTGAAGCAGTCCATGTCCAAATGCAACAAGACCCAGATAATATCCAAACTTGGGCTGACATTGGGCAAGTAACATTTGCGCCACACAATTGCCAGGCAATGACCATCTCCACCATGAGAGAATCTAACAATTACCCCATCACATTCAATTACATTACCGTCATTAAATCCCCGACGATCAACATCTTGGGGGTTATCATTGACCAGAAACTGAACTGGACTAGCCATATAAATACTGTGGCTATTAGAGCAGGTCAGAAACCAGGAATTATGCGGCAAGTAACTCACCCCCTGAGTCACTCAAGCCTGTCCACAATCTACAAGGCACAAGTCAGGAGTATGCTGGGATACTCTACACTGCCTGGATGAGGGCAGCTCCAACAACACTCAATAAACTCAAAACCATCCAGAAAAAAACAGCCCACTCGAGTGGCATCCTTCCCACAAACATTCACTCCCTTCACTACCGATGCACCATAACAGCAGTATATACCACAAGATGCACTGGAGGAACTCACAATGGCTCTTTAGGCAGCACCTTCCAAACCGATGACCACTTCCCTCTGGAAGGTCAATGTCAGCAGCTACATGGGAACACCACAACATGGGAGGTTCCCCGCCAAACAATTCGCCATCCTATTTGGAAACATATCGCTGTTCAGTCATTGTCGCTCGGTCAAAATCTTGGAACTTACTCCCTAACAGCACAGTGGGTGTACCTACACCACATGGACTGCAGCGATTCAAGAAGGCAGCTCACCACCACCCTCTCAAGGACAATTTGGGATGGGCAATGAACGCTGGCCTAGCCAAGGACACCCACGTCCCATGAACAAATAAAAAAACCTATAAACATGACAAGATAACCTATTTTGGTGAAGGAACAGAAATTGGTCATGATAACAAAATAACTCACTGCTCTTTGAATACCAACATTGGATCGCTTACATTCAGCTGAAAAGACAGACAGTTACATTCGAATCACACAGATGCCAGGCAATGAGCATCTCCTACAACAGAGAATCTAACCATCTCCCCTTGACATTCAATGGCAATACATCGCTGAACCCCAACTATCAACATCCTGGGGGTCACCATTGATTAGAGACTGAACTGGACTAGTCATATCAATATTGTGGCTACCAGAGCAGATCAAAGGAATCCTTCAGTGAGTAGCTCACTTCCTGACAACTCCCCCCCCCCCCCCCCCCCCCCCCCCCAACCACCACCCCAAAGCCTGTTGACCATCTACAAGGCACAACAGGACTGTAATCGAATACTCTCCACTTGCCTGGATGAGTACAGCTACAACACGCAAGAAGTTCGACATCATCCAGGACAAAGCAGCCCACTAATTACTGCCCCTTCCATAAACATTCAATCTCGCCACCACCGACAAAGTAGCAGTCGTGTGTAACATCTGCAAGATGCGCTGCAGGAACTTGCCAAGGTTCCTTAGGCAGCATCTTCGAAACCCACAAGCACTACCATCTAGAAGGTCAAGAGCAAAGATACCTGGGAACCCCACCACCTGGAGGTTCCCCTCCAAGTCACTCACCACCCCAGCTTGGAAATGTATCGCCATTCCTTCACTGTTGTTGGGTCAAAAACCTGGAACTCACTCCTAACAGCACAGTAGATATACCTACATTTCAGGGACTGCAGCAGTTCAAGAACATAGAACATAGAACATTACAGTGCAGTACAGGCCCTTCAGCCCTCGATGTTGCACCGTTCTGTGAAACCCTCTAAAGCCCATCTACACTATTCCCTTATCGTCCATATGCCTATCCAATGACCATTTGAATGCGTTTAGTGTTGGCGAGTCCACTACTGTTGCAGGCAGGGCATTCCATGCCCTTACAACTCTCTGAGTAAAGAACCTACCTCTGACATCTGTCCTATATCTATCTACCCTCAATTTAAAGCTATGTCCCCTCGTGCTAGACATCACCATCCGAGGAAAAAGGCTCTCAATGTTCACCCTATCTAATCCTCTGATCATCTTGTATGCCTCAATTAAGTCACCTCTTAACCTTCTTCTCTCTAACGAAAACAGCCTCAAACCCTTCAGCCTTTCCTCATAAGATCTTCCCTCCATACCAGGCAACATCCTTGTAAATCTCCTCTGTACCCTTTCCAATGCTTCCGCATCCTTCCTATAATGCGGCGACCAGAACTGCACGCAATACTCCAAATGCGGCCGCACCAGAGTTTTGTACAATTGCATCATGACCTCATGGCTCCGAAACTCAATTCCTCTCACAATAAAAGCTAACCACCATACGCCTTCTTAACAACCCTCTCAACCTGGGTGGCAACTTTCAGGGATCTATGGACATGGACACCGAGATCTCTCTGCTCGTCCACACTACCAAGAATCTTACCATTAGCCCAGTACTCTGTCTTCCTGTTACTCCTTCCAAAATTAATCACCTCACACTTTTCTGCATTAAACTCCATTTGCCACCTGTCAGCCCAGCTCTGCAGCTTATCTATGTCCCTCTGTAACTTGTAACATCCTTCTGCACTGTCCACTACTCCACTGACTTTAGTGTCATCTGCAAATTTACTCACCCATCCTTCTACTCCCACCTCCAGGTCATTTATAAAAATGACAAACAGCAGCGGCCCCAAAACAGATCCTTGTGGTACACCACTAGTAACTGGACACCAGTCAGACCATTTCCCATCAACCACCACCCTTTGTCTTCCATCAGCTAGCCAATTTCTGATCCAAACTGCTAAATCACCCTGAATCCCATGCCTCTGTATTTTCTGCAATAGCCTACCGTGGGGAACCTTTACTGAAGTCCATATACACCACATCAACTGCTTTACCCTCATCCACCTGTTTGGTCACCTTCTCGAAGAACTCAATGAGGTTTGTGAGGCACGACCTACCCTTCACAAAACCATGTTGACTATCTCTAATCAAATTATTCCTTTCCAGATGATGATACATCCTATCTCTTATAAACCTTTCCAAGACTTTTCCCACAACAGAAGTAAGGCTCATTGGTCTATAGTTACCGGGGTTATCTCTACTCCTCTTCTTGAACAAGGGGACAACATTTGCTATCCTCCAGTCTTCTGGCACTATTCCTGTAGACAAAGATGACTTAAAGATCAAAGCCAAAGACTCAGCAATCTCCTCCCTAGCTTCCCAGAGAATCTTAGGATAAATCCCATCCGGCCCAGGGGACTTGTCTATTTTCACACTTTCCAGAATCGCTAACACCTCCTCCTTATGAACCTCAAGCCCTTCTAGTCAAGTAGCCTGTATCTCAGTATGCTCCTCGACAACTTTGTCTTTTTCCTGTGTGAATACAGGTGGAAAATACTCATTTAGCACCTCTCCTATCTCCTCGGACACCACGCACAACTTAGCACTACAGTCCTTGACTAGCCCTACTCTTACCTTAGTCATTCTTTTATTCCTGACATATCTATAGAAAGCTTTAGGGTGATCCTTGATCCTACCTGCCAAAGACTTCTCATGTCCTCGCCTGGCTCTTCTTAGCTCTCTCTTTAGAGCCTTCCTAGCTAACTTGTAACTCTCAAGCGCCCTAACTGAACCAGCACGTCTCATCTTTACATAAGCCTCCTTCTTCCTCTTGACAAGTGTTTCAACTGCTTTAGTAACCCATGATTCCTTCGCTCAACCACTTTCTCCCTGCCTAACAGGTACATACTTATCAAGGACACGCAGTAGTTGTTCCTTGAACATGCTCCACATTTCCATTGTGCCCATCCCCTGCAGTTTTTCTCTCCAGCCGATGCATCCTGAGTCTTGCCTCATCGCATCATAATTGCCTTTCCCCCAGCTATAACTCTTGCCCTGCGGTTTATACCTATCCCTTTCCATCGCTAAAGTAAACGTAATCGAATTGTGGTCACTATCACCAAAGTGCTCACCTACCTCCAAATCTAACACCTGCCCTGGTTCATTACCCAGTACCAAATCCAATACGGCCACGCCTCTCGTTGGCCTATCTACATACTGTGTCAGGAAACCCTCCTGCACACATTGGACAAAAATGGACCCATCTAAAGTACTCGAACTGGAAAATTAAAGTCCCCCATAACAACTAACCTGTTACTTTCGCTCCTATCCAGAATCATCTTTGCAATCCTTTCCTCTACATCTCTGGAACTTTTCGGAGGCCTATAGAAAAGCCCTAACAGGGTGACCTCTCCTTTCCTGTTTCTTAACTCAGCCCATACTACCTCAGTATTCGAGTCCTCATCAAATGTCCTCTCAGCCACCGTAATACTGTCCTTGACTAACAATGCCACCCCTCCCCCTCTCTTACCACCTTCCCTGAGCTTACTGAAATATCTAAACCCCGGCACCTGCAAAAACCATTCCTCGCCCTGCTCTATCCATGTCTCCGAAATGGCCACAACATCGAAGTCCCAGGTACTAACCCATGCCGCAAGCTCACCCACCAATGCTCCTGGCATTGAAGTAGACGCACTTTAAACCACCTTCCTTCCTGCCGGTACACTCCTGCAACTTTGAAACCTTACTCATTGTGGTGAATGTAATATATGTGTCTAAATGATAATTCACACTGTCTTTGTAAAGCGCTGTGGTGCTATCCTACCACTAGGGGGAGTAGCTCTGGGAGTCCTCAGGAACTTGTACTGGGCTCCACCCTTGGCTCCGCCTATGACTCCTCCCCCTAATGCCGCTGTATAAATACCCTTTTCCAGAGTCAACCTGAGTTCACTACGAGTTCATCAACGGGTAACAGGCTGGCTCTGAAGTAAGTCGATTATAGCCTAGATTCATATCGGAAACACGTATCTGGTGAATTGATGGTTCCATCAATTTAATCGACTTAAGAACAGTAAAGATCGATTATGGAATCGGCCCTCAAGCCTGGACGCCTGGAACTCGACCTGCAGGATGCAGAGGCTAAAGAAATCTTCTCCCATTGGATGTGGTGCTTCAAGGCCTACCTGGCAGAAGCGAGCACAGCCGAAACGACAGAGGATCAGAAGCTAAGTCTACTGCACGCGAGGGTGAGCCACAGAATCTCTACGCAACTAAACTCAGCCAGTTCATATACTGCGGCGCTAGCAGTTCTCGATAAAATTTATGTAAGGCCTATTAATGAAGTTTACGCTCGCCATGTGTTCACGACTCGCCGCCAGCGGCCTACAGAATCACTCACCGAATTTCTAAGGGAACTCAATATTTTGTCCAATGACTGTAATTATCAAGCGGTTACCGCGGTTGAACACAGGGAACGGGCTATACGCGATGTTTTTGTAGCGGGCCTCAGGTCTAACTATGTGCGCCAATGACTGCAGGAAAAGGGGGTCCAGGACTTAGAAACGACTGTGGAAGCTGCTACCACGATGGAGGTCTCCTTCCGCAGCCTTAACTCGTTCCCCGCGGACCCCGCGACCCAATCATGGGCCCCCGACCAGCGACTCCCCCAGGCCTGTGCTACACGGCCGCCCAGCCACCACGCTGCCCAGCCAGCCACTATGCTGCTCCAGACTGCCATTTCTGCGGCCAGAACCAGCACCCGCGGCAGCACTGCCCGGCCCGCAACGCGACCTGCAGCAGCTGCGGGCGGAAATGGCCAGAGTGTGCCTCGCTAAAAGGGCCCCAGCTTTCAACTCCCCAGCGACTCGAAGTAATCGCTCCCCTCACTCGCAGGCCCGCAGGGCCTGAAACGCTGCGGCCTATGCCCCGACTCCGCCCCCTCCAGCCACGTGCGATCCATGGGGGCCGCCAACTTGGAAAACCTCCACCACGCTGCCGGCCATGTGCAACTCATGGGGGCCGCCATCTTGGACGGCATCTTCCTCGCCGCCCGCCACGTGCGATCCACGGGCCCGATCGGAATCTCCGCGCTCGGACAACTCTGCGGAAGAATTCGAATTCGACTATGAACTCAGAGGGCGGTCATCATGGGGCCACTCCAGCACAGCTGATCGAGCCGCCGACTACCCGCAACTCAATGCGGTCACCCTGGACCAACCACGACCAAAGAATCTAGGAAACCCGATGGCAGAGGTCCATATCAACGGGTACAAAACGCCATGCCTCTTCGACTCCGGGAGCACGGAGAGCTTCATACATCCAGACCTGGTAAGATGCTGTTCGCTCCCCGTTTTCCCCGTGCAGCAAACTATCTTGCTCGCTTCAGGCTCCCATTCTGTCCAGATCCAGGGGCGCACCTCCGGGACACTCACAATCCGAGGCGCTAGCTACTCGAAATTCAAACTCTACGTTTTGCCCGAACTCTGCGTGCCACTCTTATTATGCCTAGACTTCCAATGCAACCTCAAGAGCCTCACCCTCAGCTTCGGAGGGCCCCTGCCCCCACTCACGATCTGCAGCCTCGCTACGCTGCAAATCCCGCCCCCTCCTCTCTTTGCCAATCTCACTCAGGACTGTAAACCTGTAGCCACTCATAGCAGGCGGTATAGTCTGCAGGATAGGGTATTTATCAGAGCAGAGGTCCGAAGGTTACTCAGTGAGGGGGTTATAGAGGCCAGCAATAGTCCCTGGAGAGCTCAGGTGGTGGTCGTTAAGACCAGGGAAAAATGCCGTATGGTGGTCGACTACAGTCAGACCATGAATAGATTTACACTCCTCAATGCGTATCCCCTCCCCAGGATTGCAGACATGGTAAACCAGATCGCCCAGTACCGGCTCTTTTCCACGGTGGATTTGAAGTCTGCATACCACCAGCTCCCAATCCGCCTGGAGGACCGCCACTACACGGCATTCGAGGCCGATGGCCGCCTCTTCCATTTCCTCCGGGTCCCTTTCGGCGTCACTAATGGGGTCTCGGTGTTCCAACGAGCAATGGACCGAATAGTGGACCAGTACGGGCTGCGGGCCACGTTTCCGTACTTGGACAATGTCACCATCTGCGGCTATGACCAGCAGGACCACGACACCAACCTCCACCGTTTCCTCCAGACGGCACAGAAACTGAATCTCACGTACAACAAGGAGAAATGCGTTTTCCGCACAACCAGACTAGCCATCCTCGGCTATGTCGTGGAAAATGGAGTCCTGGCCCAGACCGGGACCGTATGCGCCCCCTCTTAGAACTCCCCCTCCCCCATTGCCCCAAGGCCCTCAAACGGTGCTTGGGCTTCTTTTCCTACTACGCCCAGTGGGTCCCTCAATATGCGGACAAAGCCCGCCCACTCTTTAGGGCCACACGATTTCCCCTGTCAGCCGAGGCACGCCAGGCCTTCGACGGCATCAAGGAGGACATCGCCAAAGCGGTCATGCGGCCGGTGGATGAATCCACTCCATTTCAGGTAGAGAGCTACGCCTCAGAGGTAGCTCTTGCAGCCACATTAAATCAGGCAGGGAGACCAGTTGCATTTTTCTTCCGTACCCTCTCCGCTTCAGAACTCCGACACTCTTCAATCGAGAAAGAAGCATTGTGGAGGCTATCCGTCACTGGAGGCACTACCTCACAGGTAGGAGGTTCACCCTCATCACTGACCAAAGATCGGTTGCCTTCATGTTCGACAACTCGCAAAGGGGCAAAATTAAAAACGACAAAATTCTGAGGTGGAGAATCGAACTCTCCACCTACAATTACGATATTAAATATCGACCCGGGAAGCTCAACGAGCCTCTGGATGCCCTATCCCGCGGGACATGCACCAGCGCGCAGATCGACCAATTAAAAGTCATCCACAATGACCTCTGCCACCCGGGGGTCACCCGGCTCGCCCATTACATCAGGGCCCGAAACCTGCCTTTCTCCAACGAGGAGGTAAAAGTGGTCACTAGGGACTGCCCGATCTGTGCGGAGTGCAAACCGTACTTCTATATACCAGACAGGGCCCACCTGGTCAAGGCTTCTAGGCCCTTTGAACGCCTCGCGATTGATTTCAAAGGGCCACTCCCTCAACTAACAAGAACGTTTACTTTTTAAACGTCATAGACGAGTTCTCCCGTTTCCCATTCGCTATCCCGTGCCCCGACATGACCTCCCACACAGTCACAGCTGCGTCAGTACCTGCTCGACAAGGGCATTGCCTCGAGCAGGACTACCAGCTACAACCCCAGGGGGAACGGGCAGGTGGAGAGGGAGAACGCAACGGTCTGGAAGACCATCCTACTGACCCTCTGGTCTAGAAAGCTCCAAGTCTCCCAGTGTCAGGAATCCTCCCAGACGCACTCCACCAATTAGGTTTCTTTTGTGCACAGCGACCAACCAGACCCCTCACGAGAGGCTCTTCATTTTTTCCAGGGGCACTACCACGGGGGTCTCACTTCCGGCATGGCTGAGGACGCCGGGCCCCGTACTTCTGAGGAAACACGTCAGGGCGCACAAAACCGACCCCCTTGTTGAAAAGGTGCGCCTGCTCCACTCCAACCCCCAGTAAGCATTCGTCGAGTTCCCTGACGGCCGTCAGGACACGGTTTCCCTCTGGGATCTGGCACCCGCCGGAACCAGCGCCCCCTCTACCCTCACAGAAGGACCTCTCACCCTGCACCCCATGCTGCCGCCCCCTCGCGCTCCCGAGCCCACGAGCTCGCTCCACCAGTTCCGCGCACCGGCGCCGGCCAGCCCCCAGTCCCCGGTCAAACCAGGAGAGTATGAAAGGTAAAAGGTAAGCAAATTTAAAGGCACTCACTCACCTTCCTGAAAGGCCCCTGCTCCTGCCGAAAATCCGGAGTCCGCTCCCGCTTCCCAACGACCGCGGTTGTTTTTGTTTTGGTTAGAGGAGGGGGTGGGGCGGGGGCACTGAGGAAGTGTTTCGGGTTTAACTGTCACCTGACAACAGCCCCTCCACAAACCACCTTCAAATTACGCTGACCGCACTACACGTATGCAAATTTCCCCAGAACAGCCAATCAGTAGCTCCACTCTACTGCCCTCTGCTGGATGCTTGCCTTCACGTGAACACCTCGGGTCTCTTGCACAGGTACACCTTCAAATTACGCTGACCGCACAGCACGTATGCAAATTTCCCCAGAACAGCCAATCAGTAGCTCCACTCTACTGCCCTCTTTGGATGCTTGCCTTCACTTGAACACCTCGGGTCTCTTGCACAGGTACACCTTCAAATTACGCTGACCGCACTGCATGTATGCAAATTTCCCCGGAACAGCCAATCAGTAGCTCCACTCTACTGCCCTCTGCTGGAAGGCAACTCACCACCATCTTCTGAAGGACAACTGGGGATGGGCAATAAATGCTGGCCTAACCAGCGAGGCCCACATCCCGTAAATTAATTTTTTAAAAACAGTCTTAGATTCATGAGTCATTTGAATGATAGCATCTCTGACAAAAAGCAGCACTCCCTCGGTATACTTTTGAAGAGTTGGCCTAAATTACATTCAACTGCTGCAGTGGAGCTTATAACACACAATCCTCTGACTCATTTGCAAGAAGACTGCTGTTGAGCCAAACTGACAACAATTAACAGCTTTCTTTCAATTAAGCTAGTTTGTTACCCTTCAATGAATAATTTTGCACTTCAGCGCAGGTTGGCTGCCCAAAATGTCATGAAGTTCGATAGGTTAATTAATCACAACTAATTTGCTGAAAATTTAATTTCTGCAATATATTTAGTGCAATGTGACTTGATGTAATAAGATAGATTTTCCATGATTAGTTGTCTATAATTTGAGAAATAATTCTGAGATTCAACCTCTTGTTCAATTTCAAAAGGAAGTTTTGCTGCAATGAATCTGATGACCAATAAATTACCCATTTAAAATGTATCATTTTATTACAGGGCCTGAACAATGTGCTCAATTCTTGGTGAGCTATTCAACATAATCAATAGGACTGTCATCATGAAGGAACTGCGGAAGAAATGGCATTTAAATTCATTAGAAGGCAGCTACTACCCCATGGTAAATGCTCCGATGAATTAGAACATAAAGTTGAACAGTCATCATCTTGAAGCGGCACGGTGACCCAGTGGTTAGCACTGCTGCCTCACAGCGCCAGGGACTGAGGTTCAATTCCAGCCTTAGATGACTGTGTGGAGTTGTGCATTCTCCCTGTGTCTGCTATGGGTTTCCTCCGGGTGCTCTGGTTTCCTCCAGAGCAGGTCCAAAGATGTGCCGGTTAGGTTGATTGGCCATGATAAATTGCCCCTTAGTGTCCAAAAGGATAGGTGGGGCCATAGACGTATTGATGAAATTGCTTTACACCAAATATGCCTGGCAGACCTTCTTTTTCGATCTGGGCATACTTTCACTTGGCCACAGCCAGTGTCTGGGAGGCAAAAGCAATCGGACAGTCACATTCGCCACAGAACTGCCCCAATGCCATAAGGTGAAGCATCGCACGTGACGTACAACATTTGTGAAGAGTCAAAATGTGTCAACACGCACGAACAGACTCAAAAACAGCTGCTTCCCCACTGCCACCAGACTCCTAAATAACCCTCTTATTGACTGACCTCATTAACACTACACCCTGTATGCTTCATCCGATGCCAATGCTTATGTAGTTACATTGTATATCTTGTGTTGCCCTATTATGTATTTTCTTGAATTTTGTTTAATTTCCTTTTCTTCCCATGTACTGAATGATCTGTTGAGCTGCTTGCAGAAAAATACTTTTCACTGTACCTCGGTACACGTGACAATAAACAAATCCAATCCAATCCAATCCACCCCTGAAAAAGACAACCACTGCTTCATTTTTTAAAACGCCGCATCCTGAGCCTTGCCCCAAGCCCAAGGGTAGCGCTTCTTCAAGAGCAAATGGAGGGGGTGGGGATGGTAGACAAATTCGAAATGAATCGCCCATAGTAATTTACAAGAAATGAGCGAAGTTCTATGGAGGGGGCTATTTTGATTGCCCGTACCTTCTCGGCAAATGGGTGTCGGCCGTCTCGGTCCACCTGATATCCCAAATATAGCTTTCGGGTGAAACACACAGTTTGCACAGCGCAGGCAGACTCCATTTTTGGAAAACCACTTCAACACTTCCTCGAGGTTCTGCAAATGTTTTTGTTCCATGGCTCCTGTGACTAACACTTTGTCTAAGTTAAACGCAATCCATGGCAATGCACGCAGGATGTTCTCCATGATGCGCTGGAAGACTGCGCATGCCAAAGAGATTCCGAACGGAAGTCGGTTGTAACCTTAGAATCCCTTGCATTTTAATCGTGATGTATTTCCATGAGGATTCATCGATCTCCAGCTGTAGAAAGCGTTGCTTATGTCCAATTTTGTGAATGTACAGCCACCGGCCAATGTTGCATACAAATCCTCGATGCGAGTTAAAGGATAACGGTCTAATTGGAAAGCCGTGTTCACCTCCAATTTATAGTCGCCGCAGAAGCAGACTGTTTTATCCGGCTTCATGACGAATACGACAGTCACGCCTATCATCTTCATAGTTTCCTTTATTAAAATTCAGCACCCTAGTCTCCGAATCAACTACTTCACTCTCCATCTTGATAAAAAATTCTATCATATTATGGTAGTTCAATCCCCAATCATTGCCATTGCTAGATTGGCAATGATTCCCTTCTCATTACACAGTGCCCAGTCTAATATGGCCTGCTCTCTAGTTGGTTCCTCCACATATTGGTCAAGAAAACCATCCCGTATACACTCCAGGAATTCCTCCTCTACGGCATTGTGGCTAATTTGATTTGCCCAATCTATGTGCAGATTAAAATCACCCATGATCACCGATATTCCCTTATTACATGCATCTCTAATTTTGTGTTTAATGCCATTCTCAACATCACTACTGCAGTTTGGGGGGTCTATATATGACACCCACTAATGTCTTTACCCCTCAGTATTTCTCAACTCTACCCATACAGACTCTACATTGTCAGATCATTTCCAACCTCAGGAATTCTGCAAGGTCGTTCACCCAAACCCCCAGTTTCGGTGGCCCCGAGTCCCTACACTCTAATAAGATCCATCTCCGGGCTACCAGGAAGGCAAAGGCCAAAACATTGGCCTCTGTCGCCCTCTGGACTCCAGTGTCTTCCGACACTCCAAAAACTGCCACTTCTGGACTCGGGACCACCTCAACACTTAATAGGTAGGTAGGCCCGCGAACCATTCCCACATGGCTTAGACATAAAGTCAGCAAACCCCCGCCAGAATTCCTCCGACTTCAGAAAGGCTCAGAAAGGCCCAAGCCATGTGGGAATGGTTCGCGGGCCTACCTATCCTCCACCCCCTCGTAAAATGTACTCATCCTGCCCACCGTTATATGTGCCCTGTGGACTACCTTGAACTGAATAAGGCTAAGCCTCGCACATGAAGAGGATGCGTTCACCCACCTCAGAGCCTCCTCACACTGCCTTGACTCCAACTCCCTTCCAAGCTCTTCTCCCACTTACACTTAACTATTCCTATCGGGGAACCCTCCGAATCCATTAGCTCTTTATAGATTTCTGACACTCTGCCCTCTCCGACCCCTATTTTCGACACTACCTTGTCCTGCAGCTGGGGGGGGGGGGGGGGGGGGGGGGTGGCAGGACGTGAAAGGACAGCACCTGCTTCCTAATATAATCCTTGATCTGCAAATACCACAACCCATTTCCGCTGGGTAGCTCAAATTCCGCTACCAACCCCTCCAAGCTCAAGAACCTGCTTGCCCAAACCGCTCAATCGCCACCTGTCGCCACCCCCAGAATCCCACATCCAGCCGCTCCTGGAGCAAATCTATGATTCCCACAGATTGCAGCACAAACTGAGGCCCCTTACAGCCTCGGGTATTGTCGCCATTGTCAACACACACTCAGGGCCACCAACCATCATCGGGCATGTGGAGTACCTGGCCAGGGAGAATGGCAGAGGCGCTGTCAACTGTGCCTCTAAGCTCAAGTCCTTGCAAAAGGCTGCCTCCATCCGATCCCACACCGACCCCTCCCCCACTACCCACTTCCTGACCATGGCTATATTTGCTGCCTAGTAGGAATTCACCAAGCAGTCCGGGCCTGGGGCCTTCTCGGCCTGCATCGCCCCCAAACCCTCCATCACCTCCACCAATCCAATGGGAGCTCCCCGCCCCTCCACCAGGTTCTCTTCCGCCTTGGGGAATTCCAATCTATCTAAGAAACGCCTCATTCCCTCCACCCCTGCCAGGGATTCTGAATCATATAGCCTCTTGTAAAAGTCCTCAAATACCCCATTCACCCCCACCGGGTTTAAGACCATATTCCCTCTCCTATTCTTCACCTTTCCAAACTCGCTCGAACCCTCCTGCTTCCTCAATTGATGTGCCAACATTCTACTCGCCTTTGCTCCATATTCATAGACTGCCCCCCTGGCCCTCCTCAGCTGCCCCACTGCGTTATCCGTAGATATCAGTCCAAACTCCATCTAGGATTTCTGCCGCTCCCTCAACAACCCAGCCTCCGGAGCCTCCGAATACCTCCTATCAACTTGCAGCATCTTATCCACTAACCTCGTCATCTCTGCATTCTTCGTCTTGTGACTCAATAGATCTTAAAGAAGTCAATGAACAGCTTCTACCTCGAGATGAACTCTTCCTCTGCCTCCCTATTGGCGAAATTGATCTTCTCTAAGTGCAGGAACTCTGAAAAATCACTCACCCACATACCCTACGCTCAGTGGCTCTGAGTCCCACCAGCCCAATAAAATCTGTCCCCAAGCTATTAGGGAGGCAAAGGCCAATGCATCTGCCTCTCTCCCCACCTGCACTCCTGGATCCTCCGCCTGCTGAAAAGTTAGAGAGACTTCACCCAAAATCTTTTTCTGAGTTTCCATATTACTGATATCGCAGACCAAGCAATCACGAGGATATCAGACAAAACAGTTCCATACTCAGAAAACTCGTCTACCTTCCGTAGTCGAGATAGAAACTCGGTGACGGTCTCACCTCTCTGCCGTATTGAACCGATATCATTAAATGATTATCGACATGGATAAAATATTGTACCACAAGTGTCACGAGCTGATTGAATGTTCACGTATCCAACGTCACTGGGTATATGAGACTCCGGATCACCCCGAACATATGAGGTTCACAGGCCATCAACAGCATGACTGTCTGGTGCTCGTTCTCCATGGTATTGTTGGCCCGGAAGAAATAATGCATTAGTTCAGTGTATTGGTTCCAGTCTTCAACACCAGCGTTAAATGTATCTAATCACCCAAACAGAGGCATGGTAAATAAAAGAAATCCAAACCTGGGTCCAGAAAATCGGGGAGGTAGCTTGGCTGAGTAGGTCATAGAGTCAACAGCAAACCAGTTTACTCCTCGTAGGTGGTTTAATAAGGACACCGAGCAAAATATAAATAAAGTTTTATTTATACAAACGATACACTACCCGGTAGATACCTATCGGGTCCTTTCTGGCCAACCTTATCTACATTGGGTAATTGTGATACGCTGCCCCCAGTGGGAGAGCTCGTACTCCGCAAGGAGCACGGAGAAGACAAGCATTCCCACCCCGTAGGTCTCATGCGGAATATTACAATGATCTTGCTAAAGGTAGAGAAGGATCCAAAGAGGCCTGCAATCACATAGGAAATATGTTACATTTAACACAACATATCTTGGACTTCCGGTGACAGCATGTGAAAGCAGATCGTATGAAAGGTGGCTCTTGCCACGATCCCTTTTGCCTGTTTTTTTTGGGAGATTTGGGATTCTAACCCAGTAGGCTGGTGTAGAGAACGAAAAGGCGACAGAGGAATATCAAAAATCTTGTTGTAAAATGTCATGGGAAACAAACCCCCAGTTGATAGACCGACAAAAGAATCTGGGGGAGAAAAGGTGACTGAGGCAGCCGCACCCATCACATTAGAGATGCTGGCTGGGGTGATGGTGAAGGAGTTGGAGAAGTTTGATTGATGCTGGATGGTCAATTTGAGCGACAAGGGAAGGAGACTAAAGAGTCATTCAAAGCTATCATTGAGGAGGCGTTGGCCCAATATAGAAGAAGCTGGGAAAGATGGTCAAGGCTGTGAAGGAGCAAGGGGAGATGCTGAAGAGCCTGAAGGCCAAAGTTGAAGATCTGGAGAACAGGTCTAGGCAAATGAACCTCAGAATTGTAGGCTTGCCAGAGGGAATGGAGGGCCCGAGACCAACCGAGTATTTTTCAGAAATGTTCTCTTGATTGTTGGGAGGGGATGAAGTGTTTCCCACTCCGAAATTGGACAGGGCGCCTCAGGCTCTGCGGCCACAGACAGTGATCGTCCGAGGAGGTAAAGGAGTGAGTGGTAAGGAGCTAACAGTGACCAGGGCATTTTCTTTGTCTCGCCTGTGGGTGGGGCAGACGGCCATCTTAGATGGTCCTGGGGCCTAGGAACTTGGGATGAATGTATCATGCATCACGGTAATGGCTGATTCTAGAGTGAGGAGGCAATGAGTGGCCCCTGAAAGGTTTGTCATCTGGAACATGCAAGGCCTGGGGTACCATTAAAGAAGGCGAGGAATTTTGCACATTTAAAGAGTTTGGGAGCTAACGTGGTGTTTTAAGCTGGTGGGTTTCTAGAGGCCTTTTTTCACACCATGTTGGCGATCCTAAATATTGAGCCGGAGCCCAGCCCTCTGGTGGCTATTTCTGAGGCTTTCAGATGTGCCAGAGCTTCGGATGGGTGTCCTCGCCTTTGCCTGGTTGGTGGCACGGGGGAGTATCCTGCTGGGCTGGAGGTTGACGACATTGCCAAGTTGATGCGACCATCAATTCACACGAAACAGAGAGTGGATGTAAACTGTGGATTTAATCAACTGGAACAGTGCCTGCCTGCGACTGCCCGCCTGGTTAAGGGTAGCCTGGAAGGGGACGGACTCATCCACCACGTGCATCGCGGCTGTGGCAAGACCTGCCTTGATGCAGCTGAAGGCCTGGCGGGCCTCGGCCGCCAGTGGGAAGATGGTGGCCTTGATTAGTGGGCGGGCTTTGTCCGCATAGTTGGGGACCCACTGGGCATAAGAGGAAAATAATCCGAGGCACCTTTTCAGTGCCTTGGGGCAGTGGGGAGTTGCAGGAGGGGGCGCATATGGTCGGGGTCGGGTCCCAGAACCCCGTTTTCCACGACGTAGCCGAGGATGGCTAGTCTGGTTGTGCGGAAAACAAATTTCTCCTTGTTAAAAGTGAGGTTAAGGGTTTGGGCGGTTTGGAGAAATCTCTGGAGGTTGGCGTCATGGTCCTGCTGATCATGGCCGCAGATGGTGATGTTGTCCAAGTACGGAAATGTGGCCCGCAGCCCGTACTGGTCCACCATTTGAGACCCCGTTTGTGACGCCGAAGGGGACCCGGAGGAACAGGAAAAGGCAGCCGTCTGCCTTAAAGGCCGTGTAGTGCCGGTCCTCCGGGTGGATTGGGAGCTGGTGGTTCGCAGACTTCAGATCCACCGTGGAGAACACCCGGTAGTGTGCGATCTGGTTTACCATGTCTGCAATCCGGGGGAGGGGGTACGCATCAAGGTGCGTGTACCGGTTTATGGTTTGGCTGTAATCTACAACCATCCGGTTCTTTTCCCCGGGCCTGACGACCACCACCTGAGCTCTCCAGGGACTATTGCTGGCTTCGATGATCCCCTCCCGCAAGAGTCGCTGGACCTCGAACCTGATAAAAGTCCTGTCCTGGATGCTGTACCACCTGCTTCTGGTGGTGACTGGCTTACAGTCGGCGGTGAGATTTGCGAAGAGCAGGGGAGGGTCGACTTTTAGTGTCACGAGGCTACATACGGTGAGTGGGGGTAGGGGCCCGTCGAACTTCAGAGTTAGGCTCCTGAGGTTACACTGGAAGTCCAGTCCCAACAGAAGAGGAGCGCAGAGGTCCGGGAGTACATATAACTTAAAATCGGCGTACTCGGTGCCCTGTATTGCTAGGGTTGCGGTAGTGCACCCCCGGATCTGCACCGAGTGTGACCCGGAAGACAGGGAGATGGTTTGATGTGCAGGGAAGATTGGGAGCGAGCAGCGCCTTACCATGTCTGGATGAATGAAGCTCTCCATGCTCCTGGAGTCGAACAGGCAAGGTGTTTCATGTCCATTTACCCGGACGGTCATCATGGAGCTCCGGAGGTGTTTGGGTCGTGACTGGTCCAGGGTGACCGTGCTGAGTTTCGGGTAGCCGGCGTGGTTGGAGGTGCTGGGGTGCAAGATGGCTGCCCCCGTCGGTCGCACGTGTCATGCGGCGTTGCAGATGGCGGCCAAGATGGCGGCCCCTGTCGGTTGATGTGTCGCGCGACGAGGAAGATGTCATCCAAGATGGCGGCCCCCGTGAGTCGCACATGTTGTGCGGGCTTGAAGATGGCTGCCCCCATGGACAAGACGAGGCCGATGTCACGTCCGGGGGGGGAGGGGGGGGGGGGGGCAGAGCCGGCAGGCAAGCTGCCACACTCCGGGGTCTGCGGACCTGTGAGTCTGAGAGTCAAGCCTGCGATTTTGAGGATTTGGACCTGGCCAGGCAAACTTTAGCTAAATGTCCCTTCTTACCGCAGTCGCTGCAATTCGCGTTCCGAGCCAGGCAGCGCTGCCTGGGGTACTGATGCTGGGCGCAGAAATAGCAGGTAGACCTCCATGTTGGCCGGGCAGCCGTGCGGCACAGGCCTGGGGTACTCTCTGGTCGGGGGTCCATGAGGGGATCGCGTGATCAGATGGGAATGCGTCTCTTCCAGGTCTCTTCCAGGTTGAGGGCACCTTTCTCGAGTAGGTGCTGTCTCACGTAGTTGGACCTGACTCCAGCCACGTAGGCGTCCCGGATGGCGAGGACCATATGTTGAGTGGCTGTAACAGCCTGGTAGTTGCAACTTCGCGCAAGGACTTTGAGGTCGCATAGGTACTCCTCCAGCGATTCCCTGGGGCGTTGGAGGCGAATAGTGAGGAGATGCCGTGCGTGCACCTCGTTCACTGGCCTTACGTGTAGGCATCTGCGTAGGTGGAGGCTTTCTCGAGTTGTACAGAGATTCGATGGCTCATCCGGGCATGGAGGAGGCTCAGCTTCTTGTCGTTGGAGACGGAAGGCGAGGAGGAGGTGGCGAGGTAGGCCTCGAAATAGCGGAACCAGTGCGGAAAAATCCCTTTCGCCTCTGCGGCTTGTGGGTCGAGTTCCAGTCGGTCAGGTTTGAGGGCCTATTCCATTGTGGTGTTGTAGTCGATTAAATTGATGCGACCATCAATTCACGCGAAACAGAGAGTGGATGTAAACTGTGGCTTTAATCGACAGTGCCTGCCTGCGACTGCTCTGCTACTGAGAGCCGCCTACAGGGCTACTGCTCTTTATACCTCCCCTCAAGGAGCGGAGCCAGGGGCAGAGCCCACAAAGGTACTAACATGATACATTCCAGGTAATATCGTACAATGGTCCATAGGTGGAGCCCACATGGGCAATAGCGTGATACAATGACATACATGGTGAATGGTTAATGCAATACGTTCACCACACAAGTGCCTCGGTGTGCCTCGGGGATTTGATTGACTTTTTATACCACAAGAAGGTCAAATACACCGTGAAGGGGTTGATTGAAGGGTCTATATTGTATAAGGGCCATTTATATTGTATTTCAGAGAATTGGTCACTGTTAGCTGTTGGTGGGGGGAGGGGTGACTAAGTAGGGGGCTGTTTCTTTTTTGTTTTGTTGTTTCAGGGGTCAGAAGGTTCTATTGGGGACTTCTTTGGGGTTTGTTTGTGTTTGGTTAAGGTTTTCTTTGTTTATATGTTTTGTAATTTTGTATAAAACATTAGAAATTTAATTTAAACAATTTTTTAAAATATAACATCCACTTCCATTTTATACAATTTCTGATGATATCTCATACATTGGCCAGTTCAGGTCCAGACATATATGTCAGATCAAAACTCCAGTAGCAATAGGGCACTGCAAAGTAGCTCACAGTGAACTGGAACCCTGTTTACGCCATGCCCAATTTTCCTTTCCACTGAAATCAAAACAAACACGCACCATCTCTGCAAATTCTGCACTAAATGGATTGGCAAACAAACTAAAAATGAGATAAAGGTGAAATGGTCTGTGCAAATTTTGCAGGGATAGGAGGAGAAGTAACTCAGTTGGATGAATATAAAAAATACAGAAACATATTGAAAGGAGACAAAGAGAAATTTGGAAAAACAAAGACAGCAGCTGAAGCTAAGAATAACAGTAAAATAAATGTTACAATAGCACAACAGCATGAGGACAATCCAAATGGAGGAGAACATCAGTAAACAGGAGATTTGAAATTGAGATACGAGCAATGTGCCAGAATGTCAAGTAAAATCAGCTTTGGAGAAGTCATACAGAATTAAAACTTTAACTCTGTCTTTCTCTCCACAGATGTCACCAGACCTGCTGAGTTGTTCCAGCATAAAAATGATGACTTAATTGAGAGGAAGAATGCCTAGACATGCTAAATTAACCCCAATCAACTACAGCACCAATGGGAGATTATGGACGCATTTAACTGAAAAACTTTGAAATGTAACTTTGGGTGCGATTGGCGGGGTGTTTCTTGACGGCTGTGTTGGTGAGATCACGGCGGTATTCAACGCCACTTAGTGACGGAAATGAGCCCGTCAAAACAGCCACCATTAGTGGCTGTCTGATTCACCAAGCTCGGTGATGCACTATCAATTATGACAAGACGAGAGTAGAATGTAACCGAGGCTTTATTACACTGAGATGTGTGGCCTCCTACAGCAGCTGATGAAACGGCTACTGTACGGTGAGCAGATATATTTATACTCCACCTACTGGGCGGAGCCAGCAGGCAGGGATCTACCCCTATACCTGTAGTACAGGGGCCTTACCGTAAAACCCATATATATACAGTATATACATCAGTGGTGACTACCACATTCACCCCCTGTTAAAAAAGGAGTCCAGCGGGGGTGGTGGAGAACTATATGCAGATAAATTGCGTTTAAAATCACAGAGATTATTACAAATTCAGGCGGTCCGGTGCCTTGATCTGCCGTCGTGAGCGCCGCAGGGCTGGTGGCGACTCAGATGTCGGCTTGGTCTTCGGTGACTCCGGGAGCATGTCAAAATCCTTTTCATCCCCGGGTGGGAGCAGGGGGAGGACGGATTGTCCTAGAGTGGGGGCTGCGCCAGGGAAAGGGAGGGTGGCGCCGGGGCAGAGGGGGGTGTGTGTGGAACCAGCTGGTGCCAGGTCCCTGAGGGAGACTGTGTCTTGGCGACCGTCGGGGTACGCTACATAAGTGTACTGCGGGTTGGCGTGGAGTAACTGTACCCTCTCAACCAAAGGGTCCGCCTTGTGGAGTCTCATGTGTCTACGGAGGAGAATGGCTCCTGGAGCTGCCAGCCATGTGGGGAGCGAAACCCCAGAGGTGGAATTCCTGGGGAAGGCAAAGAGACGTTCATGGGGGGTTTCACTAGTCGCGGTGCACAGAAGCGACCGAATGGAGTGGAGTGCGTTGGGGAGGATCTCCTGCCAGCGGGAGGCCGGGAGATTTCTGGACCATAGGGCCAGCTGGACGGCCCTCCTTACCGTCCCATTCTCCCACTCCACCTGACCGTTTCCCCTGGGGTTGTAGCTGATTGTCCTGCTCGAGGCAATGCCCCTGTTGAGCAGGAACTGGCGCAGCTCATTGCTCATGAATGAGGATCCCCGGTCGCTGTGGACGTAGGCGGGGAAACCGAACAGAGCGAAGATAGTGTTGAGGGTTTTGATGACGGTGGCAGACATCATGTCGGGGCATGGGATGGCGAAGGGGAATCGGGAATATTCATCGACCACACTGAGGAAGTATGTGTTTCAGTCGGTGGAGGGGAGGGGCCCTTTGAGGTCCACGCTGAGGCGTTCAAAGGGGCGGGAGGCCTTCACGAGATGCGCACGGACTGGCTGGTAGAAGTGCGGTTTATACTCCGCGTAGTCTCTGGTGATCGCCCTGACTTCCTCGATAGAGTAGGGCAGGTTGCGGGCCTTGATGAAGTGGTGACGCCGAAGGGGACCCTAAGAAAGTGGTAAATGTGGCCGTCTGCATCAAATGCAGTGTATGGGCGGTCCGCCTTACGGATGGGGAGCTGGTGGTAGGCAGATTTCAGGTCCACCCGGTACTGTGCAATCTGATTGACCATATCAGATATGCGTGCGAGGGGGTGCGCGTCGCGCTGCGTGTACCGATTGATGGTCTGACTGTAGTCAACGGCCATCCTGTTTTTCTCCCCGGTTTTCACCACTACCACTTGGGCTCTCCATGGGCTATTGCTGGCCTCGATAATACCTTCCCCAAGCAGCTGCTGGACTTCAGACCTGATGAAGGTCCTGTCCTGGGCGTTGTACCTTCTGCTCCTGGTGGCGACGGGTTTGCAATCCGGGGTTAGGTTTGCAAAAAGGGGAACAAGCCTGGAAATTGCAGGGTTGTCTGAGGAGGGAGCAGTCACCAACAGCAAGGTTGGCCTGTACCGCAGAGGTGAGGATCCACTGGCCCTTCACCCAGATTTCCATCTGATGGGGCCGGGGCATCCGGCAACCCCCCCCCCCCCCCCCGCCACCCAACAGACCACCTCAGAGAACAGCTCCGAGGAGACAACAATCGACGCATCATAGCTGTTACCCCCACTTTCCATCAGCACAGAGACACACACACCTCTGCGGGCAACATTAGTGGACGGGCTTCTGGGGCACAGTCTGGTTAGCACCATACAGTTCTGATGAACCTCAGTTGGAGGCAGGAAAATCCAAAGGCGTCCGTAGTCTGCTGGATCCCAGGACTCTGCTGAGTCCGGGTCAGATGCCAAACCTCTGGATAAGATTATCACAGACATGATGAAAACGATAGGACACAGCTTTGAGATTCATGAGGGGATGTCAGCACCATGATTTTGATGCCCTCAGCGATGGTGTTCAGTGACTGGGCCATGCTCTGCAGTGCCTCAGCAATAACCACATGGTAGCATGGTGGTTAGCACAATTGCTTCACAGCTCCAGGGTCCCAGGTTCGATTCCTGGCTTGGGTCACTGTCTGTGTGAAGTCTGTACGTGCGTGGGTTTCCTCCGTGTGCTCCGGTTTCCTCCCACAATCCAAAGATGTGCAGATTAGGTAGATTGGCCATGCTAAATTGCCCTTAGTGTCCAAAATTGCCCTTAGTGTTGGATGGGGTTACTGGGTTATGGGGATAGGGTGGGGGTGTGGGCTTGGATAGGGTGCTCTTTCTAAGAGCCGGTGCAGACTCAATGGGCCGAATGGCCTCTTCTGCACTGTAATTTCTATGATCTGGAGCCTCACCTTCACAAAACCAAGCTGCCTCTCGCTAATACGTCCATTTGCTTCCAAATGGAAGTGATCCTGTCTCGAAGGATTCTCTCCAGTAATTTCCCTAACACTGACATAAGGCTCACCGGCCTGTAGTTCTCTGGATTATCCTTGCTACCCTTCTTAAACAAAGGAACAACATTGGCTATTCTCCAGTCCTTCAGGACATCACCTGAAGACAGTGAGGATCCAAAGATTTCTGTCAAGGCCTCAGCAATTTCCTCTCTAGCCTCCTTCAGTATTCTGGGGTAGATCCCATCAGGCCCTGGGGACTTATCTACATTAATATTTTTCAAGACGCCCAACACCTCGTCTTTTTGGATCTCAATGTGACCCAGGCTATCTACACACCCTTCTCCAGACTCAACATCCACCAATTCCTTCTCTTTGGTGAATACTGATGGAAAGTATTAATTTAGTACCTTGGCCATTTCCTCTGGCTCCACACATAGATTCCCTTGCCTATACTTCAGTGGGCCAACCCTTTCCCTGGCTATCCTATTGCTTTTTATGTACGTGTAGAAAGCCTTGGGATTGTCCTTAACCCTATTTGCCAATGACTTTTTGTGACCACTTCCAGCCCTCCTGAGTCCGTGCTTAAGTTCCTTCCTACTTTCCTTATATTCCACACAGGCTTCTTATGTTCCCAGCCTTCTAGCCCTGACAAATGGCTCCTTTTTCTTTTTGACGAGGCCTACAATATCTCTCGTTATCCAAGGTTCCCGAAATTTGCCGTATTTATCCTTCTTCCACACAGGAATATGCTGGTTCCGAATTCCTTTCAACTGACATTTGAAAGCCTCCCATATGTCAGATGTTGATTTACCCTCAAACATCCGCCCCCAATCTAGGTTCTTCAGTTCCCGCCTAATATTGTTACAATTAGCCTTCCCCCAATTTAGCACATTCACCCCGGACCACTCTTATCCTTGTCCACCAGCACTTTAAAACTTACTAAATTGTGGTCACTGTTCCCGAAATGCTCCCATACTGAAACTTCTACCACCTGGCCGGGCTCATTCCCCAATACCAGGTCTAGTACAGCCCCTTCCCTAGTTGGACTATCTACATATTGTTTTAAGTGAGTCCCAGTCAATATTGGGGAAGTTGAAGTCTCCCATCACAACAACCCTGTTGTTTTTACTCGTTTCCAAAATCTGTCTACCTAACTCCTCCTCTATCTCCCGCTGGCTGTTGGGAGGCCTGTAGTAAACCCCCAACATTGTGACTGCACCCTTCTTACTCCTGATCTCTACCCATATAGTCTCGCTGCCCTCTGAGGTGTCCTCCCGTAGTACAGCTGTGATATTCTCCCTAACCAGTAGCGCAACTCCGCCACCCCTTTTACACCCCCCTCTATCCCGCCTGAAATGTCTAAATCCTGGAATGTTTAGCTGCCAATTCTGTCCTTCCCTCAACCAGGTCTCTGTAATGGCAACAACATCATAGTTCCAAGTACTAATCCAAGCTCTAAATTCATCTGCCTTACCCGTAATACTTCTTGTATTAAAAGAAATGCACTTTAGGCCACCAGACCCACTGTTTCCAGCAACATCTCCCTGTCTGCTCTTCCTCAGAGCCATACTGACCCTATTCTCTAGTTCTCCCTCAATGCTTTCACCTTCTGACCTATTACTCCCGTAACCACCCCCCTCTCAAAGGCAGCGGGCAGAACAGGGTGGCATGGCGATGCCAGTGACACCGATAAGTCAGCCGGGGCCCTCCAGAGGACATTCGGTAACTGCATCAAAGGCTATAGGGCATGGAAAGCAGCAGGCTGCCTCCACCTTTGATGTGCATCCGGGGGGGGGGGGGGGGGGGGGGGGGTCGGTTGCACTATCTGGAGCTATTGGGAATGGGAAAGTCAAATATTCACAATTGAATTGTGGGAGGAAGGACGGAAATAGAGGAATGGGGGGAATTGGGGGAAGGAGGGACTGGGGGACTGGAAAGATTATGGGGAAGGAGGGATTAGGTGGGAGGGGGTGCGCTGATGGACAAAGCCTCGTCCTATGAGAATCAGGTGAGGGTGAGGGCCTCCCTTTGTCCTCCGGGCATGCTGGACCCTTGCCACCATCTGTCCTCCATCCTCCAGCACCTCCTGCGGCTCCTCCCCAGGCTCGTCCTCCAGACCCTCCTGTTCCAGATCCTCCTCTTCAGACTAGGCCGCATGTCTCTCCTCTTCCTCCAGCAAGTTGCCCCACTGCTGCGTCAGGTTGTGGAGGGCACAGCAAAGCGGGAGACCCTCTGGGGGTGTACTGCAGTGCACCGCAGGAGTGGTCCAGGCATCAGAACCACATTTTGAGCAGTCCAATGCACCGTTCATTGACTGCATGTCAGTAGGAGTTGCTCAAATGGATCATCAGGGAAGGGAGAAGTCTCCTTGATTCCACACTGTAGGCCTCAATGGTGCAGACCAACAAGAGGGGAAAGGTCGATGCAGGAGGTGGAGGGAAGTGCGGCTGGTCAAGGTGAGGGATCTGTATTTGGAGGATGGGATCGCCAGTCTGGAGGAGCTAAGGGAGAGGGTAGAGCTGTTGAGGGGGGGGGGGGGTGAGTTCAGGTATCGGCAGGTTCGGAACTGTCATTGAAAATATGGAAAGATGTGTCAGTTGAAACATGGAAGTCTGGCAATATCTGGTCTGAGAGAAACATGAGAGGATACAGGGAAAGATCCCACGAAGGGTTAACAGCAGCTGCAAAGAGCAGGATTATAAAATGCAGATTCCTTCTCCCAAGCAAACACACAGGATTTTTGTATGAAGCTAAAAACAATGGCTCACACCTTCATTGAAAGTAACTATCTTAGTAAGCATCTGGAAAAGCATGGATGAGAGGTTCAGTTGAATTAGGTGACGAATGTTTAAAACAGGCAGGTCTTTCAAGTTATAACCAAGTGGATTTTAGCATACAGCTAAAAGCAATGTTTCACACCTTCATTGAAATTAACTATCTTAGTAAACAGCTGGAAAGGAAAGGATGAGGTTCATTTGAATTTGGTGTCAATTCTAGGTGTGAAATTCCACTAACACCAGGTAAATTAAAGAAAATTGGAGACTATCAGTCTACGAGAAACTTGTCGATAAGTTATCAGCAGGTAAAGCTGTTTTGGGAGATAGAGGCTAAGCAGGTGTAGCTTGGAGGAGGCAAGCAGAATGTGAACTTTGATATATACTCTAGGATTTAAAAACATCTTTAATGAAAAGTTTTGGAAAATGTAAGTTGGGACTAGGCCACTAGAGGTGGCAAGCGCAGAACCATTTGCCAAAAGTTAATGAGGATGGGCAGGCAGCCAACGGGAGAGGGTCCATAGCCATACAAAGAAAATAAAGTTTCATAGGAAATGTACCAGTCTGTGAAACACTTCGGCAAGATAAATGCACATTTCCAAATTTCCCATGCTACATTCAATTTAAGCTTTCCACAAGCATTCCTGGCGCTTTACGTATGCTTCAGCTTCTTATTCATATTTACGTTCTATTGTTTCATCAAAATTACTGGATACATTTGCTAAATTAAAGTGACTATCATCACAAAAATCACCAAGCATGATGAGGCCCTGATCCAGGGATGGATCTGTACCCCAATTCCAAAGAGGGTGAAGAAGGTACTTTTGGAACGGGGGCGCAGGGAGGGGGCTTAGCACTTCCGAATTTTATTAACTATTACTGGGCTGCCAACACATCGATGGTTAGGAAGTGGGTAGTGGGGGAGGGATCGGTGTGGGAGCGAGTGGAGGCAGCATCATGCAAGGGTACGAGTTTGGAGGCTTTCCTAATGGGGCCCCTGCCATTCTCGCCGGCTCGGTACTCCACAAGCTCGGTGGTGGTAGCAGCCCTTAGGGTGTGGGGAGAATGGAGACAGCACATGAGATTGGAAGGGGCGTCAGTGTGGTCACCGATCTGTGATCATCACCGGTCTGTTCCGGGGGGACCGGACGGGGGCTTTAGGAAGTGGCAGCAGGCAGGGATTGAGAGATTTGGGGATCTCTTCATTGAGAAGGGCTTCCCGAGCCTGCCGACACTAGAGGAGGAGTTTGAGTTGCCGAGTGGGAACGGGTTTCGGTACCTGCAGGTATGGGATTTTGTCCGGAGGCTGGTTTCAAGCTTTCCTTGCCTCCCGCTAAGGGGACTACAGGATAAGGTGATGTCAAAAACAGGGGTTGGGGAGGGGAGGGTTTCGGAGATATACAAGGAGTTGATGGAATGGGAAGGGTTGGGGAAGTGAAGAGGAAGTGGGAGGAGGAGTTTAGAGTGGAGTTGGAAGTCGGACTATGGCCTTGAAGAGAGTCAATTCATCTTGTCGTGTGCCAATCTTAGCCTGATCCAGTTCAAGGTCGTTCATAGGGCTCATATGACTGTGGCCCGGATGAGTAGGTTTTTTGAGGAAGTGGAGGATAGGTGCAGGCGGTGTGGGGGTAACTCGGCGAACCATGTACACATGTTCTGGGCAAATCTGAAGTTGAGGGCATTCTGGCAAGGATTTGCGGGCATCATGTCAGAGGTCCAGGAAGGGAGGGTGACTCCGAGTGCAGAAATGGCAATATTTGGGGGATCGGAGGATCTGTGGGCCCGGGGGGGGGGGGGGGTCGATGTTTTGGCCTTTGCCTCCCTGGTGGCCTGGAGACGGATTTTGCTGGGATGGAGGGACTCGGAACCTCCAAAGTCAGGAGTGTGGGTCAGTGACATGGCAGAGTTTCTCAGGCTGAAAAATATTAAGTTCGCCTTAATATTAAAACTACCTCAATTCAGGGGTTTGCTCGGAGGTGGCAGCTGTTCATCGACTTTTTTCTTAATAAACAATTTTATTGAGGTAGTTTTTGGCTTTGTTAACAGTTACAGACATCAACAGAAAGAAAGCAAAAAAGGCAAAAATGTGCAAACATCCATGTACTTTCAATACTTCAATCGTAACATATTGCACAAGCCCGCTCCTCTCCCACCGGTACTACCCACCATTTTATCCCTACTACTCTACTCTACTCTACACCCCCCCTCCCCCCCCACCCCCTGCTGACGCTCACTCTCCCGCAAAGAAGTCAATAAATGGTTGCCACCTCCGGGTGAACCCCTGTACAGATCCCCTCAAGGCGAACTTAATTTTTTCCATACCCAGGAAACTCGACATGTCCGCAAGCCACAACTCAGTCTTCGGGGGCTTTGAGTCCCTCCACGCCAATAATATTCATCGCCGGGCTATCAGGGAAGCAAAGGCCAAAACATCGGCCTCTTTCTCCCCCTGGACTCCCGGGTCTTCCGAAACCCCAAAAATTGCCACCCCTGGACCCATCGCCACCCTTGTTTTTAGCACCCGGGACATGACGTCCGCAAATCCCTCCCAGTACCCCCTCAGCTTAGGGCATGCCCAAAACATGTGAACGTGGTTCGCTGGTCCTCCCGCGCACCTAGCGCATTTGTCCTCTATCCCAAAGAATTTGCTCATCCGAGCCACCGTCATATGGGCCCGGTGAACGACCTTCAATTGAATCAGCCCGAGCTGGCACATGTCGCGGTCGGATTTACCCTACTCAGGGCCTCTGCCCACAGCCCGTCCTCCATTTCCCCGCCTAGCTCCTCCTCCCATTTAAGTTTCAGTTCCTCCATCTGGGACCCTTCCCCCCTCATGAGCACCTTATAAATACCCGAGACTCTACCCTCCCCTTCTTCCCCCCTAGAGACTATTCTGTCTAGGATCCCCATTGGCGGGAGGCGTGGGAAAGATGGGACCTGTCTACGAACAAAGTCCCGCAAATGTAGGTACCTAAAATAATTTCCCCTTACCAGCCCAAATTTCTCCTCCAAGCTCCTCAAACTCGCAAAGCTCCCTTCCAGGAACATATCGCCCACCCTTCCCACCCCCCGCCCGCCGCCATACTCGAAACCCCCCATCCATACTCCCGGGGGCAAACCGATGGTTGTCGCAGATTGGCGCCCAAACCGACGCCCCCGTCTCCCCTACATGCCTCCTCCACTGGCCCCATATCCGCAGGGTCGCCACCACTACCGGGCTGGTGGAGTACTTGGCCGGCGGCAGCGGTAGAGGAGCCAAGACCAGGGCTGCCAAGCTGGAGCCCCTGCACGAAGCCGCCTCCACCCGCTCCCAGATAGACCCCGTACCCACCATCCACTTCCTTATCATAGCGATGTTGGCCGCCCAGTAATAATTAATCAGACTCGGCAAAGCCAGACCTCCCTCGCTGCGGTTCCTCTCCAACATCGCCTTCTTCACCCGCGGGGATTTTCCCGCCCAGATAAAGCTCATGATCATCCTGTTAACTCTTTTGAAGAAGGACTGTGGAACAAAGATCGGGATGCACTGAAAAACAAACAGAAATCTAGGGAGGATTGTCATCTTTACAGTCTGCACCCTCCCTGCCAGCGACAGCGGGAGTGCATCGCATCTCCGAAACTCTCCCTTCATTTGCTCCACCACCCTGGCCAAATTTAACTTGTGCAGCCTGCCCCAGTCTCGTGCCACCTGGATTCCCAAATACCGGAAATTTTCCTCAACCAGCCTAAACGGTAGCCCTCTCAATCTGTTCTCCTGGCCCCTTGCCTGTAGCACAAACATTTCACTCTTGGCCGTATTTAATTTGTATCCTGAAAACTGGCTGAACTTCCTCAACATTCCCAGTATACTTCCCATCCCGGCCACTGGGTCCGACACGTACAGGAGCAGGTCGTCTGCGTAAAGAGTGACCCTATGTTCTACCCCGCCCCTCACCATCCCCTTCATCCCTCTGCGGCTCTCAGCGCAATCACCAGCGGCTCTATGGCCAGCGCAAACAGCAGCGGGGAGAGCGGGCAGCCCTGTCTGGTCCCTCGGTACAACCTAAAGTACTCCGACACTTCTCTGCTAGTCCTGACGCTGGCCCTCGGGGCCTGATATAATAATTTGATCCAATCCACCAATCCCTCCCCGAACCCAAACCGTCTGAACACCTCCCATAGATAGTCCCACTCCACCCGGTCAAAGGCCTTCTCGGCGTCCATCGCCACCACTGCCTCCACCTCCCTGCCCACCGGGGGCATCATTATCACATTAAGTAATCTTCTCAGGTTGGCTGCCAGCTGTCTACCTTTCACGAACCCAGTTTGGTCCTCCCCAATCACCTCCGGTACGCAGTCCTCCATTCTAATCGCCAGTACCTTTGCTAGGAGCTTGGCGTCAACATTACTCAGGGAGATTGGCCTGTAGGACCCGCACGCCTCCGGGTCTTTACCCCACTTCAATATCAGTGATATAGTGGCTTGTGACATTGTCGGCGGCAGGGTCCCTCTGTCCCTTGCCTCATTAAAAACCCTCGCCAAGACCGGGCCCACCAGCTCAGAAAACTTCCTATAGAACTCTACTGGGTATCCATCCGGCCCCGGGGCTTTCTCCGACTGCATGACCTTTAGGCCCCCCAATACCTCCTCCACTCTAATCGGGGCCCCCAGCTCATCCACTCGCCCCCCACCTACTGTTGGGAAGGTTAACCCATCCAGAAACCTTTTCATCTCCTCCGGTTCTTCCGGCAGCTCCGAAGTATACAGCTTGCGATAGAAGTCCCGGAATACCTTATTCAACCCTGCCGGGTCCTCCACTTTGCGCCCCTCCCCATCCCTATTTCCCTGGCCGCCTCCCTGCTCCTGAGTTGCTGCGCTAACAGTCTGCTAGCCTTTTCCCCATGCTCGTACACCACTCCCCTCGCCTTCCTAAGCTGTTCCACGGCCCTACTCGTGGATAGTGCCCCCAGTTCCGCCTGTAGTCTCTGCCTCTCCCTGAGTAAAACCTCCCCCGGGGACTCCGCGTGCTCTTCATCTATCTGACCCATTTCCCTGATCAATCTATCCATCTCTGCCCTGTCTGCCTTGGCTCTGTGGGCCCCAATTGAAATCAGCTCCCCCCGCACTATTGCCTTTAGCGCCTCCCACAGGGTCGCCGCTGAGACCTCCCCCGTGTCATTCACCTGCAAGTAATTTTGCATACACCTCCGAAGCCTCTCACAGATCCCCTCCTCCGACAGCAGTCCCATGTCTAGCCTCCATTGCGGGCGTTGGTAGCTCGCTCCCCCGATCTGCAGGTCTACCCAGTGCGGGGCATGGTCTGAGATAGTAATTGCCGAATATTCCGTGTTCTTTACCTCCCCTATACAATCCCTGCTTAGTACGAAGAAATCTATCCTAGAATATACTTTATGGACGTGCGAGTAAAACAAGTAGCCCCTTCCTGTCGGCTGTCTATCTCTCCAGGGGTCCACTGCCCCCATTTGCTCCATAAACCCTTTCAGCTCCCTTGCCATTGCTGGGAGTCTACCCGTTCTGGGACACGACCGATCCAAAGCCGGATCAAGGACCATGTTAAAGTCCCCCCCCCCATTGTTAGCCTGCGAGAGTCCAGGTCCGGGATCTTCCCCAGCACTCTTTTAATGAAGTCCACGTCATCCCAGTTCGGAGCATATATATTCACCAGCACCACTCTTCTCCCCTCCAATCTGCCCCGTACCATCAGGTATCTGCCCCCCCCTGTCTGCGGCTATGCCCTCCGCCTCACATTGCACCCGCTTGTTGATCATGATTGCCACCCCCCTGGATTTCGAGTCCAAGTCCGAGTGGAAGACCTGGCTAATCCAGCCCTTCCTTAGCCTGGTCTGGTCAGACACTTTCAGATGTGTCTCCTGCAACATAATTACGTCCGCCCTCAGGGCCCGCAAGTGCGCGAACACCCGCGCCCTCTTAACCGGCCCATTCAGTCCCTTGACGTTCCAGGTGATCAGTCTGGTCGGGGGGCACAACCCACCCCCCCCCCCCCCCCCCCCCACCACGCCGGTCAGCCATAGCCTTTCTCGGGCCGCCCCCCGGCCCGTGCGTCGCGCCATTCCTGGTTCATCGACTTTTTTAAGGAAAACTGAACGTCGGCAGAAAGAGGGAGGAGGGGGGGGGGGGGGGGTGGTGGAAAGTGGGTGGAGAAAAAGGAGAGGTATGGCATTTAAAATAAGAGACAGGGACTCTAATATATGGGTAGTTCGGAGCTAGGGCGGGGGGGGGGGGGGTAGTTGGTTATGTAATTGTAATATTGTTGCGTGTGTCAGGCCGCTAGGCTGTTTAGAATGTTAATTTGTTAAACTGTGAAAATTATAAATGCTTCAAGAAAATGTTTTCTGAAAAAAAAGAACGCCAATTCCATGTATATTCCCATCTATTTTTCTTAATGTCTTTAATACCCTGTTTATCACCCGGATTTGTTGAACCACTGTTGCAAACACCTTGGAACGGATTGTCATCCAGCGACGCCAGAATTGTGAATCGCAATCAGGTGGAGAATCGCACATCAGCTGAAAATCGAGGTCTGTCACAGTCCGGCATCTCGCTAGCAGCGGTGAATGCGGTCCACGCCGCGCACCAGTGTGACCATGCAAATTGTACAGTAATTGCCATTAACATATCATTAATGAGCCTGACCCGGTATTCTCCTGCCTCCCATGATGCTCCGCGTCTGTCAGGCGGAAGTGACAATGGCACGGTTCACTTGTGGTATTTAAAATTGGGAAACAGGCGCCGTAGCCGATGAGGGAGAGAGAGGAGGTAAGCCAAGTTATCAAAGGCGCAACGGTGGGCTGACAGTTGTGCCACTGGCCGGGGGGAATCTGCCAGGGCTGGGGGATGTGGTAGTGTGCAATTAGGAGATGGGCCTTGGGGTCGAGGTGTTCGTGCATGGACTGGCATTGCTGCGGCTTCCCAGGCAGCGATCTGACTGCGCACTCAACTGACTGCCCATTGTTTCCTGTTGATGTGCAGAACACCACAGGCTATATGCCCCCCCCCCCCCCCCCCCCCAGGCCACACCGCTCGAAGCCTACATATCCCAGCCGACTCATCCACAGGATGGACATGGCACAGTACAGCCCATGGCCCACCAGGTATTGGCACATCAATGTGCATGCAACCGAAGAATTTCCCAACTGCAGAGGCAGCAGGGGAGTTGAGCAGCATGACTCAACTGGTGGACGCATGTACCCCGTGGCCGTTGGCACCCACCCTGGCACACTGCACCAGGCCTCGTCCAATGAGGAGGATGCAGAGGAGGGCCAGGATGGGCAGGACATGGGGCCCAGGCTGCCACAGGAGGCTACACAACGTGTGCACGAGGGCCGCCGCGCATGGGACAATCTGTTCGCCTGCCGGTTCATCAACTAGGGGACCTGGCCACCGGCAGCTCAAACGTCCCATCCCAGCCACCCCCCACCACCAACCACCCCATCCCCTGATCCCTCTCTGCATTCCACACCCGTCCTCCCTGCACATGCACCCGCCTCTGTCCTTCCCACCTCCTTCACTACAGAGTGCTGGCCCTGGGTTGGCCCTGGTCCATGGAGGATGAAAATGACCTGCTCTGCTTTGCGTCATTTGACAGGTCTAACCCCTGCCCCAGTAGCACTTTTCACCGTCCGCCCAGGTTATCCCTGCATGCGTGCTGGTTATTTCACCTCACGGTCCCATTGAACCCCTGACGGGGGCGGGGACGGGGTCCAGGGTGGGGCGGGGTTATGTACTGGGGCGTGTGCGGTGATAGGTCACTCAACCCACCACATGGTGCCCCCATATATCTGGCCCATCCCCTGCTGCCTCCGAGATGACTCTGAGGGTGGCCTCCGACTGCCCTCAGGGCCGTGGCCCATGTTCACATCCAACATCCTGCGCACCACATCACCAGCCTCCCACCCTGCCCCTCCTCTCAGCTCACCCTCTGGTCCCAGCCCAGACCATTCCTCACACCCTTCAGCCAGAGGACCGAGGCAGTTCAGAACGTCAGTGAACAAGTGTTCATTGTGAAATATACAAATATTGTGCCTAGCTCCTATTGCTAACCTATGTGCTTCACCCATGCCAACTTAACTTGTGTCTAACTTTCTTTTTTTTTTAATAAACATTTTATTGAGGTATTTTTGGTATTATAACAACAACAAAATAAACATTGTACATGAAACTATAAACATAATGCAAGAGCCGTATCCCTCCCTGACAGGTCTCACCTTTATTAACTCCCTACTCAAAGCTAAACTAACCCCCCCCCCCCCCCCCCCCCCCCGCCCCCCACCTTCTGCTGACGATTAATTTTCCACAAAGAAGTCAATGAATGGTTGCCATCTCCGGGTGAACCCTAACAGTGACCGTCTCAAGGCGAACTTGATTTTCTCCAAGCAGAAAAAGCTAGCCATGTCCGATAGCCAGGTCTCCTACTTTGGGGGCTTTGAGTCCCTCCAAGCTAATAGTACCGTCTCCGGGCTACCAGGGAAGCAAAGGCCAGAACGTCTGCCTCTTTCTCCTCCTGGATTCCCGGGTCTCCTGACACCCTGAAAATCGCCACCTCTGGACTCACTACCACCCTTGTTTTAACACCGTGGACATTACATCTGCAGGGGGTTATTGAGAGGAGTTATAGGGAGGTAGTCACACCACAGGTAAAAGAAGAAGGTAGATGGGTTACCGTCAGAGGAGGGAGAGGGAACCGGCAGGCAGTGCAGGGATCCCCTGTGGTCGTTCCCCTCAATAACAAGTATACCGTTTTGGATACTGTTGCGGGGGACGACTTACCGGGGTAAGCAATGGGGCACAGGTCTCTGGCACAGAGTCTGTCCCTGTTGCTCAGAAGGGAAGGGAGAAGAGGAACAGAGCACTTGTCATTGGGGACTCCATAGTTAGAGGAACAGACAGGAGGTTCTGTGGGAACGAAAGAGACTCACGGTTGGTGTGTTGCCTCCCAGGTGCCAGGGTTTGTGATGTCTCTGATCGTGTTTTTGGGATCCTTAAGGGGGAGGGGGAGCAGCCCCAAGTCGTGGTCCACATAGGTACCAACGACATAGGTAGGAAGAGAGATGGGGATTTGAGACAGAAATTCAGGGAGCTAGGGTGGAAGCTGAGAGCTAGAACAAACAGAGTTGTTATCTCTGGGTTGTTACCCGTGACACGTGCTAGCGAAGTGAGAAATAAGGAGAGAGAGGAGTTGAACACGTGGCTACAGGGATGGTGCAGGAGGGAGGGTTTTGGTTTCCTGGATAATTGGGGCTCATTCTCGGGTAGGTGGGACCTCTACAAACAGGATGGTCTTCACCTGAACCAGAGGGGCACCAATATCCTGGGGGGGAGATTTGCTAGTGCTCTTCGGGGGGGTTTAAACTAATTCAGCAGGGGGATGGGAACCTAAATTATAGTCCCAGTGTACAGGACGTTGAGATTAGTGAGGTCAGGGATAGGGTTAAAAGTTCGAAAGAGGGCACCGGCAAGCAAGACGCTGGTTTGAAGTGTGTCTACTTCAACGCCAGGAGCATCCGGAATAAGGTGGGTGAGCTTGCAGCATGGGTTGGTACCTGGGATCTCGATGTTGTGGCGATTTCGGAGACATGGGTAGAGCAGGGACAGGAATGGTTGTTGCAGGTTCCAGGATTTAGATGTTTCTGTAAGAACAGAGAAGATGGTAAAAGAGTGTGGGGGGGTGGGGGGGGGGGGGGGGGGGGGGGGGGGGGGGTGGCATTGTTAATCAAGGAAAATATTACGGCGGTAGAAAGGACATTTGAGGACTCGTCTACTGAGGTAGTATGGGCCGAGGTTAGGAACAGGAGAGGAGAGGTCACCCTGTTGGGAGTTGTCTATAGACCTCCGAATAGTTCCAGAGATGTAGAGGAAAGGATTGCAAAGATGATTCTCGACAGGAGCGAGAATAACAGGGTAGTTGTTATGGGGGACTTTAACTTTCCAAATATTGACTGGAAATACTATAGTTCGAGTACTATAGATGGGTCAGTTTTTGTGCAATGTGTGCAGGAGGGTTTACTGACACAGTATGTAGACAGGCCAACAAGGGACGATGCCACATTGGATTTGGTACTGGATAATGAACCCGGCCAGGTGTTAGATTCAGATGTAGGTGAGCACTTTGGTGATAGTGATCACAATTCGGTTATGTTTACTTTAGCGATGGGCAGGGATAGGTATATACCGCAAGGCAAGAATTATAGCTGGGGGAAAGGCAATTATGATGCTATTCGGCAAGATTTAGGATGTATAGGATGGGGAAGGAAACTGCAGGGGATGGGTACAATCGAAATGTGGAGCTTTTTCAAGGAACAGCTACTGCGTGTCCTTGATAAGTATGTGCCTGTCAGGCAGGGAGGAAGTTGTCGAGCAAGGGAACTGTGGTTTACTAAGGAAGTTGAAGCACTTGTCAAGAGGAAGAAGAAGGCTTATGTTAGGATGAGACATGAAGGCTCAGTTAGGGCACTTGAGAGTTACAAGTTAGCCAGGAAGGACCTAAAGGGAGAGTTAAGAAGAGCGAGGAGAGGACATGAAAAGTCATTGGCGGATAGGATCAAGGAAAACCCTAAGGCTTTCTATAGGTATATCAGGAACAAAAGAATGACTAGAGTAAGATTAGGGCCAATCAAGGATAGTAGTGGAAAGTTGTGTGTGGAATCAGAGGAGATAGGGGAAGCGTTAATTGGATATTTTTCGTCAGTGTTTACACTGGAGAAAGACAATGTTGTCGAGGAGAATACTCAGGTACAGTCGACCAGGATAGATGGGATTGAGGTTCACAAGGAGGAGCTGTTAGCAATTTTGGAAAGTGTAAAAATAGATAAGTCCCCTGGGTCAGATGGGATTTATCCTAGGATTCTCTGGGAAGCCAGGGAGGAGATTGCAGAGTCTTTGTCCTTGATCTTTATGTCGTCTTTGTCGAAGGAATAGTGCCGGAAGACTGGAGGGTAGCAAATGTTGTCCCCTTGTTCAAGAAGGGGAGTAGGGAGAACCCTGGTAATTATAGACCTGTGAGCCTTACTTCAGTTGTGGGTAAAATGTTGGAATAGGTTATAAGAGATAGGGTTTATAATCATCTTGAAAAGAACAAGTTGATTAGCGATAGTCAACACGGTTTTGTGAAGGGTAGGTCATGCCTCACAAACCTTATTGAGTTTTTTGAGAAGGTGACCAAACAGGTGGACGAGGGTAAAGCAGTTGATGTCGTGTATATGGATTTCAGTAAGGCGTTTGATAAGGTTCCCCACGGTAGGCTATTGCAGAAAATACGGAAGTATGGGATTGAAGGTGATTTAGCAGTTTGGATCAGTAATTGGCTAGCTGAAAGAAGACAGAGGGTGGTGGTTGATGGCAAATGTTCATCCTGGAGTTCAGTTACTAGTGGTGTACCGCAAGGATCTGTTTTGGGGCCACTGCTGTTTGTCATTTTTATAAATGACTTGGAAGAGGGTGTAGAAGGATGGGTTAGTAAATTTGCAGATGACACAAAGGTCGGTGGAGTTGTGGATAGTGCTGAAGGATGTTATAGGATACAGAGGGACATAGATAAGCTGCAGAGTTGGGCTGAGAGGTGGCAGATGGAGTTTAATGCGGAAAAGTGTGAGGTGGTTCACTTTGGAAGGAGTAACAGGAATGCAGATTACTGGGCTAATGGCAAGATTCTTGGTAGTGTAGATGAACAGAGAGATCTCGGCATCCAGGTACATAAATCCCTGAAAGTTGCCACCCAGGTTAATAGGGCTGTTAAGAAGGCATATGGTGTGCTAGCCTTTATCAGAAGGGGGATTGAGTTTCGGAGCCATGAGGTCATGCTGCAGCTGTACAAAACTCTGGTGCATCCACACCTGGAGTACTGCGTGCAGTCTGGTCACCACCTTATAGGAAGGATGTGGCAGCTTTGGAAAGGGTTCAGAGGAGATTTACTAGGATGTTGCCTAGTATGGAGGGAAGGTCTTACGAGGAAAGGCTCAGGGACTTGAGGTTGTTTTCGTTAGAGAGGAGAAGGCTGAGAGGTGACTTAATAGAGACATATAAGATAGTCAGAGGGTTAGATAGGGTGGACAGTGAGAGTCTTTTTCCTCGGATGGTGATGACCAACATGAGGGGACATAGCTTTAAATTGAGGGGTGGTAGATATAGGACAGATGTCAGAGGCAGTTTCTTTACTCAGAGAGAAGTAGGGGTGTGGAACGCCCTGCCTGCAACAGTAGTAGACTCGCCAACTTTAAGCGCATTTAAGTGGTCACTGGACAGACATATGGATGAAAATGGAATAGTGTAGGTCAGATAGGCTTCAGATGGTTTCACTGGTCGGCACAACATCAAGGGCCGAAGGGCCCGTACTGCGCTGTAATGTTCTATGTTCTATGTTCAAACCCCTGCCAAAATCCCCTAAGCTTTGGACATGTCCAGAACATGAGGACATGGTTCACTGGTCCTCCCACACATTTTGCACACCTGTCTTCCACCCCAAAGAATCTGCTCATCCGGGTCACTGTCATGTGAGCCTGATGAACGATCGTGAATTGTATCAGGCTGAGCCTGGCACATGTTGCGGACGCGTTGACTCTACTCAAGGCATCCGCCCATAGACCATGCTCTATCTCTCCTCCCAACTTCTCCTCCCACTTGCGCTTCAGCTCCTCGGTCTACGTCTCCTCTGACATTATAAGTTCCTTGCAAATGTCAGAGACGCTCCCTTCTCCTACCCACCCTCTGGAAACTACCCTGCCCTGAATCCCCCTTAGCGGTAGGAGCGGGAAGGTTGACACCTGTTTACGTAGGAAGTCCGCACCTGCAGATACCTGAATTAGTTTCCCCTCGCCAACCCAAACTTCTACTCCAGCGCCCTCATACTCGGAAAGCTCCCCTTTATAAACATATCCCCCATCCTCTCAATCCCTGCTCTCCGCCAGATCCAGAACCCCCATCCATACATCCCGGGGCAAACCGGTGATTATTACAGATTGGGGACCAGACCGATGCTCCCTCTGCTCCCACGTCTCCTCCATTGGCCCCAGACTCTCAGGGCCGCCACCACCACCGCGGGTGGAGTATTGTGCCGGTGGGAACGGCAGAGGCGCAGTTACCAACGCCCCCAGACTGGTGCCATTGCATGAAGCTGCCTCCATACGCTCCCATGCCGACCCCTCCCCCACCACCCACTTCCTGATCATGGCTATATTTGCTACACAGTAATAGTTACTAAAATTTGGCAGCACCAGCTCGCCCTCTCCCCGACTCCTCTCAAGCATTACCTTCCTTACTCTCGGGGTCTTGCCCAACCAAACAAAGCCAGTGATCATTTTGTTGACCCGTTTAAAAATGAACCGCGGAATAAAGATGGGGAGACATTGAAACACGAACAGGAATCTCAGGAGGACCGTCATCTTCACCATCTGCACCTTCCCAGCTAATGACAACGGGATTGCGTCCCATCTCCGAAAGTCGTCCTTTATTTGGTCTATTAGTCAGGCCAGATTTAATTTATACAGCCGGTCCCATTCCCACGCCACTTGAATGCCTAGGTACCTAGCTTCCCCCTACAAATCTAAACGGTAGCTCTCCCAATCGCCTCTCCTGTCCCCTCGCCTGGACCGCAAACATCTCACTTTTCCCCACATTTAGCTTATACCCCGAAAACTGGCCAAATTCCCCTAGAATCCTCATGATTTCTTCCATACCCTCTATTGGGTCTGATACATGCAGAAGCAGATTGTCTCCATAGAGCGAGACTCTGTGCTCATGTTTTGTATGCCTCTATTAAGTCACCTCTTAACCTTCTTCTCTCTAACGAAAACAACCTCAAGTCCATCAGCCTTTCCTCATAAGATTTTCCCTCCATACCAGGCAACATCCTGGTAAATCTCCTCTGCACCCGTTCCAAAGCTTCCACGTCCTTCCTATAATGAGGTGACCAGAACTGTACACAATACTCCAAATGCGGCCATACCAGAGTTTTGTACAGCTGCAACATGACCTCATGGCTCCGGAACTCAATCCCTCTACCAATAAAGGCCAACACACCATAGGCCTTCTTCACAACCCTATCAACCTGGGTGGCAACTTTCAGGGATCTATGTACATGGACACCGAGATCCCTCTGCTCATCCACACTGCCAAGAATTTTACCATTAGCCAAATATTCCGCATTCCTGTTATTCTTTCCAAAGTGAATCACCTCACACTTCTCTACATTAAACTCCATTTGCCACCTCTCAGCCCAGCTCTGCAGCTTATCTATGTCCCTCTGTAACCTGCAACATCCTTCCACACTGTCTACAACTCCACCGACTTTAGTGTCGCCTGCAAATTTACTCACCCAACCTTCTGTGCCCTCCTCTAGGTCATTTATAAAAATGACAAACAGCAACGGCCCCAGAACAGATCCTTGTGGTACGCCACTCGTAACTGAACTCCATTCTGAACATTTGCCATCAACCACCACCCTCTGTCTTCTTTCAACTAGCCAATTTCTGATCCACATCTCTAAATCACCCTCAATCCCCAGCCTCCGTATATTCTGCAATAGCCGACCGTGGGGAACCTTATCAAATGCTTTACTGAAATCCATATACACCACATCAACTGCTCTACCCTCGTCTACCTGTTCAGTCACCTTCTCAAAGAACTCGATAAGGTTTGTGAGGCATGACCTACCCTTCACAAAACCATGCTGACTATCCCTAATCATATTATTCCTATCTAGATGATTATAAATCGTATCTCTTATAATCCTCTCCAAGACTTTACCCACAACAGACGTGAGGCTCACCGGCCTATAGTTACCGGGGTTATCTCTACTCCCCTTCTTGAACAAAGGGACCACATTTGCTACCCTCCAGTCCTCTGGCACTATTCCTGTAGCCAATGATGACATAAAAATCAAAGCCAAAGGCTCAGCAATCTCTTCCCTGGCTTCCCAGAGAATCTTAGGATAAATCCCATCAGGCCCCGGGGACCTATCTATTTTCACCTTGTCCAGAATTGCCAACACTTCTTCCCTACGCACCTCAATGCCATCTATTCTAATAGCCTGCGTCTCAGCATTCTCCTCCACAACATTATCTTTTTCCTGAGTGAATACTGACGAAAAGTATTCATTTAGTATCTTGCTTATCTCCTCAGCCTCCACACACAACTTCCCACCACTGTCCTTGACTGGCCCTACTCTTACCCTAGTCATTCTTTTATTCCTGACATACCTATAGAAAGCTTTTGGGTTTTCCTTGATCCTACCTGCCAAAGACTTCTCATGTCCCCTCCTTGCTCGTCTTAGTTCTCTCTTTAGATCCTTCCTCGCTTCCTTGTAACTATCAAGCACCCCAACTGAAACTTCACGCCTCATCTTCACATAGGCCTCCTTCTTCCTCTTAACAAGAGATTCCACTTCTTTGGTAAACCACGATTCCCTTGCTCTACCCCTTCCTCCCTGCCTGACTGGTACGTACTTATCAAGAACACGCAATAGCTGTTCCTTGAACAAGCTCCACATATCCAGTGTGCCCAACCCTTGCAGCCTACTTCTCCAACCTACACATCCTAAGTCATGTCTAATGGCATCATAATTGCCCTTCCCCCAGCTATAACTCTTGCCCTGCGGGGTATACTTATCCCTTTCCATCACTAATGTAAAGGTCACCGAATTGTGGTCACTGTTTCCAAAGTGCTCACCTACCCTCAGATCTAACACCTGGCCTGGTTCATTACCCAAAACCAAATCCAATGTGGCCTCGCCTCTTGTTGGCCTGTCAACATATTGTGTCAGGAAACCTTCCTGCACACATTGTACAAAGAACGACCCATCTAATGTACTCGAACTATATCTTTTCCAGTCAATATTTGGAAAGTTAAAGTCTCCCATAACAACTACCCTGTTACTTTCGCTCTTTTCCAGAATCATCTTCGCCATCCTTTCCTCTACATCCCTAGAACTATTAGGTGGCCTATAGAAAACTCCCAACAGGGTGACCTCTCCTTTCCTGTTTCTAACCTCAGCCCATACTACCCACAGAAGAATGGCAGACTGCCGGGGACCACGGGTTCTTATACCCCGCCTCGTAGGCGGAGCTACCTACCTCTCAGCTAATCGGCTGAGAGGCACATGACATACCTGGGCCAATGGGCAGTGAGTCCTCTGCACCAATGGCAGCTCACACTTCCAGGTACCGTAATACCACTAGTCATACTACCACATTCACCCCCTGTTGAAAAAGGAACCGGGGGGGGTACGGGGAACGTGGACATGGAGGGGAGGGTGTGTCCCGTGAGTACGCGAGAGATTGGTAGTATGACTAGAGATGTTAGCTCGTACCATTGCATTGATGGCTGCCCACTAGCCCGCAATTATGTACAAAATACAAAACAGAAACTATGTACTGTGTGGAAAACAAATGGGGGGGGAAAAAAAAGGAGAACAGACAAAAAAAAACAAGAGTCCATCAGCAGGTTACATGGATTTGATCAGCCGATCGGGTGCCTTGGATTTCCTGTTCGACCTGCGTAGCTGTGCCGGCGACGTTGGAGCGGTGGTTGTCGGTGGCTCCGGGAGCGATGATCCTGTTCTTGCGTCCGTACCCCTAGTCGGAGCTAGCGGGGGCCAGGCCGGGGGAGGGTCATCCTGTCCGCAGGGCCGCGTGTGTGTAGGTGTCGTTGGGGCCAGGGGGGGGGGGGGGGCGCCTGCTGGGAGCAGTTGGGTTTGGGGGGTGTGTGCTGGTGCCGGGGGGGGGGGGGATCCGGCGGGTGCCAGGTCCCGAAGGGAGACCACGTCCTGTCGGCCGTCGGGATACTCCACATACGCGTTTTGCGGGTTTGCGTGGAGTAGCTGGACTCTTTCGACCAACGGGTCCGACTTGTGCACCCACACGTGCTTCCGGAGCAGGATGGGCCCGGGAGTAGCCAGCCAGGTCGGGAGCGGGGTCACTGAGGAAGACTTCCTGGGAAAAACAAGAAGGCGTTCGTGAGGCGATTGGTTAGTGAAGGTACAGAGGAGTGACTGGATAGAATTGAGGGCGTCCGGGAGGACCTCTTGCCAGTGAGAGACTGGGAGATTTCTGGACCGTAGGGCCAGCAGGACGGTCTTCCAGACCGTACCGTTCTCCCTCTCGGCCTGTCCGTTACCCCAGGAGTTGTAACTGGTCGTCCTGCTGGAGGCGATGCCCCTGCTGAGCAGGAATTGATGCAGCTCGTCACTCATAAAGGAGGACCCCCTATCGCTATGAATGTAAGCATGGAAACCGAACAGGGAGAAAATGGTGTGTAGGGCTTTAATGATGGTGGTCGTGGTCATGTCAGGGCAGGGGATGGCGAAAGGGAAGCGGGAGTACTCGTCAATCACATTGAGGAAGTACATGTTGTGGTTGTTGGAGGGGAGGGGACCTTTGAAGTCCATGCTGAGACGTTCAAAGGGGCGGGAAGCCTTTATAAGATGCGCTTGTTCGGGGCGGTAGAAGTGCGGCTTGCACTCCGCGCAGATGTGGCATTCCCTGGTCACTGTCCTGACCTCCTCGATGGAGTAGGGCAGATTGCGGGTCTTTATAAAGTGGAAAAAGCGGGTGACCCCCGGGTGGAAAAGGTCCGTGTGGAGGGTTTGGAGGCGGTCCACTTGTGCGTTGGCACAGGGCATCGGGAGGCTCGGGAGCAGGGTCCGAGTCCGTGGGGGTGAGGGAGCTCACGTTCCACGCTGCCCAGGGGGCCGCCGCGCGGTCGGGGGCATACGCACGGGCGTTACGATTTTCAACGTCTAGAGAGGAGGCGAGGGCCCGTGCCTCCATGAGGCTTAAAGTCTCTCTCTAAAAGTCTTTGGCGGATCTGCGAGGACTGCATACCTGCAACGAAAGCGTCTCTGATCAAACGTTCGGTATGCTCGGCAGCAGAAACCTGTGGGTAGCCGTAGTTCTCCCCGAGCACGAGGAGGGCCCGGTAAAATTTGTCCACTGACTGACCAGGTATTTGCTGCCTCGTGGCCAGTAAGTGCCGAGCGCAGACTTGGTTCACCAGCCGTATGAAATGTCCTTTAAGTAATAGTCTGTCGTGTCCTCTATGAGCGTGTACACGGCCGTGCCGATGCACGAGTGGAGGATGTGCAATTTCTGTTCCCTCGTCGGGATGTTTTCGGCTGTACTCAGGTATCTATTGAAGCAAGCCAGCCAGTGCTTAAATGCTGCTGTTGCATTTGCTGCGTGCGGGCTGAGTCGAAGACACTTAGGCTTGATGCGAAGCTCCATCCTTTAAAATCTTATGTATTAAATTGATGCACAATCAATGGACATGAAACGTAGATAAAGTCCGAACGATAGGCTTTAATACACAAGAAGTGGACCCGGCAGCAGATGTACAGAAGAATGGCAGACTGCCGGGGACACGGGTTCTTATACCCCGCCTCGTAGGCGGAGCTACCAACCTCTCAGCCAATCGGCTGAGAGACACATGACATACTTGGGCCAATGGGCAGCGAGTCCTCTGCACCAATGGCAGCTCACACTTCCAGGTACCATAATACCCCTAGTCATACTACTACAACAACCTTCTTGCATTGGCCACCAACTGTCTACCCTTAACAAACCCCGCCTTGTCCTCCCCAATAATGTCCGGAACACAATCCTCAATCCTGGAGGATAAAATTTTGGCCAGTAGTTTGGCGTCCACATTCAACAGGGATATCGGCCTATAGGACCCACACAGCTCCGGGTTCTTGTCCCACTTCAGAATCAGCGAAATCGTGGCCTGTGACATAATTGGGGGCAGCACCCTCTTTCCCTTGCCTCATTGAACATCCTCATCAGACTTCCGGTTGCGGCTATGCGGAGCTAAGTCGCACATTCGGCAGCTCCTGCTAGAAACTGACTTTTGAGCTCTTTTTAGGGCCCCCAGCGGCACTTTTTCGACGATTCCCAGTGTGGGAAGGGGACAACATTGTTCCCCAGCACAGTATGGATTGGACCAGGAGTGGAGCGGTGCAAAAAGTGGAGTTGGAGTAGAGAAAGGTGCGAGGGAGGAAGGCCAAGATGGCAGCGGGTGGAGACCAGGCAGCGTGGGAGCAGTGGTCACAGGAGCAGCAGGAGTTTCTCCAGCGCTGTTTCACGGAGCTGAAGTCAGAGCTGCTAGAGCCGATAAAGGCGTCAATTGATAAGCTGCTTGAGACCCAAACGGCCCAAAGGGCGGTGGTCCGGGAGGTCCGACAAAAGGTCTCGGAGAATGAGGACGAGATCTTGGGCCTGGCGCTGAAGGTGGAGATGCACAAGGCGCTCCATAAGAAATGGCAGGCACAGTTCGAGGACCTGGAGAACCGGTCGAGGAGAAATAATCTGTGGATTCTGGGTCTCCCGGAGGGGCTGGAAGGAGTGAATGTGCGTGCCGACGTGGTCACCATGCTGAATATGTTGATGGGCGCCGGGTCCTTCCAGGGGCCCCTGGAGCTGGAGGGGGCCCATCGAGTGTTGGTGAGGAGGCCCAAGCCCAGTGAGCCGCCGTGGGCGGTCGCCGTGGACGAGGGGACACTTGGAGTGTGGAGCGGGGGGGGGGGGGGGGGGAGGGGGTGACTGGGACTGTTGTGCTGTGCTTTGGGGGGATTTTGTGGTTGGGTTGGGCACTGTTTTCTTTTGCCTGTCGGGCAGGTTCGTAGGGGTTGGGCAGGTAAAAACCTGTGGGCGTTGGTGGCTGGAATTGGGGATGGTGCCCTGCGGTGGGGGGAGGCCCGAGCCGGAAGAATTGGGACCGGGTCTGGAAGGGAAGCTATGCCAGAGGGGGCGGGGTCAGATGGACGGAAAGCGTGGGCTTTCTCCCATGCTAAGGATGGAAAGGGGTGGGGCCGGTGCCGGAAGCGCGGGCTTGTTTTTCCCCGCGCTGAGAGTGGAAGGGGTGGGGTCCGGGAGAGCCCGTTGATGGACAGGAGGGGAGAGGGGAGATTCCCACACTGGGAGAGTCTATGGAACGGCGGGAGTAGCCGGGGTCAGCAGGAGTCGCTGACTCACGGGAGTGCAATGGGGGGAGCAATGCAGCTAGGGGGAAACCTGGCTGGGGGGGGGGGGAAACCGGGTTGCTGCTGGAATGGCCAAGGGAGAGCTGGAGTCTGTAGAGGGGGTCGGGGTGGGGGTCTGCCGCTGGGAGGAACGGGAAGTGCGGGGGGCACGGGCATGTGGCTGGCCTAGGAAGGGTTATGGCTAGTCGACCGGGGAGGGGGGGCGGGCAGCCCCCTGATCCGGCTGATAACTTGGAACGTAAGAGGCCTGAACGAGACAGTCAAACGAACCTGTGTGTTTGCGCACCTGAAGGGGCTAAAGGTAGATGTGGTCATGCTTCAGGAAACACATTTACCTGTGGCAGATCAGGTAAGGCTAAGAAAGGGGTGGGTAGGACAGGTGTTCCATTTGGGGCTGGATGCAAAAATTCGGGGGGGTGGCGATCTTGGTGGGGAAGCGGGTGTCGTTTGAGGCACTGAGCATTGTTGCAGATAATGGAGATAGGTATGTGATGGTGAGTGGTAAGTTGCAGGGGGTGCGGGTAGTTTTGGTAAATGTATATGCCCCGAATTGGGACGATGCGGCGCATGTTGGGCCGGATCCCGGACTTAGAGACAGGGGGCTTGATAATGGGGGGGGGGACTTCAACACGGTGCTGGATCCGGCATTAGATCGCTCTAGGTCTAAGACGGGCAGGAGGCCGGCGGCGGCCAAGGTGCTGAGGGAGTTTGTGGACCAGATGGAGGGGTGGGGGTGGATCCGTGGAGCTCTGCGAGGCCGGGGGCCAGGGAATTCTCATTATTTTCCCATGTTCATAAGGCCTACTCTCGGATTGACTTTTGTGTAATGAGCCGGGTGCTGATCCCGAGGGTAGAGGACACGGAGTACTCGGCATAGTCATCTCTGACCATGCCCTGTGTGGTGAATGTAACTCCGTAATTCACACTGTATTGTATATACATGAGACCATGCATTTGTAAGCGCAGTTGCGTTGCCCGACCACTAGGGGGAGTAGTGCTGGGAATGCTTAGGAGTTTGTACAGGGCTCCACCCTTGGCTCCGCCCACGACTCCTCCCCCTGGACTGCTGTATAAATACCAATGCTCAGAGCCAGTCGTTCAGTTCATCGAGAGTTCAACGCGGAACAGGCTGGCTCTGTTGTAAGTAGATTAAAACCACTGTTCATATCTTAAAGCACGTGTCTAGTGAATTGATGGTTCCATCAATTTAATCTACTTAAGAAACAGTAGGATCAATCATGGAATCAGCCCTCAAGCCTGAGCGACTGGAACTCGACCCGTAGGATGCAGAAGCAAAATAAATTTTTTCTCATTAGCTGCGATGTTTTAAAGCCTACCTGGCGGAAGCAAGCACAGCCGAAACAACGGAGGAGCAGAAAATGAGCCTACTGCACGCGAGGGTGAGCCACAGAATCTCTACTCAACTAAACTGTGCCGGTTCGTATATTGAAACCCTAGCGCTACTTGACAAAATGTATGTGAGGCCTGTTAATGAAGTCTACACACGACACGTGTTCACAACTCGCTGCCAGCGGCCTACGGAATCGCTCGCAGAATTCCTGAGAGAGCTTAAAACTTTATCTAGTGACTGTAATGACCAGGCGGTTACCGCGGCAGAACATAGAGAACTTGCTGTACGTGATGCCTTTGTTGTGGGCCTTAGGTCAAATTACATGCGCCAGCGACTGCTGGAAAAGGGGGCCCTAAATCTTGAAGCGACTGTTGAACTTGCTACCACTATGGAGGTCTCCTTCCGCAGCCTCACCTCGTTCCCCACAGACCCCGCGACCTCGTCATGGGCCCCCGACTAGCGACTCCCCCAGGCCTGCGCCGTGCGGCTGCCCAGCCACAATGCTGCCCCAGCCTGCCACTTTTGCGGCCAGAATCAGCACTCGCGGCAAAACTGCCCGGCCCGCAACGCGACCTGCAGCAGCTGCGGGCGAAAAGGGCACTATGCCAGAGTGTGTCTGGCAAAGAAAGCCCCAGCCTCTAACCCTCCCATGGCTCAAAGCACTCGTTCCCTGAATTCACAGGCCCGCAGGCCCCGAAATGCTGCAGCCTGTATGCCGACTCCGCCCCCAGCCGACATGTGCGACTCATGGGGGCGGCCATCTTGGCAATCCTCCTCCATGCGGCCGGCCATGTGCGACTCATGGGGGCAGCCATCTTGGGAATCCTCCTCCATGCGGCCGGCCATGTGCGACTCATGGGGGCGGCCATCTTGGGATCCATCCCCTTCAAACTCTGAAACTCACCTCGACGACTACGAACTCAGAGAGCAGTCATCACGGGGCCACTCCAGCACAGCTGATCGAGCCGCCGAATACCCGCAATTCAGTGCAGTCACTCTGGACCAATCTCGATGACAGAGGTCCAAATCAACGGGTACAGCACGCCATGCCTTTTCGACTCCGGGAGTACTGAGAGCTTCATACACCCAGATCTGGTAAGACGCTGTTCGCTCCCCGTTTTCCCCGTGCGACAAACTGTCTCTCTCGCTTCAGGCTCCCACTCTGTCCCGATCCAGGGGCGCACCGCCGCGACACTCACAATCCGAGGCGCTAGCTATGCAAAATTTCAACTCTACGTCTTGCCCAAACTCTGCGCGCCACTCTTATTAGGCCTAGATTTTCAATGTAACCTTAAGAGCCTCACCCTCAGCTTCGGCGGGCCCCTGCCCCCACTCACTATCTGCAGCCTCGCCACGCTGCAAATCTCCCCCCTCCCCTCTTTGCCAATCTCACACAGGACTGTAGACCCGTAGCCACTCGCAGCAGGCGGTACAGCCTGCAGGATAGGGTATTCATCAGATCGGAGGTCCGAAGGCTTCTCAGTGAGGGCATCATAGAGGCCAGCAACAGTCCCTGGAGAGCTCAGGTGGTGGTCGTGAAGACCGGGGAAAAATTCCACATGGTTGTCGACTATAGTCAGACCATAAATAGATTTACGCTCCTTGACGCGTATCCCCTCCCCAGGATTGCAGACATGGTAAACCAGATCGCCCAGTATCGGCTCTTTTCCACGGTGGATCTGAAGTCTGCATACCACCAGCTCCCAATCCGCCCGGAGGACCGCCACTACACGGCATTCGAGGCCAATGGCCGCCTCTTCCATTTCCTCCAGGTCCCCTTCGGCGTCACTAACGGGGTTTCGCTGTTCCAACGAGCAATGGACTGAATGGTGGACTAGTACGGGCTGCGGGCCACATTTCCGTACTTGGACAATGTCACCATCTGCGGCTATGACCAGCAGGACCACGACGCCAACCTCTACTGTTTTCTCCAGACGGCTCAGAAATTAAACCTCACTTATAACAAGGAGAAATGCGTTTTCCGCACAACCAGACTAGCCATCCTCGTCTATGTTGTGGAAAACGGAGTCCTGGGCCCAGACCCGGACCGTATGCACCCCCGCTTAGAACTCCCCCTCCCTCATTGTCCCAAGGCCCTCAAACGGTGCTTGGGTTTCTTTTCCTACTACGCCCAGTGGGTCCCTCAATATGCGGACAAAGCCCGCCCATTCTTTAAGGCCACACTATTTCCCCTGTCAGCTGAGGCACGCCAGGCCTTCAACTGCATCAAGGAGGACATCGCCAAAGCGGTCATGTGGGCGGTGGATGAATCCACTCCATTTCAGGTTGAGAGCGACGCCTCAGAGGTAGCTCTAGCAGCCACCTTAAATCAGGCAGGAAGGCCAGTTGCATTTTTCTCCCGGACCCTCTCCGCTTCGGAACTCCGACACTCGGCAGTCGAAAAGAAGCACAAGCCGTTGTGGAGGCTATTCGTCACTGGAGGCACTACCTCACAGGTAGGAGGTTCACCCTCATCACCGACCAACGATCGGTTGCCTTTATGTTTGACAACTCGCAAAAGGGCAAAATTAAAAACGATAAAATCCTGCGGTGGAGGATCGAACTCTCCACCTATAGCTACGATATTAAGTATCGACAGGGGAAGCTCAATGAGCCCCCAGATGCCCTATCCCGCGAGACATGCGCCAGCGTGCAGATCGACCTCCTGAAAGTCATCCACAATGACCTCTGCCACCCGGGGGTCACCCAGCTCGCCCACTACATCAAAGCCCGAAATCTGCCTTTCTCCACTGAGGTAAAAGCCGTCACCAGAGACTGCCCGATCTGTGCGGAGTGCAAACCGCACTTCTATAGACCAGACAGGGCCCACCTGGTCAAGGCTTCTAGGCCCTTTGAACGCCTCGCGATCGATTTCAAAGGGCCACTCCCCTCAACTAACAGGAACATTTACTTCTTAAACGTCATAGATGAGTTCTCCCGCTTCCCATTTGCTATCCCGTGCCCCGATATGACCTCCCACACAGTCATTAGGGTCCTGCATAGTATCTTCACCCTGTTTGGTTTCCCCAGTTACGTGCACAGCGACCGGGGTTCGTCCTTCATGAGCGAAGAGCTGCATCAGTACCTGCTCGACAAGGGCATCGCCTCGAGCAGGACTACCAGCTACAACCCCGGGGGAACGGGCAGGTGGAGAGGGAGAATGCGACGGTCTGGAAGACCGTCCTACTGACCCTCTGGTCCAGGAATCTCCAAGTCTCCCATTGGCAGGAAGTCCTCCCAGACGCGCTCCACATTATTGGGTCCCTCTTATGCACAGCGACCAATCAGACCCCTCACGAGAGGCTCTTCATTTTTTCCAGGGGCACTACCATGGGGGTCTCACTCCCGGCATGGCTGAAGACACCGGGCCCTGTACTCCTGAGGAAGCACGTCAGGGTGCACAACACCGACCCCCTTGTTGAGAAGGTGCCACTGTTTTACTCCAACCCCCAGTACGCCTTCGTCGAGTTCCCCGACGGCCGTCAGGACACCGTATCCCTCCGGGACCATGCACCCACCGGGTCCAGCATCCCCTCTATCACTACAGATGCACCCCTCACCCTACACCCCATCCTGCCGCCCCCTCGGGCTCCCGAGCCCACTAGCTCGTTGCATCGGTTCCGCGCAAACCAGCCGCCCCCTCGTGCTCCCGAGCCCACTGAGCCCGCTAGCTCGCTCCACCTGTTCCGCGCGCCCGCACCGGCTAACCCCCAGCGCCCTCAGTCCCCAGTCGAACCAGACGGGTATGGAGCTCGGACGAGATCTTCCCTGGAGTCCGCCTTCGTACCCCAACCCACAACACCCGTCCAGCCACCGCAAGAGGCTTTAACCCCGGTGCTCCGCAGATCGCAGCAGACAGTCCGACCACCGGACAGACTCAATCCACCACCCCCGCCGGACTTGATTTTTTTGTAGGGGGTGAATGTGGTGATTGTAACTCCGTAATTCACACTGTATTGTATATACATGAGACCGTGCATTTGTAAGCGCAGTTGCGTTGCCGGACCACTACAGGGAGTAGCGCTGGGAATGCTTAGGAGTTTGTACAGGGCTCCACCCTTCGCTCCGCCCACGACTCCTCCCCTGGACTGCTGTATAATACCAATGCTCAGAGCCAGTCGTTCAGTTCATCAAGAGTTCAATGCGGAACAGGCTGGCTCTGTTGTAAGTAGATTAAAACCACTGTTCATATCTTAAAGCACGTGTCTAGCGAATTGATGGTTCCAACACCCTGCATTGGGTGGACCTCGAGCTGGGGGAGGAGAGGGACCAGCGCCCGCTGTGGTGCTTGGAGGTGGGGCTGTTGGCGGACAAAGAGGTTAGCGGGCGGGTCCGGGGGTGTAGAGAGGTACCTGGAGGCCAATGATAATGGGGAGGTGCAAGTAGGTGTCGTTTGGGAGTCGTTGAAGTCGGTGGTCAGGGGAGAGCTGACCTCCATCTGGGTCCATAAAGAGGGAAGGGAGAAGAGAGAGAGGGAGGCTAGTGGGGGAGATGGTAAAGGTAGATAGGAGGTACTCAGCGGCCCCTGAGGAGGGATTACCTAAGGAGCAGCGTAGCCTCCAGGCCAAGTTTGACTTGTTGACCTCCAGGATGGCGGAGGTGCAGTGGAGGAAGGCGCAAAGGGCGGTGTATGAGTACGGCGAGAAGGCCAGGCGAATGTTGGCACACCAGCTCCGGAAGCGGGAGGCAGCGAGGGAGATTGGGGGAGTGAGGGAAGGAGGGGGGAGCACGGTGCAATGTGCGGTGGGTATCAATGGGGTCTTCAGAGACTTCTATGAGGCACTGTATCGGTCTGAGCCCCCACCGGAGGAGCGGTGGATGGGTCGCTTTTTGGACCGGCTAAGGTTCCCGATGGTAGAGGAGGAGCAGGTGACGAGGTTGGGGGCGCCGGTTGGGTTGGAGGAACTGGTCAAGGGACTAGGGAGCATGCAGGCAGGAAAGGCACCAGGGCCAGATGGGTTCCCGGTGGAATTCTACAGGATATACGTGGACCTGTTGGGCCCGCTGCTGGTTAGGACTTTCAACGAGGCAAGGGAGGGGGGGGGGGGGGGGGGGGGGGTCCTGCCCCCGACGATGTCTAGGGCGCTGATCTCTCTGATTTTGAAGCGGGACAAGGACCCTTTACAGTGTGGGTCGTATAGGCAGATTTCACTTCTCAATACGGATGCGAAACTGCTGGCAAAGATACTGGCCATGAGGATTGAGGACTGTGTCCCGGGGGTTATACATGAGGATCAGACGGGTTTTGTGAAAGGGAGGCAGACAAATACCAACCTACGTAGGCTCCTGAATGTAATTATGATGCCGGCGGTGGAGGAGGAGGCGGAGGTAGTGGTAGCTATGGACACGGAGAAGGCCTTCGATAGGGTGGAGTGGGGGTACCTGTGGGAGGTGTTGAGGAGGTTTGGGTTTGGGGAGGGGTTCGTCAGCTGGGTGAAACTGCTGTACGAGGCCCCGGTGGTGTGTGTGGCCATGAACAGGAGGAGGTCGGAATATTTCCGGCTATACCGAGGAACGAGGCAGGGGTGTCCTTTATCCCCCTGCTCTTTGTGCTGGCGATTGAGCCCCTGGCCATGGCTTTGAGGGAGTCTAGGAATTGGAGGGGGTTGGTGCGGGGAGGGTGGGGGTAATCGCTGTATGCAGACGATCTGTTATTGTATGTGGCGGACCCGGTGGAGGGAATGGCGGAGGTGTTGAGGATCCTCAGGGAGTTTGGGGATTTCTCCGGGTATAAGCTTAATATGGGGAAGAGTGAGCTGTTCGTGGTGCAGCCGGGAGATCAGGAGAGGGGGATTGGTGAGTGATGCACGATCAATTGCACGAAAGACTCAGATTGGTACAACTGTGGTTTTATTACAGTCAGATGCGTGGCCTCCTGCTGCAGCTGGCGAAATGGCTGATCAGGAGAAGGTCACGCATATTTATACGGCTCCTTGTGGGCGGAGCTAGCCGGCAGGGCTACTGGCGAACCTGTAGTGCAGGTCCTACCTTAAATCCCCTAATACAGGTGCACACAGTGGATCACCACATTCACCTCCTGTTAAAAATGAGTCCGGCGGGGTTGCGTGGAACTATATACAGATTTACAAATAATTTACAGAGGGGAGGGGAAAAAAATATATGTCCATCTTGTAGTCTTGTGCCTGTCAGAGGTTAAGTCTGTCCGGTGGTTTGACGGTTCGCTGGGAGCGACGTAGCGGTGGTGGCGATGTCGGTGCTGGCGGTGTCGGTGTCGGCGGTGTTGGCGTCGGTGCTGGCGGTGTTGGTGCTGGCCAGTAGTTGGATGACTCCGGGAGCGTGCCGAAATCTTCCTTGTCCTCTAGCGTGAGCAGGGATCACCACAGTGAGCTTCCGCTAAAAAGGGCAGAGAGGAGTTTTAAATACCTGGGGGTGCAGGTGGCTAGAAGCTGGGGGACCCTGCATAAACTCAACTTAACGAGGCTGGTGGAGCAAATGGAGGAGTTCAAAAGGTGGGATATGCTGCCGCTCTCCCTGGCGGGTAGGGTACAGTCCGTTAAAATGACGGTGCTCCTGAGGTTTCTGTTTTTGTTTCAGTGCCTCCCCATCCTGATCCCTAAGGCCTTTTTTAAGCGGGTTAACAGGAGTATTATGGGGTACGTGTGGGCTAAGAAGACCCCGAGGGTGAGAAGGGTGTTTCTGGAGCAGAGCAGAGATGGGGGGGGCTGGCGTTGCCTAACCTCTGCGGGTATTACTGGGCTGCCAACGTGGCGATGGTACGCAAGTGGGTAATGGAGGGGGAGGGGGCGGCATGGAAGAGGTTGGAGATGGCGTCCTGTGTGGGCACGAGCCTGGGGGCGCTGGTGACGGCACCACTGCCGCTCCCTCCGATGAGGTACACTACGAGCCTGGTGGTGGTGGCGACCCTCAAAATCTGGGGGCAGTGGAGACGTCACAGGGGGGAGGTGGGGGCCTCGGTGTGGTCCCCGATACGAGAGAACCATTGGTTTGTCCCGGGGAAAATGGATGGGGGGTTCCGGAGCTGGTACAGGGCGGGTATTAGGAGTGTTGGGGACCTGTTCATCGACGGGAAGTTTGCGAGCCTTGGGGAACTGGAGGAGAAATTCGGGCTCCCACCCCGGAAATATCTTCAGATATATGCAAGTAAGGGCGTTCGTTAGGCGTCAGGTGGTGGAGTTTCCGCTGCTGCCGGCACGCAGGGTTCAGGATAGGGTGCTGTCGGGGGAGTGGGTTGGAGAGGGTAGGATTTCGGCAATTTATCAGGTGATGCAGGAGGAGGAGGAGGCCTCGGTGGAGGAGTTAAAAGGTAAGTGGGAGGAGGAACTGGGGGAGGAGATTGATGAGGGTAGGTGGGCGGCTACCTTGGGAAGAGTAAATTCTTCCTCCTCTTGTGCTAGGCTCAGCCTTATACAATTTAAGGTCCTGCACAGGGCGCATATGACCGGGGCAAGGCTGAGCCGGTTCTTTGGGAGTGAGGATAGATGTGTAAGGTGTTCGGGGGGTCCAGCAAACCATACCCACACGTTCAGGGCATGCCCAGCGTTAGAGTTCTGGAGGGGCGTAGCGAGGACGGTGTCAAGGGTGGTGAATTCCAGGGTTAAGCCGGGCTGGGGGCTCGCAATATTTGGGGTGTCGGATGAGCCGGGAGTGCAGGAGGCGAAAGAGGCCGGTATTCTGGCCATTGCATCCCTGGTAGCCCGGTGAAGGATTCTGCTTCAGTGGAAGGATTCAATGCCAAACATGGAATCCTGGATTAACGACATGGCAGGGTGTATTAAATTGGAGAAGGTGAAATTTGCCTTAAGGGGATCTGTGCAAGGGTTCTTCAGGCAGTGACAGCTGTTCCTAGACTTCCTGGCGGAGCGTTAGGAGAGGGTCAGCAACCCGGGGGGTGGTGGGGGGGGGGGGGGGGGGGGGGGGGTGGGGGGGGGGGGGGATGTTCATGTCTGGTTGGTGATTTACTACAGTATTGCTTATTGGTTAACGTTCATTTGTTTATTTATTTTTGTTGTTTCATTTTTTCTGTAAAGGGGTGGGGGGGGGGTCTATTTTCCTTTTCGGTTATTTATAATGTAAAAATTTTGAATAAAAATATTTTTAAAAAAAGAACATCCTCACCAACACCAGCCCCAATATCCCAGAGAACTTTTTCTAAAACTCCACTGGGTACCCCGTCCAGCCCGATTGAGGCCCCCAGGCGTTCTAGCAGATCCCCGTCCACCTTTGGGAAATCCAGCCCCTCCAAGAAGTGCCTCATCCCCTCCGGCCCCGTAGGGGGTTCCGACCTGTACAGCCTACTGTTGAAATCCCTAAATGCCTTATTCACCCCTGCTGAATCTCCAACCAGGTTCCCATCTCCGTCATTTACTTTCTCTATCTCCCTGGCTCTTTCTGAGCTGCTGTGCAAGCATTCTGCTGGCCTTCTCTCCATACTCATAGATCACCCCCCTCGATTTCTCAGCTGCTCCACCGCCCTCCCTGTGGTTAACAAGCCGAACTCCGCCTGTAGCCTTCGCCGTTCCCTTAAAAGCCCTGCCTCTGGGGCCTCTACATTCCTCCTATCGATATGTAGTGTCTCCTTTACCAGTCGGTCCGTTTCTGTCCTGTCCACCTTCTCCCTGTGGGCCCTTTTTGAGATCAGCTCCCCTCTGACCACCACCTTCAGTGCTTCCCAGACCACCGCTGCTGAAATTTCCCCCGTGTCGTTGACCTACAGGTAGTTCTGAATACATTTTCTCAGCCGCTCGCACATCCCTTCGTCAGCGAAAAGTCCCACATCTAACCTCCAGTGCGGGCGCTGGTTACTGTCTTTACTAACCTGCATGTCAACCCAGTGCGGAGCATGGTCTGAGATTGTGATCGCCGAGTACCCTGTGTCCACCACCCCTGCCAGTAAGGCCCTGCTCAAAATAAAGAAATGAATCTGGGATTACACTTTATGCACGTTTGAGTAGAAGGAGAACTCCTTCAACCTCGGCTGCCCAAATCTCCATGGATCCACCCCCCCCATCTGCTCCATGAACCCTTTTAGTTCCTTTGCCATTGCTGGCACCCTGCCCGTTTTTGAGCTTGTCCGGTCCAAGCCAGGGTCAATAACTGTGTTGAAGTCCCCTCCCATGACCAACCTGTGCGAGTCCAGATCTGGTATCTTCCCCAGCATCCTCTTTGTAAACTCCACATCATCCCAATTTGGCACATACACATTTACTAATACCACCTGCACCCCGTCCAGTTTTCCACTGATCATAATGTACCGACCTCCCACGTCCGAGACTGTTCTACCCGCCTCAAACACCACCCGCTTATTGATCAGGATCGCAACCCCTCCAGTCTTTGAATCCAGTCCCGAGTGAAAGACCTGACTGACCCAGCCTTTCCTCAATCTAATCTGGTCAGTTACTCTAAGGTGTGTCTCCTTCAACATTACCACATCTACCTTCAGTCCCCTAAGATGCAAGAACACACGTGCCCTCTTGACCGGCCCATTTAACCCTCGAGCATTCCAGGTGATCAGCCTAGTTGGGGGGCTCATTGGCCCCCCCGCTTCGCCGATCAACCATCCCCTTTTTTAGGCCCGCCTCCAATCCATGCTCCGCGCCTCCACTGGCCCGCCCCCAGGCAACCTCCGCCCCCAACCTCCTCTCTGTTCCTTAGCCCAAGTCCCTCCCTTGTCAGCAGAACATTTTTCCCCCCTCCCCCCACAGTAACAACACTCTGTAACCCAACCCCTTTAATAAACCGAACATATGCACACTCCCCACTACGCTTTCATGAGCTAGCCTGCCCAGCTAGCTTGGTGGCCCCCGTCCCTGGCACCGGATAGTCTCCCACCTATTTTTCCCTCCCCACCCTCCCCCCCGCTCATAGAAACATACTCCAACATCAAACAATCCCCACACAATTGCCCGACAGAAAAACACCAACATCTAAACAAGTACACCTCCATCCCCCAACAGTGCAAACAAAAACCTTACCTCACTCAGCTCTACCGCTGGTTCCAAATCAATACAGAAGGAATGACAAACAACTTCCATAAAACGAAAAACAGGAAACTTTTTTTAAAGAACAGAAAAACAAAACAAAACAAAAAAACCCCATGAACGTTGCAGCAAAGTTCAAAAGTTCTCAGTCCACCACCAGTCATTTCCTTTTCACGAAGTCCAGCGCGTCTTCGGGCGACTCAAAATAAAAGTGCTGTTCCTCGTATGTGTCCCAGAGACGGGCCGGTTACAACAATCCGAACTTCATCTTTTTCTTAAAAAGGATCGACCTAATCTGGTTGCAGCCTGCTCTTCTCCTGGCCACCTCTACACTCAGGGCTTGGGAGACCCTCAAGATACTGTTGTCCCACTTAAAGCTCCGTGTCTGCTTGGCCCCCTGTAGAATGCGCTTCTTCTCCAAGTACCTATGGAATCTCACCACCATTGTCCTCGGGGGGTCTCCCATTCGTGGCTTCCTCATGAGAGCTCTGTGAGCACTGTCCACCTCCAAGGGCCAGGAGAATGCCCCACCCCCCAGCAGCTTCTCAAACATGTCTGCGATGAATGCCCCAGCGTCCGCAACTTCGGACCCCTCCGGGAGCCCAACGATTCTCAAGTTCTGCCGGCGGGACCTATTCTCTACGTCCTCCACCTTCTCCAGGAGCTTCTTCTGCTGGTCTCTCAGCATCCCCATCTCCAACTCCACTGCAGTTTGACGTTCCTCCTGCTCAGCCAGCGCCTTCTCTACCTTCTGGATCGCCCGATCTTGGCCGTCCAATCTCAGCTCCAGCCGCTCAATTGACTCTTTTATCGGGTCCAAGCAGTCCCGTTTCTGCTTAGCAGAGCCTTCCTGCATCATCTGCTCTGTTGACTGCTGGGTCGACAAACCAGAGGTCTCGTCCTCCGCCATGCTGTCTCCCGCTGCAGCTACAGCCCAAGCCTTCTGTCTTTCTGTTCCTGCCTTTATGAGCACTTCTAGTCCTTCTCTCCATGCACCGATGTGGGAATTCAGTACACAATTGCCTCTGTCATCAGTTTTACAATTCAAGTCCGGTAGAAAATCGGGGAAAAAGGTCCAAAAGACTGACTCGAGTGGGAGCCACCAAATGTGCGACTTACTCTTTCATAGCCACCACCGGAAACCTGTGTCTAACTTTCTAAACTTACGTGCCCTAACGCTCCTTCTAGTATGTCCCCCAAGCGGAACATCAGAAGTGGAGGCGGCCTGGTGTGTATCTCGCCCTGCGACCCCTCTGGCAGCCATCCTCTGGAGGGACCATGCCCGGATGGGCCCGACCATTTTGTGTGTTCTATTCTGTCTGCTGCTCATCAGGTGCGCCAGGGACAGGTGGGGGGGGGGGGGGGCGGGGGGAGGGTTTCAGAGGTGTTGCAGTGTTCTGGCACCACCTCTGTGGGAGTTACCGGTATGGGCTCCATCACCATCACCTCCTCCTCCCTTGGGGTGCCCGATGGCGCCCAGGCTACTCCATGGGATGGGGGGAGCGGTTGGAGCGTCCTCCGGGGCGCCCCATCACCAGGCTCTGCCAGTCCTGGGAGGTCCGCTCTTATCTTGACCAGGGTCTCCATGCTCATGGCATGGAGAACAGACAAAGGGCAACTTCCCTCTGGGGTTATGCCATGTTTCTCTGGGACCATGCCAGGTCCCTCTATGACTGGCTCAGGTCAGTCAGCGCTCGGCCAATGCTCTCGACACTTGCAGCCATGATCTGTTGTGACTGGGCCAAGCTCTTCAGCGCTGCTGCAATGCCCATGTTGCCCTGGTGCATGGCTGCCTGTGACATGGCTGCCCCGTCCTGTACCTCAGCCACCACCCACATGGAGCATATCAGGCCTTGGATATACTGATCCATGGCCGATATCTTCGGACCCAAGGCCTCCACCGTGGACGCCACCCGTGCAGTGTTGGGCTGGGTGGCACAAATTGTCGGGACCACCTCTTGCCAGTGCAGGCAGTTGGCCTCCTACAAGTGCACCTGCAAGTACAGGATAGTTGCTGACACCCCCTCCTTTAGTCCCTGGCTCTACGACTACATCTCCAGAAGTGCAAGACCTGCCTGGATGGCAATTACTCCCTGGGGTTGGGCCTCTCTCTAGGGTTCCTACCTCCATCTGATGTACTGCAACATGTGTGTGGTGCGCACCAGATAGTGCTCCAGGAGCCACTTCACTAAAGTGAAGTGATGTCTCTGGGATGGTGGAGGGTGCAAGTGACAGCAGTGAGGAAATGTCAGTGTCGTCCCTGGACATGTGCTCCTGGATGTTGTGGGGGGGCGTGGGTCACCAGCAGGTCCCGCCTCATCACCAGTTCAGCCACTGAGTTGCGGCCAGATACACAGGGACCCCAGATGGACCCGCCTTGTTGCCACGTGATCCTGCAAGACAAATGACAAGACACATGGTTAGATCGCGGGTGGGAGTGGTGGTGGGGGGGAGGGGGGGGGGGGGGGGAAACTCATGTTCCATGGGGGACATGAAAATTTAAAAAATGAAATGAAAGTGCTTATTGTCACAAGTAGGCTTCAAATTAAGTTACTGTGAAAAGCCCCTCATCGCCACATTCCGGCGCCTGTTCGGGGAGGCTGGTACGGGAATTGAACTGTGCTGCTGGCCTGCCTTGGTCTGCTTTCAAAACCAGCAATTTAGCCCTGTGCTAAACCAGCCTCAACATCGCAATGCATTAGGGGCTCACTTTAATCTCCAATGACGACCTCCGCCTCGGCGACTGCCCTTTCTCCACCCTCACTAACCAGGTCCAATGCCCTCTGCTCTGTAATAGTGAGGGGCCGCAGGTCCAGCGGGCCCACTCTGGTCCTTTATCTCTCCTCGCGGTTGTGGGCCGCCTTCTCCTGGAGGGTCAGATAATGCATAGTGTGAGACACTTGGATGAGGGCAGTACAGGGACTCTGCAGCTAGCGGCCTGTGTGTGCAGGGCACCTGGCCATGGCAGACGGTTTGGGTGTTGACATGTGGTGCAGGGAGGGGTGCGCTCGGACTGCCGGCGGGTGGGGTTCGATTGCCCTCTCGGAGGGGTGGGTGGGCTACAGGTGTTTGGGATCTGATTGGCGCAAGGAGCACTGTGTGATGGTGACTCACCCTAGCTGGCCTGAACTGGGGGGGAGGGGGGGGGGGGGTGAGGTTGCCGATAATCTTTATCATTATTGTCACAAGTAGGCTTACATCAACACTGCAATGAAGTTGCTGTGAAAATCCTTAAGGCGCCTCTGGCGCTTGTTCGGTTTTCACTGAGGGAGAATTCACAATGTCTAAATTCCCTTAACAGCACGTCTTTCGGGACTTGTGGAAGGAAACCGGAGCATCCGGAAAAACCCATGCAGACACAGGGAGAACGTGCAGACTCCGCACAGTGACCCAAACTGGTATTCGAACTTCAGACGCTGACACTGTGAAGCAACAGTGCTAACCACTCTGCTACTGTGCCGTCCATATCGATCCTCACCCAGCAATAACTACTGGTCCGCCTGGTGGGGGCCGCATGGGGAGGGTGGAGGTGATGGTTTTGGGGAGTGTGGGCCGGGAGTGGTGCCAAGGGCACGGCACGGTGGTGGTCATGACTCACCCTGGCTGCCCTGAGGAGGTCATGCAGCTTCTTCCTGCACTGCTGCCTGGTTCTGGCGGTGGGGCTCATGGGCTCTCTCATCTGTACCCAGGCCCGGTTGATGTCGGCAGGTGATTTCCACCCTGGGGGGGAATAGGGTGTCCCGCCTCTCCTCCAGGGCATCCAGCTGTGTCTCCAACTCTGCATTGATGAACCTTGGTGCTGCTCTTTGGGATGGCATCTTCATGGCTGGAATGAGAGTGTGTGGGGAGAGGAGAGCTTATATGCAGCTCCAGCTTGTCAGGCTCTCGAGTGCCAACCCCGATGAATCACATGCCAGCCTGCGTTGGAGTTGCACTAGTTCCATGTGTGCACCGGCGCTGGCCATTAGCATGTCCTGAATGGCTCCGGGATCACTGCCGCCATCGGGACCGTAGGTCACCTGTGATTCAGTCCCGGCGTCAGCCCGGTATCTCTCAAAAATGCATTCACCCTTTTAGCCAATGATGTGCTATATATTGTTCCTGATGGCAATATAGCTCTCAATTTAGATCTGTTGAGCCTGTGTTCCTAATCACCAACATAACCCTTGCCGCCCAGTCATCTTGTTTTGCTGGTTCTAATACAGGCGGAACAGAAAATTTCTGCAGAATTAAAGAATCATGATTTCTGCCAGGATATTTAAGTACCTGTGACCGCACACCAGCTGTATGTTAAGGGAGTGGAATCCCTTTCTGTTCATGAAAATATATGAGTTCAAATGAGGATAACTGTGCAGTCAATGGCACCCTACATGATGGGGAAGCCTGCAGAGTAAAACCATGTGCTTGCTCCTACTGCTTGCCCTGAGTAAGAGGAAATTGGATTAATGTTTTTCTCTTGGTATAAAGCCTCAGTGACCTCATACAGTAGGCTGAAACTGCGGATATTGTTTGACAGTTGGCATTGCCCTATTTTGAGGGTGCAGTTTTGGCTGCAGTAGTTGATTGATTTCAGGCACAACTTCTTTTGAGAATCAAAGACATCTCATGCACTGGTCTTCACTGAAGCTGAAATAATGGAATTGTTCCTTCAAGATCAATCCTCTGTGTAAATGGCACCCATCTGGGTGCTCTGCTCCCTCTCCTCTCGCTTTGAACAATTTGTCCTCTCTGTGCAGCCTCTCTCTCAGTCATATTCATTTCCCAAAGGAAGCCCTACCAGACCATATACATCTGGAAATACAATGTTTAAATGACACTAAAGGTACTGCAAGATCAGTTAGTGCAAGATCAGTTAGATCATTGTGGAGTGCCTAACTTTAGCTAAGTAAAGGAAACTTCCAAAAAGATGTACAACTGCACCCATTGCAGTAACCAATGACCAAAAAAATTAATCTAGCATTTCACCTGCAAGAATTTCATGATCCCTTTAAATTTCACTGGATTCTGAAGTTGGTTGGAATGCGGCATTCCAAAATGGCATTGATAAATTCAAGTCAGTGTTATACATCAATTGATTTCATAATCTTTCTATTCTGCATGCTGCTGGTTCATGTTCGGCACTAACAAACCCTTTGCCAAGATGGTGTCCCGTGGACTTCTCATTGGAAGTATGCTCAACTTGGACTCAAGTCTGAAAATATTGGTGGTCGTATGATGCCTAAAAATGGGTGTGACACGAGTCAATTTAGTTCCTTACTGTTTCTAACTGTATAAAATGTAAGTTTAAAAATTCAGAAATATCAGTGCTATAATCTATGCTTTTGTACTGCTGCCTAAAGACATCTTACCAGCATTTCCTCACGCAGTGAGAAATAAACAGAGGTAGTGCATTACTGAAATGAGGAAAGTTCCCAAAACTTCTGTGCAAATCACTAGTTTAAGAGTGCAAAATAAGTAATAAAGAGTTGTTTCGCTTCATACCACCGAGGCAATTTAATAAACATGACATACGTTTTTCCAGCATTGTCTGCCAATAAATATTTCTTTTTAAAAAGGAAAGCTTAATTTTATCCTCTTTTTCAATAATTCAGATAAAAAAACAAAATATTCTGATTGACCAGCTGAGTTAGATGTAGGCAACTTGAGATTTTCTGGGCATTAAAACTTAAAATATCTAATACCTTCCCTCTCTTCATGATGCTCCACTTCTCCAGCTTCCACCCTAAACACATTAAAGAAGCCATCCCCTATGGACAAGCCCTCCGTATACACAGGATCTGCTCAGACGAGGAGGAGCGTAACAAACATCTACAGATGCTGAAAGATGCCCTCGTACGAACGGGATATGGCGCTCGACTCATCGATCGACAGTACCAATGCGCCACAACAAAAAGCCGCACTGACCTCCTCAGAAGACAAACGCTTTTTTTTAAATTTAGAGTACCCAATTCATTTTTTTCAATTAAGGGGCAATTTAACGTGGCCAATCCACCTACCTGCACATCTTTGGGCTGTGGGGGCGAAACCCATGGAAACACGGGGAGAATGTGCAAACTCCACACGGACAGTGACCCAGAGCCGGGATTGAACCTGGGACCTCGGCGCCGTGAGGCAGCAGGGCTAACCCACTGCGCCACCGTGCTGCCCCTCAGAAGACAAACACGGGACACAACCGACAGAGGCCCCTTTGTCGTCCAGTACTTCCCCGGAGCAGAGAAACTACAATAACTTCAACATGTCATCGATGAAGACGAACATCTTGCCAAGGTCATCCCCACACCCCCACTACTCACCTTCAAATAACCGCGCAACCTGAAACAAACCATTGTTTGCAGCAAACTACCTAGCCTTCAGAACAGCAACCACGACACCACACAACCCTGCCATGGCAATCTCTGCAATATGTGCCAGATCATCGACATGGATACCACTATTACACGTGAGAACACCACCCAGCAGGTACGCGGTACATACTCGTGAGACCCGGCCAATGTTGTCTATCTCAAATGCTGCAGGAAAGGATGTCTCGAAGCGTGGTACATTGGCGAGAACATGCCGACGCTGTGACAACAGATGAACGGACATCGCGCGACAATCGCCTGGTAGGAATGTTCCCTTCCAGTCGGGGAACACTTCAGTAGTCAAGGGCATTCAGCCCCTGATCTTCGGGTAAGCATTCTCCAACAGAGCCTTCAGGACGCACAACAACGCAGAATCGCCGAGCAGAAACTTATAGTCAAGTTCTGCACACATGAGTATGGCCTCAACCGGGACATTGGATTTGTGTCGCATTACATTCACCCCCCCCACCATTTGGCCTGGGCGTGCGAAATCCTACCAACTATCCTGGTTTGAGACAATTCACGCCTCCTTAACCTGGGGTTACCCCTCTCCCTGGATTTGTAAAGACTTAATTACCTGCAAATGCTCGCATTCAAATTATCGACTTGCATCTTTGTCGATATATATGTTTCTGGAACCTACCTCTTTATTCACCTGAGAAAGGAGCAGTGCTCCGAAAGCTAGTGATTTGAAACAAACTTATTGGACTTTAACCTGGTGTTGGATGATTTAAGTTATTGATTCTCATCTTGCAGACAAGGATCGAAGGATGCTGACTGGGTGGCAGACTCATGTAGATTTAGCTGTTTTAAATTAGTATTACATACTAATTTATTTATCTGGGTAATGGTGTTCCTTACTGCTATCAAAAGCTCACTAACTAATTGTTACCTGCCAAAATGAGACGATAAAATTATCCTGTTTTCAATTTTTTGAATTTGAGCTTTCAATAGGGGAAGGATTCAGCGGTAGCGCAAATGTAAGAATGCAATAAAGGACTGGAAATGATTATGACATACATCTGGTTGGCCTCAAAGAGATAAAGTTTAAGAAGGAAAAGTTTCTATAAAAAAATACCAGTTAGAAGAAATTTAAAGTTACAATAAAAAAGTAAAAGCCACACTGGTGAAGCTTAATTATATTTTTACATGAATTTGGTCTCTTATGCTAATGTAATGAAAATTGCAGTAATAAAACCATTCCTGCGACATATTTTTAAAACTATTATAGTGTGAATGTGCAACTTGTAACCAAAACATGCCACTTCAGAAACAAGTGTTTCCCTGAACTTCTAAGATGTTTGTTTTCAATAGCCCCAAAATGATGTTGACAACATAATGGTTAAATCAAATATCCCTATTAAGTAATTAATGCTCAAACAATTTTAACAGTCTCTATAAAACGTAGTTACCCCTCAGACAGTCAGTCTGAGATGACTGCAGTTTGTTTAAGAATGATCTTAACTGAGCTCTTACTGGCCTGATTCACTGGGACCTGCCCTGTCGTGTAGGATACGTCTCTTGGCATTGCGTTGCATAGAAGATTTCCAGAGTTCATATACCATTAGTGTCCTTTCCAGGACCTTGTGCACGATCCTGTTATTAGTTAGAATTAGATAGTGAATAGCAAACAACAGCTCATTGGCAGGCACAGTTCAAATGGACTTTGATTAGTTTGACGATATATGGCAGGTCTGAGCATCTTATCATTTTACAATAAGCAGTATGTTTAATCCAGTCTCAACTGAAACTCCTTATGGTTGATACTTTCCATACACACCACACATACCTAAGTCCTTAACCCTTCCCTTATGACTTTCCATACACACCACACATACCTAAGTCCTTAACCCTTCCCTTATGACTGATCTGATCTCTTCACACATCGTCTTCTCTACTGAGTAGTACAACACTCCTGTATGCTTCACCCGATGCCTGTGTCTATGTATTTACATTGTGTATTTTATGTTTGCCTTATGTATTTTCTTTTCATGTACGGAATGATCTGTCTGAGCTGCACGAAAAACAATACTTTTCACTGTACCTCGGTACACGTGATAATAAACAAATCCAATCCAATGAAGAATTAATGGACATCATGTCCATTAATACAACCAAATACAACCAAATGGTGCCATACTTGCTATTTGAAAATTTCTGTCTTTTACTTCTGCTGTTCAAAATTCAACATGGCCTTTTCATGCAACACTCTTAGAAATTTTGCCAATACTACAAAATCATGAACCTGTAAGAGACAACGTCTTTAAACCGCCAAAAATTAATTCAGAACACCTAGAAAGCAATACGTTTATAATAGAACATAGAACAGTACAGCACAGAACAGGCCCTTCGGCCCTTGATGTTGTGCCGAGCAATGATCACCCTACTCAAACCCACGTATCCACCCTATACCCGTAACCCAACAACCCCCCCTTAACATTACATTTTTTAGGACACTACAGGCAATTTAGCATGGCCAATCCACCTAACCCGCACATCTTTGGACTGTGGGAGGAAACTGGAGCACCCGGAGGAAACCCACGCACACACGGGGAGGACGTGCAGACTCCGCACAGACAGTGACCCAGCCGGGAACCGAACCTGGGACCCTGGAGCTGTGAAGCATTTATGCTAACCACAATGCTACTGTGCTGCCCTATACACATGGTATAAACAAAGTTATCAGATAAATTAGCCAGGTACATTATCCTGGTGGGTAATACCACTCACTGAGGGTTTGAGATATGCAGGGATTTCAGCAGCAGGAAATTTGAAGGTAAGGACTTGCCAAGTGGTGATGGTGCGAGTTGTAGCTAAACTAGGCAATATTTAGAACTGCTGGAAAATACTCAGCAGGTCAGGCAGATTCTTTAGAGAGTGAAACAAAGTTAATGTTTCAGGTTGATGACCTTTTATCAGAATTGAAAAAAGTTAGAGATGTAACAGGTTTTAAAAAGTTCAGAGGCAGGGAAATGGAGTAGGATATTTAAGAACAAATGGGAAGGTCTGTGCTCAGGTGTAAGCTATTAACTGAAAAAGGGTGAATGAAAAATGAAATGAAAATGAAATGAAAATCACTTATTGTAGGCTTCAAATGAAGTTACTGTGAAAAGCCCCTAGTCGCCACATTCCGGCTGGCGCCTGTTCGGCGAAACTGGTACGGGAATTGAACCGTGCTGCTGGCCTGCCTTGGTCTGCTTTCAAAGCCAGCGACTTATTCCAGCGCTAAACCAGCCCCTAATGTTGCCCCAAAAGGGTTAATGTTTTAAGGCAAAAAGGGAGAGTTACGGACCTCATTGGGTTACTTTCTCTCTACATATGCTGCCTGATCTGCTGAATGTAATTTCAATATTTGTATTTATTTCAAAAGTTCAATAGAAGTTTCTGAAACAATACTTCACCATTCAATTAGATAGACACTTTACAACCTTCCAAACTCAATATTGAGCTCAACAATTTCAGATCATAACCACTATTTATATTTTTTCACAATAAGAAGTCTTACAACACCAGGTTAAAGTCCAACAGGTTTGTTTCAAATCACTAGCTTTCGGAGCACTGCTCCTTCCTCAGGTGAATGAGGTAGGTTCCAGAAACATATATATAAAGTCAAAGATGCAAGACAATACTTTGAATGCGAGCATTTGCAGTTAATTAAGTCTTTACAGATCCAGAGAGAGGGGTAATCCCAGGTTAAAGAGGTGTGAATTGTCTCAAGGCAGGACAGTTGGTAGGATTTCACAAGCCCAGGCCAGATGGTGGGGGGTGAATGTAATGCGACATGAATCCCAGGGGAATTCACTACACTGGGGAAAAGCTGTGATTTGAAACAAACCTGTTGGAGTTTAACCTGGTGTTGTAAGACTTCTTACTGTGCTCACCCCAGTCCAACGCCGGCATCTCCACCTCATATTTTTTTTTCAAACAACAATAATTCAGTTGTTTCCAAAGATTCTTCAGTTGGTAATAATTCTGCTATTTCCATTTACACCAACTCGAGACCCATCTTTTGTTTACTTGTTCCATTACTTTCTCTTTTTGACTTATACGATCAGCCCTTCTGCCATTTAATCTGCCCTGCCTTCCAACTGGTCACAGGCCTCTCATTTAGTCCTTTCCCCATGCTCTCCCTTTTCCTTCCTCTGTTCTACCTTAAAGCCTGTTACAACCCTAACTTTTGCTAGAATTATAAAGTGAAGCACAAGAGCATGAACCATACGTGTTCTCTGCATGAGCAGCTCAGCTAGTCCCACTCGCCTGCCCTTTTACCATAACCCTACAATTTACTCCAGTATGGTACTTGTCCAATTCCAATTGTATCTCCTCCACCACCCTCTTAAGCAGTCCTTTCCAGACCTCAATCACTTCTGCGTGGAAGCTTTTCTTCATGGCACAAGTAGTTCCGCTGCGAATCACTTTACATTCTCTGAGTATTCCACTAATAGAAATAGTTTCTCTCCATCTATCTAGACCCACGGTTTCAAACACTTCTCAATCTTTTCTTCTCGAAGGACAGCCAAGCTTTCAAATGTATCACGTCACTTAAGTTCATCATCCCTGCAACCATTCCTGGAAATATTTTCTGTATCCTCCCAAGGTCTTTATATTTCTGAAAATATGGTGCAAGTACTTTCTCGCTCCTTAGATGCTGCCTAACCCAAAACCAGCATTGTTTTTATTTCAGATTTTCTTGTGGTATTTGCTTCAGTTAATATTTAGGCGCTGTTGCAGTCCCCACAAACTCGTCAGTCAGAAACTCTTCCCCTTTTCTGAAGAGTACAAACTATCCTCACTTGCTCAGATATATGTGTATAATATACAAAAAGCAGTGCAAGCGTTCGGTATCGAGAGCGTCGCTCCTGAAATTAGACCGCGTTGAACATATAACGTTCACGTCCCAATTCTAACTGTAGCTAATCAATTTTAATAGCAGCGGCATAGTTTCAATCTTTATAATTTCCAACTTTGAAATGAGGGAACGAGAGTGAACTTCAACCATTAATTCGAGAACCCTCTCCAACGATTAGGAGTCCGGTACGGTTTTATTTTTCGCCTCCCCGCCCCCAACTTTAAACTTTAAATATTTCATCCGTTAAACGTTTCTTCATGCAACAAAATGGCGGCCTTTAAATTGCAGCCTCGCTTCACGCGCCTCCTGACTGAGAGCGCGGGCTGGTTTGGACTCTTCCATCAGCCGCCTCGATAGGATGTATCCTAAATACAGGCGTTTATACCGTCAGCACTTTGCCTAGATGTTATGGAGTTCCGCCTTGTAGAACATTTTTATTATTTATTATTTAACATAGTTGCTATTTTTAGAAAATGCTGAAAGGATACGAATCGTCCGATCACTTAGTTAAAGCCAATGGGCTACCCCTACTGGATGGTGTTGATTGGATCTTGACTATAAATACAGCGCGCGGCGGTGTTGTACCTTGCTGAAGGTTTGCCTGCTAGGAGGCTCCAACGGATGGTGCTGAGGAAAATGGCAGAAATGGTAAAAGCAACACGCGGGATATAAACTCGCGATTAGTCTCCACATCCTGTGTTCACTGGGTGTTTGCAACAATATGTTGGTTAACTTTATTTTGATGAAACTTATTAAACTAAAACCTAAAGCACGTGACGTTTTCCGGAGAGTCGCGGGAAGCGGACTGCCGGCCATTGACATCGTTAAATGGCGGTTTCCACGTTTCATGGTGATCAATTGTTGCGAGGCCGGCGGGGAGGGAGCGGTTTTTTTTTCCTTATACACCTAGTCCCACCTCGTCGCCTTTAGTTTTGACTTTAGTGTTGAGGCCGATTGTCGTTTCGTTCCTTTTTTTTTTCTTTTTGTTAACTTGTCCAGCCAGCCGATGCCCTGCCCGCCGTGAACACGCTCATTGAGTTTCCAGCCACTCAAATACTTCAGGACTGACTCCATTTTCTTTATAAATGAGGCAACACTTGCATCTGGATGTATACTGACCAAGGACGAGGGTTAGGGTGGCGATAGAAGATTGGGAGTCAAGTTTGATTATGTTGGAGCACACGCAAAGTTGATATGTTCCACTATTCACCTTGCTGTCTGCTTTCTTTGCAAAAAGGTGAAATCTCAACGTAGTTAGTTGAGTTCACGAGAAGCCATTTTCCCCATCTCTTCATCCATCCAGAATAGGAAGCTACAAGACGATCTAATTTCATGTTGAATGAAGCAAATGTTTTTGCCTCCAGTGGTAGATCAACGTGTGAGATTTTCAACATTCCTTATCCACAGCAACACTTAAGATCAAGTGTATTGAAGGATGTAAAGTATCTAACTAAAGCAGTTTAATCTTGATGCAGAGATGCCGGCGTTGGACTGGGGTGAACACAGTAAGAAGTCTTACAACACCAGGTTAAAGTCCAACAGCTTTGTTTCAAGCACTAGCTTTCGGAGCACTGCTCCTTCCTCGTGTGAATGACGAGGTATATACCTCTTCATTCACCTGAGGAAGGAGCAGTGCTCTGAAAGCTAGTGTTTGAAACACACATGTTGGACTTTAACCCAGTTTAATCTTGGAATGGCACCTTTTGACTTGTGTTCAGGCCTTGGGGCAATCCACCTACTCTGCACATCTTTGGATTGTGGGGGTGAGACCCATGCAGTCATGGGGTGAATGTGCAAACTCCACATGGACAGTGACCTGGGGCCAGGATTGAACTTGGGCTGTTGGCACAGAGAGGCAGCAGTACTAACCACTGTGCCATTGTGTTGCCCTAGAATTCTATGATTATGATGGTGACCCATCCAAGATATATTAGATAAGCAATGGAAGTAGTTTGAGGTTGAGAAAATAAATTTGGGATATATGGGTGTCATAAACTTAAATATAGAAGTTGAATTTATGCTGATAATGTTGTCAGGGGATAGAAAGTGGAAAGGGCAGATGATGTGTTGCAACTGTAGCATATGGTTGTTGGCGACATGTAATTCAGGGCAGTCTCAAATCTATCCTCGGTGTCTTGCAGGAACTGGCTGAGTTGGAGCCTGAGCTTCAGACACTTTGATGTATCTGGGAGAGCGGAATGTTAGCTGGACATATTGTTTCTGAAAGCAGTCACACGCCTTAGATTAGGTACTTCAGATTTTGTTTGTGATTAGTGACAGGAAGGTGAGACTGCAAATTGAGGTATATGTGCAGATCCAGAAGGTAGCCTTGCAATTATCCATATTTTAATGTTCTTGCAGCGTGTGTTGACGAGAGCAGAAACTGCTAGGAGACTGAGCAGCCTGACCATGGTAAGTGCCATGGTTCAGGAGGCTAGTCGAGTGGGGGGAGGGGTGGAAGGAATATAGTTGTAGTAGAGGATAGTGTATAGTTTGGGGGAAGGGGAGTTCCCTGTGGCTCAAGGAAGTTCTGTAGGCATGGTTGTCTGCCTTGTGCCAATGTTGAGGATATTTCTGGACTGGAGAGCAACTTGGTGGGAGGAGATGGACCCAGTTGTCATCGTCCACGTGTGAATCGATATAGATAAGACTGAGAGGTATTGCTGCGGGAGTATGAACAGTTAAGGGATAAATTAAAAAGAACTACAAAGTTAACAGTCTCTGGGTTACTAACTGAGCCACAAACAAATTGGCACAAAAATGATTTGAGATTTAAGTGCATGATGCAAAGGTTGGTGTGGGAGAAAGGTTTTGACCTGTGGTCCACTGGCACCAGTACTTGGGAAAGAGGGAGTTGTACTGTTGCGATGGCCATCTCCTGAATGATGCTGGGGCCAGTAACTAAGTCTGAAGAGGGCTTTAAACTAATAGTGAACGGGAGTGTTCACATGAGGGCAATTTTAGAAAGTTGAAGTGGAAGGACATGGCCATAAATGCAGAGTAACAAAACAGATAATGATAACCAGAATAAGAAGGGACAGTAGAGTGCACCAGCAAATCAGGTCAGAGTGGGGAGCATGGTAGCACAGTGGTTAGCACTGTGGCTTCACAGCGCCAAGGTCCCAGGTTCGATTCCTGGCTGGGTCACTCTCTGTGCAAAGTCTGCATGTTCTCCGTGTCTGCGTGTGGGTTTCCTCCGGGTGCTCTGGTTTCCTCTCACTATTCCTGAAAAGACGTGCTGTTAAGTAATTTGGACATTTTAAATTCTCCCTCTGTGAACCCGAACAGGTGCCGGAATGTGGCGACCAGGGTTTTTTCACAGTAACTTCATTGCAATGCAAGCTGACTTGTGACAATAAAGATTATTATTATTATATTATTAGAGATGGGGAAAATTGGTAAAAAGAGAACTTGAATGGACAGACTGCAGAATGATGTGGTATGGAGGGATCTGGATGACCTTGTACATGAATCACAAAGTTAGCATGTGTGCAGCAAGTAATTAGGAAGACAAATAGAATGTTAACAGATATTGCAAGGGGAATGGAATATAAAATTAGGCACTTACTACAACTGTACTCCCTGTGCCACATGCCAGTGGGGCTAGAAATGGGAGGACAGTGCAGCTAAACTAGTGGTGTAGGAGGCAGGGTTTCAGATTTCTGGACCATTGGGATCTCTTTCGGGAAAGGTGGGACCTGTGCAAAAGGACGGGTTACATCTAAACTGGAGGGGCACCATTATCCTGGCTGGGAGGTTTGCTAGAGTCACTCAGGAGGATTTAACTACTATGGCGGGGGTGGGGACTAGAGTGTTAGTTCAGAAGGTGTAATAACTGAAGGGGAAATGGAGAACAAAAATAGAACAACAACACCCTCGGGCAGAGCAAAAAAGGTGACAAGTGTGGCCAGTACAATGTTGTGGGCATCACAGGTGTGGTTGCAAGGGGATCAGGGCTGGGATCTAAATAAACACTGATGTGTGTCCTATCGAAAGGACAGGCAGGTGGGCAAAGGGAGTGGGGTTGCATTATTGATGAGGAATAAAGTTAAATCAATAGCAAGGACTGATACAGGATCAAAAGGCATAGAATCTCTGTGGGTAGAGTTAAGTTGGATAAAAAGACCCCAATAGGAGTTATGTACTGGCCCCCGAGCAGTAGTCAGGATTTGGGGCAGCAAATAAATCCGGAGATAGAAATGGCATGTAAAAAAGGGAATATTACAATAATCCTGGGGGGACTTGAATATGAAGATGGACTGGGAAAATCCGATTGGTCGTGGATCTGAAGAAAAGGAATTTGGAATATCTTGGATGGTTTTTTGGAGCAGCTTGTCACGGCGCCTACTAGGTAATGGGCAATTCTGGATTTGGTGATGTGCAATGAGGCAGACTTGATTAGGGAACTTGAGGTGAAGGAACCCTTTGGAGCAGTGACCACAATATGATATAATTTACCCTGCAGTTTGAGGGAGAAGCTGGAATCAGATGTAATGGTATTACAATTAAATAAGGGTAACAACAAAGATATGAGGGAGGAGTTGACCAGAGTTGATTGGAAAAGGAGCCTAGCAGGGAAGACAGTGGAACAGCAAGGGCAGAAGTTTTTTGGGGGTTATTCGGGAGACGCAACAGAAATTCATCCCAAGGAGGAGGAAACCTACTAAGGGGAGGACAAGGCATCCATGGCTTGACAAGGGAAGTGGAGGACAGCATACAAGCAAAAGCATACAAAGTGGTGAAACCAGAGGATTGAGAAGCCTTTAAAAGCTAGCAGATGACAACTAAAAAGAAGATGAAATGAGTGCTAGCTAGTAATATAAAAGAAGATGGTAAGATTTTTCTTCAATATACAAGTTAAAAGGCAAAAATAGACATTGGAACACTGAAAAATGTGGCAGGAGAAGTAATAATAGGAAACTGAAATGGCAGAGGAACTGAATAGTTACTTTGCATCAGTCTTCATGGTGGAAGACACCAATGGGATGCCAGAGCTCCAGGAGAATCAGGGGCCAGAGGTGAGTGCAGTGTTCATCACCTAAGGAGGAGGTTCTGTGGAAATTGAAAGGTCTGAAGGTGGATAAATCACCTGGACTGGATGGACTACATCCCAGGGTTCTAAAAGAGATAGCTGATTCTGGAGGCATTGGCGGTGATCTTTCAGGAATCACTGGAGGCAGGAATGGTCCCAGAGGACTGGAAAGTGACTAATGTAACACCTCTGTTTAAGAAGGGAGGGAAGCAGAAGATGGGAAATTATAGGCCGGTTATCCTGACTTCCATCATTGGTAACATTTTAGAGTCCATTATTAAAGATGAGTGCGGAGTACTTGGAAGGGCATGATAAAATAGGACTGAGTCAGCACAGCTTCGTCAAGGGGAGGTCATGTCTGACAAATCTGTTAAGTTCTTTGAGGAGATAACCAGAAAATTAGACAACGGAGAACCAGTGGATGTGATTTTATTTGGATCTCCAGAAGGCCTTTGACAAGGTGCTGTATAGGAGATTGTTAAATACGTTGAGAGCCCATGGTGTTAAGGGTACGATCCTGGCATGGATAGAGGATTGGCTGACTGGCAGAAGGTAGAGAGTGAGATAAAGGGATCTTTTTCGGGATGGAAGCCGGTGACTAGTGGTGTGTCTCCGGGGTCTGTGCTGGGACCACAACTTTTCACAATATACATTAATGATCTGAGAGAAGGAACTGAAGGCACTGTTGCTAAGTTTGCAGATGATACAAAGATCTGTAGAGGGATGGGTAGTATTGAAGCAAGGAGGCTACAGAAGGACTTGGACAGGTTGGAGAATGGGCAAAGAAGTGGCAGATGGAATGCACTGGAAAAGTGAGGTTATGCACTTCGGAAGGTGGAATGGAGAAATAGATTATTTTCTAAATGGGGAAATGCTTAGGAAATCAGAAGCACAAAGGAACTTGGGAGTCCTTGTTCACGATTCTCTGAAGGTTAATGTGCAGATTCAGTCGGCAGTTAGGAAGGCAAATGCAATGTTAGCATTCATGTTGAGAGGGCTAGAATACAAGGGGTGTACTTCTGAGGCTGCATAAGGCCCCAGAAGTACATCAGACCGCATTGGAATATTGAGCAGCTTTGGGCCTGTATCTAAGGAAAGATATGCTGGCCTTGGAAAAGGTCCAGAGGAGGTTCACAAGAATGATCTCTGGAATGAAGAGCTTATTGTATGAGGAATGGTTTCGGACTCTGAGTCTTACTTGTTGAAGTTTAGAAGGATGAGGGGGGAATCTCATTGAAACTTGCAGGATACTGAGGCCTGTATAGAGTGGAGGTGGAGAGGATGTTTCCATTTGTAGGAAATCTAGAACCAGAGGATACATCTCAGACTAAAGGACGATCCTTTAAAACAGATGAGGAATTTCTTCAGCCAGAGGGTAGTGAATATGTGGAACTCTTTGCCGCAGAAGGCTGTGGAGTGTTTTTAAGACCGAGATGGATCAGGGGTTATGGGGATAAGGCAGGAGAATTGGGATGAGAAAACAGCAGCCATGATTGAATGGTGGAGCAGACTCGATGGGCTGAGTAGCCTAATTGGGCCCAGTAGCCTAATTCTGCTCCTATGTCTTATGGTCTTTTATGTACTGAGCATTGGTGAGACCACATCTAGAATAACCTTTTGGTCTCCATACAAAAGGAGGGATATAATTCTTTGGAAGCAGTTTAGAGAAGGTTCCTGGGAAGAAGGGGTTGTCTTATGAAAGGTTGGGGCATTGCTGTTTAAAAGAATGAGGTAATCTTATTGAAACACTTGCGGACCGCAACAAAGGTTAAGATCTGAACGAGATAGGCGACGTTTTCAGACTGTAGAAAAGACAGATTTGTTCTGAATGATAATATAAGAAATTGGGTTTTGAACAACTTTATTAAAACAAAAGAAAGCACTTAACTTTCAGACTTCACTGTTCTAACACTAACATATTATATACAGTTTAACTTTAACACTAATTCCCATTAAATAATACTTGGCCTTAGAACCCAGCTTTTGTTCCACTTGCACATTCAGACAAAGGCAGCACTTTGATTTGGGAAGCAATCTCTTCTGTTAGGGACATCTCTTTCCGAATCCTTTGTCAAAGCTTTCCCTCTGGCAGTTTTTCATTACCTCTCCTGATGGCTGCCTGCATGCTTCTTCCCCTCTGTTCCCAAAAGGATCTTAACTCGTGCTCTCCCCTGAGGTGGTCAAACCATGGCATCCTTCCTAAAGTATGCCTGGAATTGTGCATGATATGCTAGCTGAAACCTAACCATGGGCGTATAATGGAATAAACACAAAATTCTGTTCATATTTGGCAGGCCAGATAGCATCTCCGTGTGCTATCAGCATTTTGTTGTCATTTCAGATTTCCATCATCCAGTGTTCTGCTTTTTGCTTTTGGATTTGTAATGGTTTAGCATGCTATTGTACTCTAGGTTTTAACAACCATCAACTTGGCCTGCTGTGTTCAAAGATTTGTGTATGTAAACTGTCCGGTTTCTATTCCTGCACCCCCTTTAAAATAAGTTTACAGTGCCTCTTCATTCTTCCAAAATGCAAGACCTCATTCCTTTTTTTGTTATAATTCTCTTCTGCCATGAATCAACCCATTTCACCAATCTTTCAACCTGAATCTGCTACTTGCCTCCTTGCTTATTATGTGCTGTAGACTAGAACCATGCAAAGGCTATTATACAGAGCCAGACCAGTAGAGAGCATTGAAACATGATTGAATGCCCAAGGAGAATAATGCACCTCTGTAATAGTTGCAGGGGATGTTTGTATAGTAGGATGGGACCTTTCCAGTGTTCTGCAATGGGGAAAAGTGGCAGAGATCAAATGGGAGAAGACTGCATCAGATAGCATAAAAGATCTACTACAGAATGCAATGATGGATCTGGTGGGTTAATAACATTGTGAACGTGACAGTTTTCTGGTGGCTGAATTGTTCTGTGTGCAGATTTGGGCACAGAGAAACTTTATTTGCTGAATTCGCCCATATCATCAGGTTGGTTGAGAATGCATCCAACATTATTTGCTTAATTAATATGTTGCATGTCCAGTAAGGAAGGACGCAGTTCTGTGCAGTAGGTCAGGTAAATGACCTGAAAGTATGCAACAATTGGAGCAATAGTACTTAATTAGATTCCAAATTGAAAATCGGTGTTCTGCTGCCAGTCTTGTGCATGCATGCAAGCAGGCATAGGAGCCAATTTCATTTTTGCTTCTAGATTAAGCCACTGAGAAATTGTCATATGTGAATTTTTCGGTTTGTCTGATATGGAATATACCCATCCCCTTGAGGAACAACCACACTCCACCCTGTCTCCACATTGCCTAAGTCCAAGTTGATAAATCTTCAAGGATGTACATGAGTGACTACAAGAACTATTGAATAATTGCTTTTGTCAGTTGGTTTAAATTCATTTGCCTCATTTAGTTTAGTATTACAAGACTTGCTCCTATTTTCAACAGGGCATTAGATGATCATTTGAATTGAATAAAAACAATGTGTTGGAGTAAGGGGAATGGCACTTAGTCATGATGCTTGATGGAGAGCAGGTATGGAACAGATACAAGAGCCAAATGGCTGTCCACTATGCTGTAACAATTCTGTAATTCTTGTACGTTTGTGCTTGCAGGAAAGGCTCAGGCTATTGATTCCTTTTGGAGTTCTATTGATGCTCCAAGGTTTTGACTGTTAACCTGATCTTCCTATCACGTGTGATTGCAGCTCTGATTAATGTTGGTACCTGTTAGCTATGACCTGCATTTACTGACCTAGGCAGTCCAGCCTGGCATTTCACTAACACTGCTCCCAAAGGAAGCTGCTATTAAGCTATGCCATCTTCAAGAGACTGACCTACAAAGTACAGGGACAACTTTTTCTCTGTAAAGTCGGTACTGTGTTAAACTGTTGAACTACCAGATGTTGTTGGCCATGACCTGAACCAGAAAATTGTGGATTTAAGCCACTCTAAAAACTCAGGTCAAAATAGTGTTGGATGTGCTGTCTATCAGATGAGAGATTAAACTGAGGCCCAGTCTGTTCTCTGATGGCAAAGACCCATTGAGGGTGAGTAGGGGAGTTATCTTTGGTCTCTTGCCAACATTTGTATCTGCATCAAATCAATAAACAAATCAGGTCAATTGATTATTATCATATTGCTATTTGTGGAAGCTTGTTGAATACAAATTGGATTTTCAATTTGTCACTGGCCAGCATTTATTGACCTTCCCTAATTGCCTTTTGAGGAGGTGCTGGTGAGTCACCTTGGAAGTTCTGCAGTCTTTTTTTTAAATAGGTACACCCACAATGTTAGGAAGGGTATTCCAGGTTTTGGTGACCCAATGACAAAGGAACAGTGGCACCATTTTAAGTCCTGTTTTAAAGTGGTGGATTGGCTGCTGATCAAATGGTCTGCTTTGATCTGAGTGATATTGAGCTTGTGGTGTTGTTGCTGCACTATTCAGGCAAGTGGATATTATTCCATCACACTCCTGATTGCACCTTGTAGATTAGAAGGAATTTGGGGAATTAGATGAGTTGGTTGCTCCAGCATTCCCAACCTCTGACCTGTTTATATGACCACAGTATTTTTATGGTTGATCCAGTTGTGGTAATCCTCGGGATGTTGATGGCAGGAGTTTAAGTGACGATAATGCTATTGAACGTCAAAGGAAGATGATTAGATTCTCTTGTTGGAGATGGTCATTGCTTGGCAGTTGTGTGGCACAAGTATTAATGTGCCACATCAGCCCAAGCCTGAATGATGTCTAGGTGGTTCTGCCTGCAGACTGCTTCAGTATCAAGTTCTGAATGGTGCTGAATGTTGTGCACTCATTGGCAAATATTCCTATTTCTGACTTAATCAAAGCAGTGAGATGGTTGGACCTGAGGAACTCCTATCATGACCTGGGCTGAGATGATTGGCCTCCAACCACACCCATCTTATTTTGTGCAAGTTGAGTCCAACCACTGGAGCGTTTTCCCTCTGATTCCTATCGAATTCAATTTTCCTTGGACTCCTTGGTCAAATGCTACATTGATACCAAGGATAGCAACCCTCACCTCATCTCTTTATTTCAGCTCTTTAGCCCAATCACTAACTTTTTATTGAAGTTTAGTTATCCAAACTTTAGACCAAGGCTGTAAATAAGGTCTGGACTCCAGAATTTTGAAGGAGTGGCTAGTATTTCTCAAGTCCAGTTGTTGTGTAGTTGCTTTCCCCCATTACAACAGTGACTACACTTCAAAAATGCTGCACATTAGTCAAATGAATAGTCATGTGTTCAGTTTTGTAAGAGTCATTACATAGATTACATTACATTACATACATTAAGTTGTCAAAAGTAGGTATAGAGCCTGAAAAGGGATATAGACAGTTTGTGAGTGGCAAAAACATGGCAAATGGGAGCATAATATGAACTTGTTTACTTTTGACAGGAAGATTGAAAAGCAGTGTACAATTTAAATGGAGAAAGATTGCAGAACTTTGTGGTAGAAAGGGATTTGGGTATCCTGGTACAGCAAGTGATTAGGAAGGGGAATGGAATATAAAAATCAGCATGTTTTACTGCAACTGTACAAGGCATTGGTGAGCACCTATCAGGAAGACTGTCATTTTTTTTTTAAAAAAGCATTGCATCAGAAATAGTTTAGTGAAGGTTTGCTTGACTCCATTTTGGGATGAAAGGCTTATCTTACAAAGAAAGGTTGAAGAGGTTTGACCTATACGGATTGGAATTTAGAAGAATGAGGCGATCTTATCGAAACATATCAGGAGTGGATATTAGGAGGATGTTTCGTCTTGTAGGGGACTAGAACTAGAGGATAGAGTTTCAAAACATTAAAGAAGAGCAGAGACTGCAACCAGATCAGCCATAAGTCAAGGGAGCAGAATTGGGTCATTTGGCCCATTAAGACTGCTCTGTCATTCGATCATGTCTGATATGTTTCTCATCCTTATTCTCCTGCCTTTTCCCCATAACCTCTGATCCCCTTATTAATCAAGAACCCATCTATCTCTGTCTTAAAGACACTCTGATTTGGCCTCCACAACCTTCTGCAGCACAGATTCACCACCCTCTGGCTGAAGAAATTCCTCCTCCGTTTTAAAGGAACGTCCGTTCTTCCTGAGGCTGTGGCCTCAGATTTTAGTTTATCCTACCAGTGGAAACATCTCCACGTCCACTCTATCTAGGTCTCTCAGTATCCTGTAAGATTCAATACGATCCCCTCCTCTTCTTTCTAAATATGGGTAGTACTGTTGCTTCACAGCTCCAGGGTCCCAGGTTCGATTCTCAGCTTGGGTCACTATCTGTGTGGAGTCTGCATGTTCTCCGTGTCTGTGTGGGTTTCCTCCCACTAGTCCCGAAAAATGTGGTGTTAGATAATTTGGACATACCGAATTCTCCCTGTGTATCTGAACAGGTGTCGGAATGTGGTGACTAGGGGCTTTTCACAGTAACTTCATTGCAGTGTTAATGTAAGCCTACTTGTGACAATAAAGATTATTAAACTCCCAACGAGTATAGACCCAGAGTCAAATATTGTTTTGATGTTAAAGGCAGTCATTTGCCTCACCAAGTTCAGCTGTTTTGTCATGTTTGGATCAAGGCTGTAATGAGGTCAGGAGCAGTGTGATCCTGGCAGAACACAAATTGAGTGTGTCATTTAGCAGGTTATTATTGAGTAAGTGCTGCTTGGAAGCACGGTACATGACACCTTCCATATCTTTGCCATTGATCAAGAGTGGCTTGAAGAGGCAGTGATTGGTTGGATTTTTGGTTGGATTGCTTTTGTCCTTTTCGTGGACGGACACACCTGGGTAATTTTCCAGTGTTTCATAAAATTTACAGTGCAGAAGGAGGCCATTCGGCCCATTGAGTCTGCACCGGCTCCTGGAAAGAGCATCCTACCCAAGGTTAACACCTCCACCCTATCCCCATAACCCAGTAACCCCACCCAACACTAAGGCCAATTTTGGACACTAAGGGCAATTTATCATGTCCAATCCACCTAACTTGCACATCTTTGGACTGTGGGAGGAAACCGGAGCACCCGGAGGAAGCTCACGCACACGGGGAGGATGTGCAGACTCCGCACAGACAGTGACCCAAGCCGGAATCGAACCTGGGACCCTGGAGCTGTGAAGCGATTGTGCTATCCACAATGCTACCGTGTTGTAGCTGTATTGTCAAGAAGATGCGCACAAGTTTAAGTCACACCCACTCAGAGCAGACAATGCATGATGAATAATCAACAAACAGGGCAGCACAGTGGTTAGCACGGCTGCCTCACAGCGCCAGTGACCCGGGTTCAATTCTGGCCTCAAGTGACTGGAGTTTGCATTCTCCCCATGTCTGTGGGTTTCCTCTGGGTGCTCTGGTTTCTTCCCTGTGGTAGGCTATATTAGGGGTATTGCGGTACCTAGGTGGGATGTATGAGTATGAGTGGTAGAACCTGCCTGCTGGTTCCGCCCAGCAGGCGGAGCATAAGAGTCTGTGTTTCACCCACTGCAGTCATTCTGTACCGGAGCTGCTGGGGTAACTACTTAGTACTTCATTAAAGCCTTCAATTGGACTACAATCTCGCTTCAGTAGTGATCGTGCATCACTCCCACAGTTCAAAGATATGGATGTTAGGTGGATTGGCCCCACTAAATCACTCCTTAGTTCCAGGGATGTGCAGATTAGGTTAAGTGGTTATTGGGATAAGGTGGGGAAGTGGGTTTGGATGGAGTGATCTTTCAGAAGCAGCGCTGGACAATATTTGGAGGTCATAAAGTTTTGAAGACATGAAGCGGGATAACTTGGAACCGCTTCAGAAAGTGGTGGAGCAAATGAACTAAAGGATCCTTCAGCGGGCAATGAGTACAAAGAGCTGTACATGGAACAACAATGTCCTACGGATCTCTCAAGACCCGAGTCAGGAAATGAAATTAAATGAAATGAAAATCGCAGATTGTCACAAGTAGGCTTCAAATGAAGTTACTGTGGGGGAAAAAAAAGAATTAATGATATCTTGTTCAAAAAGCACGAAGTTCGGTCTGCTTTTCCCGGCGTGGCTGTGGGTCACGCACCAGAGCCAGCATTACTACTTTATGGACACCGATGAGGCGATGGGAGTTCGCAAAGCATCAGGGACTTGTGCCAAACTGAGGGCCCACGGACCAAAGTCAGAGCCTGAGTATTATTATTTATGGGACTTCTAGTTTTCATGGACTGACTTACTATTTAATTTTTTTGCTGCTTCACAGGTACTTTGTAGTTTATGTTTTCCGTTTTCGCTGCCTATGGGTACAATAGGAGGGGGGGGGGGGGGGTGGAAAACGGGTGCCCCCTATCTCTTTTGGGTTTTATTTTTGCTCCTTGTTTTTTTTTATCTTTTTTGGAGCTTCCAACGGGACAGAAATTTGGCCGGGAAGCAATGGGGGTTAAAGGTATTGGGTGTAGGGGGGTGACGCGGGTACTATATTGTGTTTTGATTACTAATGTGCAGAAAGGGGTGATCGGTATCACTCATCTGTTTACACACCTGGAACAGCATTACAGCTGGAGTGGTCTCGGGTCTTTGTTTGATTGCCCTTGTTTGTTGTTTGATCCTGTACTGCAGAGGGAGAGACTGCTCGAGCAGGACATCAGGGGAATGGGTGGGGGGAATGAGCTCGGGGGAACAATGGGAGCGAGACAAGTGGGTGCCGGAGGGATGAGTCACCGGGCTAGCGGGAAGCTAGTCAAGGGAGTCGGGTGGGGGGGAAATGCATACAGCCAGTATATGGCAGGGGTCAGGTTACAGAGGAGTGTTGTTGCTACGGGGGGGAGGGGGGGGGGGGGGGGGGTGTTATTCTGTTGACATGGGAAGGATCTAAATTAGGTAACAGAGTGGAGGTTGGGGGTGGGAACTACTGGGAGGGGTGCGGCACATGGGTTGGGGGCGGACCCAAGAAGGGGGATGGTTGATCGGCAAGGGGGGGGAGGCGGGGGGCAGGTGCCCTCCAACCAGGCGGATCACCTGGAATGTCAGGGGACTAAACGGGCCAGTCAAGAGGGTGTGTGTTTGTGCATTTGCGGGCTCTAAAGGCAGACGTAATCATGCTGCAGGAGACACCTCTGAAAGTGACTGACCAAACAAAGGAAGGGCTGGATTAGCCAAGTCTTCCACTCTGGCTTGGACTCTTAAATCGAGGGCGGGGCGGGACACAATCTTCATTAATAAACGGGTTCAATTTGAGGTGGAGGGCACAATTGCAGACGGGAGGGAGTAGATTTCTTATGGTCTGCGGTACGCTTGAGGGGGTGAGGGTAGTCCTGGTGAATGTATATGCTCCAAATTGGGACGACGCTGACTTCATTAAAAGGGTGCTGGGGAAAATCCCAGACTTAGATTCACGCAAGCTGATCATGGGTGGGGACTTCAACACGGTATTGACCCTGGACTAGACATGCTCCAGAACGGGTAGGGTCCCAGCGATGGCAAGGGAACTGAGGGTGTTCATGCAGCAGGTGGGTAGGGGGGTAGACCCATGGAGAGCCAGATGGCCGACGGAGGGAATATTCGTTCTACTTGCATGTTCATAAAGTAAACTCTAGAATCAGTTTTTATCATGAGCAGGAACTGTGTAGGCGGAGTAAAAAACACAGTACTGGGCGATCACCATCTCTGAAACTTGTCCCACACTGGGTTGACCTGCAGGTCTGCAAAGGGAGCTACCAGCACTCGCAATGGAGGTTGGATGTAGGATTGCTAGCGGAGGAGGGGGTGTGCGAGAGACTGCGGAAGTGCGTGCAGGACTACCTGCAGGTTAATGACACAGGAAGTCTCAACAGCGACCCTGTGGGAGGTGCTGAAGGCAGTGGTACGGCTGGGGGGGGGGGGGGGGGGGGGGGGGGGGAGGAGGAGTGGGGAGCTGATTTCAATTCGGGCCCACCGAGATAGAATGGACGGACTGGTCAAGGAGATCCACCGGACAGATAGGGAATATGCAGAGGCCCTGAGGGAGAGCCTACTTGGGTAGATGGAGACTGCAGGCCGAGCTCCGAGTGTTATCCACGAGCAAAGCAGTGGAACAACTCGGGAAGGCAAAGGGTGTGGTCTATGAGCATGGGTAGAAAGCTAGTAGAATGCTTGTGCAGCAACTCTGGAGGAAGGAGGCGGTCAGAGAAATAGGCAGGGTAGTGGACGATATGGGGAACAGAGTGGATGGCCCGTCAGGACTGAACAAGGTGTTTTGGGAGTTTTACAGCAAGCTCTATATCTCGGAACCACCTGGGGAGCCAGAGGAGATGAAGCGTTTCTTAGACGGACTGACCTTCCCAAAAGTGCGTAGGGGGCTGGTAGACGGACTGGGGGCCCGGTTCAGAGCTGAGGAAGTACTGGGGGGCTTGAAGGCCATGCACTTGGGTAAATCCTGGGGGCTGGTTGGATACCCAGTGGAGTTCTATAAAAAGTTCTGAGTCAGTGGGGCTGGTGCTGACTAGGGTATTTAACGAGGCGAGGGACTCTACCCCTGACTATGTCACAGGCTACCATTTCGCTGATATTAAAACGGGAAGCATGTGGGTCATACAGACCAATCTCCCTGAGACCCAGAGGTGATCGGGGTAGACCAAACGGGGTTTGTTAAAGGCAGACAGCTGGTAGCCAACTTGAGAAGACTACTCAATGTGATCATGATGCCCCCGGAGGGCAACGAGCTAGAGGCAGTGGTGGCAATGGATGCCGAGAAGGCCTTTGACCAGGTGGAGTTGTGGGAGGTACTCGGAAGGTTTTGGTTCGGGGAGGGCTTTGTTGACTGGGTTAGACTTTTGTACCAGGCCCCAAAAGCTAGTGTGAAGATGAATAGGACAACATCAGAGTACTTTAGACTACACCGGGGGACCAGACAGGGATGTCCACTCTCCCCGTTGCTGATTGTAATGGCCATAGAACCTCTGGCGATTGCCCTGAGAGCTGCGAGGGGGTGGAAGGGAATGATCAGGGGAGGTGTGGAGCACAGGGTATCGCTGTACGCGGACGACCTGCTCTTGTATGTAGCGGACCCACTGGCTGGGATGGACAGTGTACTCGGAATATTGAGAGAATTTGGCAGGTTTTTGGGGTACAAACTGAACATGACTAAGTGAGATGTTTGTAGTGCAGGTGAGGGGCCAAGAGAACAGGTTGAAGGGGCTGCCATTTAGGATGGCCGGAGAAAGTTTCTGATACTTGGGGATACAGGTGGCAGAGACTGGGGCAGGCTGCATAAGCTAAATTTGACAAGTGGTGGAGCAAATGAAGAGCGTGTTTAAGAGATGGGATGCACTCCCGCTATCACTTGCGGGGAGAGTGCAGATGGTAAAGATGACAATCCTCCCAAGATTCCTGTTTATTTTTCAGTACCTCCTAATTTTCATCCTGCGGTCCTTCAAAAGGGTCAACAAGATTATTATGGGCTTTTTTCTGGGTGGGCAAGTCCCTGCGGGTGAGGAAAGCGATGCTTTAGAGGAACCGTAGGGAGGGGGGGGGAAGAGCTGGTGCTGCCGGACCTCAGTAACTACTACTGAGCGTCCAACATAGCCATGGTAAGGAGTTGGATGGTGGGTACGGGTCTATTTTGGGGTGGGTGGAGGCGGCTTTGTGCAGGGGCACCAATTTGGCAGACCTGGTCACATCCCCCCTACCGCTCCCGCCGGCCAGGTACTCCAGCCTGGTAGTGGTGGCAGCCCTGTGGATCTGGGGCCAGTGGAGGAGGCATGTAGGGGAGGTGGGACCATCAGACTAGTCTCCAATATGCGACAACCACCGATTTGTCCCTGGAGGTATGGACGGTGGATTCTGAGCGGGGTGGCGGGTGGGAAGGATGGGTGATATGTTCTGGGGGGGGGGGGGGGGGGGGGGGGAGGAGGAAGGAAGAAGAGAGAGCTTCTCGAGCATGAGGGTCTTGGAGGAGAAATTCGGACTAGTAAGAGGGAATGACTTTCGGTACTTGCAAGTGCGTGACTTCATACGTAGACAGGTCCCATCCTTCCCACGCCTCCCACCAAATGCGATCCAGGACAGTAGTCTCTCTAGGGGAGAGGCAGGAGAGGGTACAGTCTCAGATATTTACCGTGAACTTATGAAGGGGAGGAGTCCCAGACAGGAACTGAAGCTCAAGTGGGAGGAGGAACTTGGCAAGGAGATGGAGGAGGGGTATGGGTGGAAGCCCTGGGTAGGGTAAATTCAACTGGGGTGGAGGACAAGTGCGCTAAGTGTGCGGGAGGGCCAGCGAACCACGTCCACGTGAAAATGAAATGAAAATTGCTTATTGTCACGAGTAGGCTTCAAATGAAGTTACTGCGAAAAGCCCCTAGTCGCCACATTCCAGCGCCTGTTCGGGGAGGCTGTTACGGGAATTGAACCGTGCTGCTGGCCTGCTTGGTCTGCTTTCAAAGCCAGCGATTTAGCACTGTGCTAAACAGCCCCTCTGGGCATGTTCTGGGCATGTCCAAAACTTGGGAGATACTGGGAGGGATTTGTGGACGTCATGTCCCAAGTACTGAAAACTAGGGTGGTGAAGAGTCCAATGGTAGCAATTTTTGGGGTCTCTGGGGGCCCAGGAGGAGAGGGAGATCGACGTCTTGGCCTTTGCTTCCTTGGTAGCCTGGTGACGTATACTGCTGGCATGGAGGGGCTCAAAAGCCCCCAAAGACCGAAGCATGCTCTCTGACATGTCGAGCTTTTCAGAGCTGGAAGTTCGCCATGAGGATCTGTATTAGGGTTCGGCCGAAGGTGGCAACCATTCATCGACTTCACGGGGAATTAAACGTCAGCAGGGGGAGGGGGGTAGATTAGAGTAGAATAGGAGGGAGAGTAGACTGTTTGAGAGAGGATTGGTCTTTTCCACTGGTTTGAGTTGATATTTGCACATTACTGTATACTGTAACTGTTTACAATGCCAAAAATACCTCAAAATTGTTTATTTAAAAAAAAAAAAGAATGGTTACTTCACCAGTAATAATACTTGGGAGACGAGTCTACATGGCCCGTGGCCCTATACAAATAAGAGTCCAGCAAAGATTTCTGAGCAAAAGCACTTCTGACGAAACAAATGTTTAATGTAGCAGCAGAAGACCAAAATCGGGCAGAGACAATCAAAAGACCTTTAATATCAAATTACTAGTTTCAATGATACTTTCCAGTTATCATTGGATAGAAGCAAAAATAGTACGTATTAAATCACATTGGCAATATGGATGAACACCCATGAATTTTGATATATCCAGTAGCAAAAGTAACTGGAAAGGAAAGAGAAAATGCTAGAAAATCTCAGCCGGTCTGGCAGCATCTGTAGGGAGAGAAAAGAGCTAACGTTTCGAGTCCGATGACTCTTTGCCAAAGCTAACAGACAAAGTGGGAAATATTTGTACTGTGGAGTGACTATGAAAGATGAGTCATAGCCACAGAAACCCAGGGAAAGCAGGTGCTAATGGCCACTGAAACCAAGGGGAAAGAGTGCTAATGGCAGTCTGCAGAGAGAACAAAAGATGTGAATGGCCAAACAGCAGAGAAACTGACATCGGAGGGTAAATTCTGACAGATGTAGATGTGGGGGGAAGCAAAGTGGAGAAAGGGTAAGGAAAGATGGATAATATAGGGGGGGGGGGGGGGGGGAGGAGAGAATCGCAACCACCCCCCCACCCCGGGACGATTCTCCGACCTGGCCCAGGATCCGGGAATCCCACGCAGAATGTTTCTTCAGTATCAAATTTTAAGAATGCACTCTAGATGGAACTCTTGCCCATCTGAGTATTGTTTTGCAAAAATATCTTATAGATGAGTATAGGTATGCTTACGCTTGGAAAAATGAGTGGGATGTGTTTTGTGACATAGTCTTGTAAAAGCTTGTGTAGGATACCATTTATATGGGCAGCACAAGTGGATACCACCGTGGCTTCACAGTGCCAGGGTCCCAGGTTCGGTTCCCCGCTGGGTCACTGTCTGCGGAGTCTCCACGTTCTCCCCGTGTCTGCGCGGGTTTGCTCCGGTTTCCTCCCACAGTCCAAACAGGTGCAGGCTAGGTGGATTGGCTGTGATAAATTGCCCTTAGTGACCAAAAAGATTAGGAGGGATTATTGGGTTAAAGGGATAGGGTGGAAATGAGGGCTTAAGTGGGTTGGTGCAGACTCAATGGGCCGAATGGCCTCCTCCTGCACTGTATGTTCGATATGGAATATTTATGTTGAGATTATTGAAAGATATAGATCATGGCACTGACTTGCAGAATGGTGCAGCACAAAAGGGCATTTGGTCTGTTTCTGCAGCAGCAGCTCAGTTTGTGCCTTGCCATCGTCCTTTCCCCAATGTCCAGAAAATTGTTTCTCCAGATAATTATCCAATTCCCCTTTGAAAGCCACAATGGAATGTGGCACCACTTGGCAATGCATTTCAGATACTATCACTAGCTGTGTAAAAAGCTTTCCTTGTGATTGGTCCTTAGTTCTTTCACCAATGGGAACAATTTCTCCCTTTCTATTCTGTCCAGTACCCTCTTTGAACAGCATTACATACCTCTAAGAAGAACAGCTCAACTCTCCAATCTTTTTAACTGAAGCCCTTCATCCCGGGAGCCAAAGTCTTGGGCGGGATTCTCCGACCCCGTGCCGGGTCGGAGAATCGCCGGCAGGCCATGCGAATCGCTCCCCGATGCCGGTTGCGGGCCGCTCTATGCGGCCGGCCGATACTCTGTCCCGGATGGGCCGAGCGGCCTTGGGAAAAGAGCAGAGTCCCCCTGGCGCCTTTTTAACCTGCTCTGGGCCGGCGGGACCTTGGCGTGTAAGGGTTGGGTGGTGGTCTGCTGGGGGGGGGGGGGGGGGGGGGGGGGGGGTCAGTTCAACCCGGGGGGGGCCTCTGATGTGGCCTGGCCCGCGATCGGCACCCACCGATCGGTGGGCCAGCCTCTGTGCTTGGGGGCCTCCTTTCCTACATGCTGGCCCCTGTACCCCTGCGCCATGTTGCGTTGGGGCTGGTGCGTTGAAGGAGGCCATTGCGCATGTGCGCTTTTGTGCTGGCACCACTGTGTGCATGTCCTCGGCGCCGGCGCAACTGCGCTTGTGCGGATCCCTTGGTGCCCAGTTCGCGCCGGGTTATACAGCTGGAGCGGCGCAAACCACTCCAGTGCCTTGCTGGCCCCCTGTAGGGACCAGAATTAGATGTGGAAGCGGCCCATTCACGCTGTCGTAAAACGTGACTGCGTTTACGACGGTGTGGACACACTGCTGTGGGATTGGAGAATCCCGCCCTTCATCTATATTCTCTAATGTCTTCATATCCTGTTGTACTGCTGCTTTCCTGATGTGATGTGAAATGGAATTTGCATTTTTAATGTTCCTGTTATGTACGAGTGATTTCACAACAAAGAGGAACAAGACTTGAGCACAAGTGCTTAGCTGTCTGCTTTTTTTTTTTCTGATTCCATCCATACTTTGTGCCTATATTGGCTTCCTCCCAAGTATATTGGTATCTGATTTAGGCACCATTCTCTCTATTTGTGCCATCTTGCATTTGCAAATCTGAGATGGAAGTCAGAGGAGTACACTGTCACTGGATAAATTTGCGATAGTGATTTGATGTGTAAAGCTCGTGGAAAATGTGAGGGGGATGCAAGTAGACTGCAAAATATATTCAAACCGATGGTGATTGTGCAAGAATGTGGCAAATGGAATATGGTGTAGGATTTACTGACCACCCTGTTGCATGTTTTTCGGCGGCGGAGGCGACCTGGCAGCAGCATCTACCGACACCACTGTTGTCAATGGAATTTCCTGTTAGCAGCACCTCTCATCCACTGGGAAACCAGTGCTCCAGCTTGGGACTGGCATTCTCCACCTCCGTGAACAACCAGTAAATCCTGGTCATAGTATGGGAAGTGTGAAGTTACCCATTTTGGTAGGGAAAATCTTTTTTTTTTTTAAATAGTGGGAAATGTTGCTATTCAGAGACCTGGCAGTCCTTGTACATGGATCGTGGTTAACATACAGGTACAGCAAGCAAATAAGAATGCGAATGTTATGTAAACCTCATTGCAAAGCAATTGGGGGATGAAAAAACAAACTTAATTGCGGATGTGGAGTTTTGGTGAGATGTCCATGGAGGAAGGGGGAGACTTTTGGCAGGTGTGAATGTAAAATTAAAAAAAAAAAAAATTTCACTTTCAAATATACATAATAAAATCTGGTCATAACAAACTTCTCTTTGCGCAGAATCTCACACCACACCCTGTCCCACACCGACCCCACATCATCCTTCAACCCTTCCAAGGATACTGCCTCCTTGGCTATTAAGCCTCCCCATAACCCCTGAGGCATGCCCCTTCCCCATCCCATCAGTGACAAAAGCCCTCCAACAGCAAGGAAGAGGATGCCACCGTGAACGTCGGAAAAATCTTCTTCGTAAAGTCGCTCACTTGTAAATATCTAAATACATTCACCTGTGAAAGTCCAAAATTATCTATCAACTTCTTGGCTTTCAAATCAGCCCTCCAAAAAACATTCCTTAATCATAGCAACCTCCTTCTCCTCCATCCCCTAAACCTAGCATCCAGCCTCGCTGCTTAAACATGGTGTTGGCACAAACGGGTACCAACATCGATATCGCCCCCAATTTAAAGTGCTGCCAAAATTATCTCATATCTTCAATGTGGAGGCCACTGGATTCACTGAATGCTTACTTCCCTGAGAGAAAGGTAAAGAAGCCGTGACCAGTGCCCTTAGCCCTGAAATGAAATTGATTTCATCTGCACCCATAAAGCCTCCGGATCCCTAAACCAACCCAACACCTTCTGAGCACTTGCCAACCAATAATTTATTTGGCAATGCCAAGCCCCTCGATTGCCTATCCCTCTGAAGCACCATCTTCCTAATCCTGGCTACCTTTCCTGCCCAGATGAACTTGAAATCTGTGTCTCCATGCCCCCAAAAAAGGATTTTGGCAAAAAAAGGCAGACATTGGAATAAAAACAACAGTGAGTATGAATGTAGGAATTAGTATCTACATTATTTTATATCTGTTGCAGTAACCCTGGGGCTGTTTAGTACAGGGCTAAATCGCTAGCTTTGCAAGCAGGCCAGCAGCACGGTTCGATTCCCGTAATAGCCTCCCCGAACAGGTGCCGGAATGTGGTGACTAGGGGCTTTTCACTAACTTAATTTGAAGCTTCATCATGACAATAAGCGATTTTCATTTCAGTGGGGTTTTAACCTGGGTTGAGGTATATATTTCTTGCAGTATTTTAAAGAACCTAGGTATCCAGACTGTCCAGTAAAGCTGTAATTAAGTCATAAGAGAGGTCATGATTGATTCTAACCATTTATTTGTTTACATGTAGGGGGCTAATGGAACATATGGACTGGGATTCTCTCATCCCGCAGCAGTGTCCACGCCGTCATAAACGCCGTCGCGTTTTGCAATGGCATTAACGGGCTGCTGCCAGGACTAATTCTGGCCCCTATAGGGGGCCAGCACGGCACTTGAAAGGTTCGCGCCCCTCTAGCTGCGATCTCTGCATAAAATGTGCACCCCGGGATCCGCGCGCACAGTGGCCTCCTTCAACGCCCGGCCCTGACGCAACATGGCGCAGGACTACAGGGGCCGGCGCGTAGGAAAGGCCAGAGAGGCCGGCCTGCCTATTGGTGGGCCCCGATGCCAGGCCACAGCGGAGGCCCCCCTGCGCCCCACACCCACAAGCCGCCACCTGACCCTTCACCACCGAGGTCCCACCGACTCAGAGCAGGTTAGAAAGGCACCGGTGGGACTTGGGTTTTGTTTTTTTTTATAAATGTTTTTATTCAGTTTTCATATTTTATATTGAACAAATTACAAATTGTTAGGAGAGAAAAAGAACAAAAAAAAAAAAAAAAAAAAAAAAAAAAACAACAAACAAACACGCAAAAATTAACATACATATTTACAGGTAAGCATCTTCGTAGTAGTAACTGCGCCCGCCCCCCCCCCCCCCCCCCCCCCCAACATGTTTATTTAGTTTGGTTTTGGGCCTTAGCTAGCCATCGAACCCCCGTACCGAACCTGTAGCCCCTCCCGCTACCTTCCCCCGACTATTCTTCCTCTTGTACATTGGCCACAAATAGGTCCCGGAACAGTTGCATGAATGGCTCCCACGTTCTGTGGAAGCCGTCGTCCGACCCTCGGATGGCAAATTTGATTTTCTCCATTTGGAGAGATTCCGAGAGGTCGGACAGCCAGTCCGCAGCTCTGGGCGGTGCTGCTGACCGCCAGCCAAACAGGATTCTACGGCGGGCGATCAGGGAGGCAAAGGCAAGGGCGTCCGCCCTCCTCCCCAGGAATAGATCTGGCTGTTCTGAAACCCCGAAGACCGCCACTATCGGGCATGGCTCCACCCTCACTCCCACCACTTTGGACATAACCTCGAAGAAGGCTGTCCAGTACTCCACGAGTCTGGGGCAAGACCAGAACATGTGGGCGTGGTTGGCCGGGCCTCTTTGGCACCGTTCACATCTGTCTTCCACCTCCGGGAAGAACCTACTCATACGGGTTCTTGTTAAGTGGGCTCTATGTACCACTTTTAGTTGCGTCAGGCTGAGCCTTGCGCACGTGGAGGTGGAGTTGACCCTATGCAGTGCTTCGCTCCAGAGTCCCCACCCTATCTCCATCCCCAGGTCGTCCTCCCATTTCCTTCTTGTTGCGTCCAGTACGGTGTCGTCCCTATCTACCAGTCGGTCATACATGTCACTACAGTTCCCTTTCTCTAGGATACTTGCGTCCAGTAGGTCTTCCAGTAGTGTCTGTCGTGGCGGTTGTGGGTACGTCCTTGTCTCCTTTCGTAGGAAGTTTTTGAGCTGCAGGTACCGTAGCTCGTTCCCCCCAGCTAGCTGAAACTTCTCTGTCAGTTCGTCCAGTGTTGCGATCCTGTCGTCCGTGTATAGGTCCCTGACTGTCAGTGTCCCCCCGTCCTGCCTCCACCTTTTGAAGGTGGCGTCAGTCAGTGCTGGTGTGAACCTATGGTTGTTGCAGATGGGAGCCCTGTTCGACATTTTGGTCAGGCCAAGTTGCTGCCGCAGTTGGTTCCAGGATTGGAGGGTGGCTGTCACCACTGGGCTGCTGGAGTGTTTTTTGGGTGGGGATGGGAGTGCTGCCGTGGCGAGGGCCCGGAGGGAGGTTCCCATGCAGGAGGCCTCCTCCGCACGCACCCACTCAGCCTCTGGCTCCTGGATCCATCCCCTTACTCGCTCGGCTGTTGCTGCCCAGTGGTAGAATTGTAGATTCGGGAGGGCTAGCCCTCCCCTGGTTTTTGTTTTTTGTAAGACCTTCTTTGGGATCCTAGCATTTTTACCCCCCCATACGAACGCCATGATGAGTTTGTCCAGCGCTTTGAAAAAGGCCTTGGGGATGTAGATCGGAATGGATCTAAACAGGAAGAGGAACCTGGGCAGTACGTTCATTTTGAGCGTCTGAACTCTCCCCGCGAGGGAGAGCGGGAGTGTGTTCCATCTTTGCAGGTCCTTTTTAACTTCCTCCGTCAGGCTGGTGAGGTTCCATTTGTGGATCCCTTTCCAGTCATGGGCTATTTGGATCCCCAGGTAGCGGAATTTATGTCGGGCTTGATTGAACGGCAGCCCCTTTAGTGCTGCCCCCCCCCCCCTTGCGGGTGTACTGGGAAGATCTCACTTTTGCTCATGTTGAGTTTGTAGCCCGAGAAGGCTCCAAACTCTTTCAGGAGCGCGATGATTCCGTCCATGCTGCTTTGTGGGGCCGAGATATAGAGGAGCAGATCATCCGCATAGAGTGAGACTCTGTGCTCTCTACCTCCCCTTCGGATCCCCCTCCAATTTTTTGCTGCCCTGAGCGCGATTGCTAGCGGTTCAATTGCTAGTGCGAACAGCAGCGGGGACAGTGGGCATCCTTGTCTGGTGCCCCTGTGCAGCTGGAAGTATTGGGAGTTGGTATTGTTGGTCTGTACACTCGCCATGGGTGCGTTGTACAGGAGCTTTACCCAAGCGGTGAACCCTGTTCCAAGCCCGAACCGCTCCAGTACCTCTATGAGGTATTTCCACTCGACTCTGTCGAAGGCCTTTTCTGCGTCCAGGGAGACGATCACCTCTTGTGTTCTCTCCCCGGAGGGGGTCATTATCACGTTCAGCAGGCGCCTGATGTTCGCGGTAAGCTGTCTACCTTTGACAAAGCCCGTCTGGTCCTCTGTGACCACCTCAGGTACACAGTCTTCTAGCCTCTTGGCTAGGATTTTGGCCAGTATTTTGGCGTCTGCATTCAGCAGAGATATGGGTCTGTATGACCCACATTCCGTTGGGTCTTTGTCTTTCTTAGGTATCAGCGAGATTGAGGCCTGTGCTAACGTGGGTGGCAATGTGCCCCTAGCTAGCGAGTCTGTGAACATCTCCCGCAGGTGCGGGGCCAGCGCTGTCGCAAATTTTTTGTAGAAGTCCGCCGGGAATCCGTCCGGTCCCGGCGCCTTCCCCGCCTGCATGGAGCTAATGCTGTCCATGATCTCTCCCAGTGCTAGTGGTGCTTCCAGATCCCGTTTTCTGCCCTCTCCCACAACTGGTATGTCCAGTCCGTCAAGAAACCGGTTCATCCCAGAACTTGGGTTTTGTTTTAACGGCCGCTCGGCTCATAAGGGACGGAGAATCGGCGGGCCGGCCGCGTGGAGCGGCCCCCGACCGGCGCCGCGCCAACCACGGCAGTGCCAGTGGTGCCGATACTCCGCAGAGCAGAGAATCGCGTGCCGGCCTCGGGGCGGCGTGGCCTGGTTGTGGGGATTCTCTGGCCCGGCCCAGGGCTGGGAGAATCCCGCCCATGATTATTGGAGATTCCCTGGAGCGTAGATAATTTGAGGGGTTGTATTTAATCTGAGCTAAGCGGGTCATGTGACATCTGAGTAGGATACAGGTGATGTAATTAATGGGAGGGGCCAGGTTTGTCTATAGTTTTGTAGCTTGCGATGGGATTTGAGTCTGACAAGACAGAACAATTTTAAGTTGAACAGCAGCTTTGCCAAATGCAGAAGAGTACTGGATCTGGTGCTGAAAGGATGTTTCAAAGTCTCCATACAACTAAGTGATTGGTTTGTTAATTTTAATTTTTAAGCAGCATTTGATTTGTATTGGGGTGCTTCATTGGAATTAGTTGCAGATACAGATAGCAATTTAAAAATTTTCATTTGGCTTAAGAATTGTTCAACTGATAATTGTAAAGCTATTTTCTTTGATAATGTGATAAATTTTGTGTTTAAAGTTTGTTTTAAGATACCTATTGGTCACAATTATCATTCCTGGGGTGAAGTATCCTTTCCTTACAGTTTGTTTGGGGTTCTTGTCTGGTATTCTTACATACTTTGGGGTCTGGTATCCTGACACAAGGCATCAGTTTGGGAGGGGATTCGTGGCGGTTTGGGACGGGATTCATGTGAGGGGGCTAAAATCTGCTGTTGACATGACGCTGTTTGGCATTCCTTTATCCTTTTGGGAAGTCTGGAAGGGTTCCACGGCTGGAGGAGTTTGCAAAACCCTGCTTTAAGGGTCTTCGATGCCTACTCCAAAGTATTTTTATTCAAATTTGAAATTTTTTACATTTAACACATTACATAACAAAATAAATCCAACACCAACCCCTGAACCCTCTTTCTCTCTCTTCTTTTTTTCCTCCCCCCCCACCCCCCAGCAGTTGACTGTAACCAGCTCCCCAAAATGTAGTATAAACAAGCCCCATCTTTTATGGAACCTCCACTCTCCCGTCTTAATAGCAAATGTCACTTTTTAAGTGCAAGAACTCCATTAAATCCCCCAGCCATACTGAGGTACATGGTAGAGAAGCTGACCTCCACCCCAACAGAACCTGCCTGCGAGCATTCAAGGCGAAGGCTGAAACATCTGCCCTCGCTCCCGTCTGGAACTCCAGCAAGTCTGACACTCCAAATAAGGCCCCCAGGGGACTGGGCTTTATATCCACATGCAAGGTCACAGAAATGGTGCTGAAGAACGACCTCCAAAACTTATCCAGCTTCACCTTGGACCAGAACATGTGTATGTAATTGGTTGGGCCCCTCATGCATCACTCAAATATCCTCTACCCCCCTCAAACAGCTGACTCATCCTCTACTTCGTCAGGTGCGCTCAGTGTACTATCTTTGGCTGTACTTCCATGCTATGAAAAGTCTTTATGGACGCTGTCCCTGAATGGAATCACCTGGCTGGCAGGTTGCTCTGATGCTGTTGGTAAAAGTATTGACTGTTAAACATCAGACACTTAAGCTAGTGTATTCAAACTGCCGTATTCCAGCTGCCCTTATTTGCGAGATGAACAAAGGTTGAATACAAGTTTACAATTCAAGCAAATTTATTATCCAACACCGTAAAACAGTTATCCCCTTGAATGATCCTAAACTACAATAATTCCCAGATTCTTAATACTGCCTGTGCCGATTAAACTCATCGAGCTATGGGTTCAGTTCTGAGTCTCTGCTGTCTCAAGGCATCTGTCCATGAAAATGGGTCTCGCAGGCTGTTTCATTCTGTCCTCTGGTCTGCTGTCAAATCTTCTTCGTTGCCTCTGTGCCAAGTCTTCACTGGGGAGGATCTTTGGATGCCTCTTCCATATAATCTCTCCTTCCAGAAGCTACTCTGGCCCTCAATCAGTGAGGTCTTGGGCAGGGGTTGCAAAACCGAAAAGTTGCCGATTGCAACTCTACAGGACACCAGGAATCCACCCCTAGGGGTCCATCTCCAGGTATATTGTCTGCATGTAACTGCACTCCATATATGGTAACAATGGAAAATCTAGGTGCCTGGAAGTGTAGCTTTGTCTGGGCAATCCACAAGAATCGATCCATATGAGTGGGATTGATATCTCCTGATGTCCTGTTTACAGGGCAGACCCAGACTTGACCCGACTGTCTGACTTTGTTCAGTGGTCATATATCGGGCCTAAAATTCAGGCTGTTGTCCATTTTACCACAGTCTGACAATATTTTTCCTGGCGTAATAATAGTCTTGCTGTACTCTCGTTACTTACACTGTCTGTTCTGTTCTGTATCTCTAAATTGGGTTTATTTTTTACTTGGCAATTCCCCCCAAGCCCTCCATTTCCCCCAAACTGGCAAATTTAAGAGCCTCCTTTGGATGTTATTTTACCCCATGTGTGGCTGTTTTATTATTGCATGGGAATGTTGGGAGCTGCAAGCATATTGTTTTGTGTTCCTCCTGAAGCAATTTTGCTGCAAGGCGACATCTGGGAAATCATCCAGATCATTTCAGATTAGCTGACTGGAAAATTGGGACTTAAATTGGTCAGAAACTGGGACTGTTCTTGGCTGCCTTCCTGATCTTTCCTGCTACACTATGCCAAGATTGCAAAATTGGTGGGTAGTCTGGTATGAAATTGAAGAACATATACAGGGTGGTCAACATGGATTTTTAATTGAATGTTCTGAAGTCTGAGGAATGTAGATCTATTTGAGAAGGTGCCATATAAAATGTTCATCAGAATTAAGGAGCAAGTAATTGAATGGAACTGATGGTAGCGATGGCGAAAAGGACAGATGGTAGGGAAAACAGATGTTTTGGGGTTGATATGGTTACTGCAGGTGCTCGATGCTTGGCCCTTGGGTGTGAGTGCAGATAGAAAAGTGAATAGGATTCTGAGTTAGCTATAGATAAACAATCGAAGAGGTGAGTACAGAAATAATGGTGATTTTCAAAGAAGTAGTACTGAATAGATTGCTGATCTTTCCATCTGATGATTCCTATTAAAGGATCTTAAGGTAGGATCGGGCATAGCATTATTGAGTGCTATTAACATACTAATTTGTCTCTACTGTAAAATATTAGGACAAGTGAACAAAAGCTTGTTCAGAAATGGGTTTGATGGAATGTCTGGGAGGAGAGACTTAGAAGTTTTGGGAGGGAATTCCAGTGTTTGAGTACTCTTTTCTCTCGCTAATTTCTCTTTTTTTTTTACAATTTTAAAATTCTTTTTTCACATTTTCTCCCAAATTTGTACCACCAACAGTAAACAATTAACAGTAACGAACATAATGTCAATCCCCATATCAAACAACAATCCCATCCTCCCACCAACCCCCAAAGATTAGCCCGCATGTTAACATAAACAAATAACAAAGGAATCATCTGGAATCCCCCATAGTCACCATTAAGACACACTTTTTTTTTTTCTCTCCCCCCCCCCCCCCCCCCACCACCTCCTAACGTTCCATGTTATCCAATTCTTTAATGAATAATTCTCATGAATTGTAGAACCCCTCCATCCTTCCCCTCAGTTCAAACTTAACCTTCTGAGCCGAGAATTCCAACAGATCTCCCTGCCACGGCAGGCACAGGGTGGAGAGGTTGCTCTCCATCCCAACAGGATCTGCCTTCGGGCGATCAACAAAGCGAAGGCTACAACATCATCCTCTGCACCCCTTTCCAACCCTAGCTGGTCCGACACTCCGAATATGGCCTCCCAAGGCCCTGGATTCAGTTTCACATGCACCACTTTAGAGATTACCCTCCTTTCAGTAATCCTCCAGCTTTGGACAGGACCAAAACATATGAATGTGATTTGCAGGGCCCCTCCCCCCCGCAACATTCACACACATCATCTATCCACTCAAAGAGCCGGCTCATCCTCGCTCTTGAGGTGTGCTCTATATGCCACCTTCAGCTGTATCAGCCCCAACCTCGCGCACGAGATGGAGCCGTTCACTCCAGAGTACCTCACACCAGAATCTTCCTCCATACCTTCCAACTCTTCCTCCCACATTGCTTTGACCCCTTCCAGTGGTGCCTTCTCTTCCAAAATAGCCCTGTAAACCGCCAATACTACCCCCTCCTCCAGCAATGTGGTTCCATGGGAAACTCTATCTCCTTCCTGGCAAAATCGCAAACCTGCATGTATCTAAACATTTCCCCCTGCTCTAGACTGTACTTTTCTCCCAGCTCCTTAAATCCTGCAAACCGACCCTCAGGGAAAAAAATCTTTTGGTGTCTCAATCCCCTTCTCCCATTTCTGACTTGCGTCCCATTTCCCTGGCTCAAATCTGTGGTTCCCCTGAATCGGCATTTCCCTTGACCTTGCCCCCAACCTGAAGTGTTGCCGAAACTGCCTCCAAAATTCTCAGTGAAATTATTATTACCAGACTCCGAGTATTTCCCTGGGGCCATCGGGAGCAGCAGCGCTGTTGCTAGTGCCTTCAATCCCAAACCCCTACACAAACTCTCCTCTGTTCTGACCCACTGGGAATCAATCCCTCTGACCCTGCTCTGCACCTTCTCCACATTTGCTGCCCAGTAATAATACATCAGGTTCGGAAGACCCAAACCCCCTGACTGCCTTCCCCTCTGCAGCATCTTTCTAACTCTGGCCACCTTCCCTCCACATATAATCAAGGTAATCATTCATTCAATCTCTCTTTTTAAAAAAAAAAAGAAGTGCCTTTGACAGGAAAATGGGCAGGCATTAGAAAATAAACAGAAATCGCAGCAACACGTTCATTTTAACCACCTGTACCCAACCTGCCAGTGACAGAGGGAGACCATCCCAGATCAGCTTTCACACTCCCCGCCAAACTAGAAAAGGTGTATCTACAGAGCCCCCTCCCAATCCCGAGCAACCTGCACTCCCAGATATCTAAAGTGAGTCCCTGCCCTATGGAATGGCAGCCCCCCCACCCACAGCTGAGACACCACAAAATATTCACTCTCTCCTAAATTTTAATTTGTACCTGAGAAGGACCTGAAGCGGCTCCAATATTCCCCCTATTGACACACTCGGTTCCGACACGTATAACAACAAGTCATTGGCATACAAGGACACCCACCCTATGCTCAATCTCTCTTTCTCTTTCCCCCCCCCCCCCCCCCCCCCCCCAACACTATCCCTTTCCATACCCCCGAACTTCTTAACGCAATGGCCAATGGCTCAATAGTGAATGCAAACAGCTGAGGGGGGACATAGGACATCCCTGCCTAGTCCCACGGTGGAGAGAAAAGTATCTCGAGCTGATGTTATTTGTGAGGACGCTCTCCCTCAGCTCCTTATACAGTAGCTTTACCCAGTCCACAAATCTTGGTCCAATCCCAAACCGCTCCAGAACTGCCATCAAGTGCCCCCCATTCTGCCCGTTCAAACGCTTTCTCGGCATCCGATTCCACAACCACCTCTGTTTCCTTCTCCTCCGCTGGTGCCATAACAACGTTCAATACCCTCCTAATGTTCAAAAAGAGCTGTCTCCCTCTCTCAAACCCTGTCTGATCTTCACCCGTCACCTTTTGGGAGTCACTCCTCCAACCTACCTGCCAGTACTTTCGCCAATACTTTTGCGTCCACGTTCAAGCGAGATGGGCTTATACGACCCACACTCTGTCGGATCCTTATCTTTTTTAAGTAACAGTGATATCCATGCTGGCCCCAAAGTTTGTGGTAACGCCCCCTTCTCTATTGCCTCCTCAAACATCCCCACCATCAGGGGGCTGGCTTATCCTTGATTTTTTAATAATATTCCACCAGAAACCCATCCGGCCCTGCCACCTTCCCCGACTGCATCCTCCCAATCGCATCTTTTATCTCCTGCTCCACTATCACTCCTTCTAATGTAGCCCTGTCCCCCTCCCCTAACCTCGGGTACTCCAGCCCCTCTAGAAATTCCTGCATCTCCCAGTCTCCCCCAGGTGGCTCTGACCTGTACAACCTTTCATAGAATTCCTCAAAGACCTTGTTAATCAGATCCGGAGCCACCACCAACTTCCCTGCCCTGTCCCGTACCTGAACAATGTCAATTTCGCCGCTTCCCTCCGATGTTGACCCACTAACATACAGCGCCGCCTTCTCTCCATGCTCGTAAACTGCACCCCCTGCTTGCCTCCAGTTGGCGCACTGCCTTTCTGGTAGCTCGTCGGTCAAAGCTTGCCTGTAGTTCCTTCCTCTTTTCCAACTTCGCTGGGTCTCCATCTTCTGCATAACTCCTGGGTCTCCATCTTCTGCATAACTCCTATCTATCACCAGCATCTTATCTATTACCCTCTGCCGCTCCAGCCACTCTTCTTTGTCCTCTTTGTTTTAAAAAAACTTTAAAAAAACATAAAAAATTTTTGTTCAAGTTTTCACATTGTCAACAATAAAAATTAACACCAAGAAATAAGAACAACCCCCCCCCCCCCCAATATACACAAAGAATAAATTAACAAAGATAAACAGTATGAAAGCAAATAGACACACCCAATTAAGAAAGACAAACAAACCCTCATGAATTCTCTCCCCCCCCCCGGGTTGCTGCTGTTGCTGACCGTCGCCGACTGCTCCGCCAGAAAGTCTAGGCATGGTTGCCACCGCCTGAAGAACCCTTGTACCGATCCCCTTAAGGGAAACTTGACCCTCTCCAATTTAATAAATCCTGCCATGTCGTTAATCCAGGACTCCACACTTGGGCGTCTTGCATCTTTCCACTGAAGAAGAATCCTTCGCCGGGCTACCAGAGATGCAAAGGCCAGAGTACCGGCCTCTTTCGCGTCCTGCACTCCCGGCTTCTCTGCCACCCCAAATATTGCGAGCTCCCAGCTCTGCTCGACCCTGGATCCAACCACCCTTGACATCGTCTCTGCTACGCCCCTCCAAAATACTTCCTCCAGTGCTGGGCATGCCCAGAACATGTGGGTGTGGTTTGCTGGGCTCCCTGAGCATCTAACACACCTGTCCTCTTTCCCAAAGAACCGGCTCAACCTTGCCCCGGTCATGTGCGCCCTATGCAGCACCTTGAATTTTATTAAGCTGAGCCTCTTGCAAGAGGAGGAGAAATTCACCCTCCCCAGGGCATCCGCCCACGTCCCCTCGTCGATCTCCTCACCCAACGGTTCCTCCCACTTACCCTTCAGCTCCTCCACTAAGGCCTCCTCCTCCTCCTGCATCACCTGATACGTTGCCGAGATCCTCCCCTCTCCAACCCATATCCCCGAAAGCACCCTGTCCTGGACCCCTTGTGGAGGCAGCGTGGGAACTCCACCACCTGCCGCCTAACAAACGCCCTTACCTGCATATATCTGAAGGTGTTCCCCAGGGGGAGGCCAAACCTCCCCTCTAGTTCACCCCAGACTCGCGAATTTCCCCTCCCCAAACAGGTCCCCCATCCTTTTAATGCCTGCCCTGTGCCAACTCAGGAACCCTCCATCCATTCTCCCCGGGATAAACCGATGGTTTCCCCCGTATCGGGGACCACACAGGCCCCCACCTCCCCCATGTGCCGTCTCCATTACCCCCAAATTTTGAGGGTACCAGCCACCACCGGACTCGTGGTATACCACGTTGGAGGAAGGGGCAGCGGCGCTGTCACCAGCGCCTCCAGGCTCATGCCCACACAGGACGCCATCTCCAACCTCTTCCATGCCACCCCCTCTCCCCCTCCCTCCATTACCCACTTGCGTATCATCGCCATGTTGGTGGCCCAATAATACCCACGGAGGTTAGGCAGCGCCAATCCTCCCTATCCCTGCTCCGCTCCAGGAACACCCTTCTCACCCTCTGTCTTCTGTGCCCACACAAACCCCATAACACTCCTGTTGACCCGCTTGAAAAAGGCCTTGGGGATCAGGATAGGGAGGCATTGGAACAAGAACGAAAAACCTCGGGAGCACTGTCATTTTGACTGACTGCACCATGCCCGCCAGGGAGAGTGGCAGCATGTTCCACCTCTTAAGCTCCTCCTCCATCTGCTCCACCAGCCTCGTGAAGTTAAACTTGTGTAAGGCCCCCTAGCTACCTGTACCCCCAGGTACCTAAGACTCCTCTCCGCCTTTTTCAACGGGACCTCACCAATCCCCCTCTCCTGGTCCCCTGGGTGCACTACGAACAGCTTGCTCTTCCCCATATTGAGCTTGTACCTGGAGAAATCCCCAAACTCCCTAAGGATCTTTATCACCTCTGGCATTCCCCCCACCGGGTCCGCCACATACAACAGCAGGTCACCCGCATATAGTGACCGCCAATGCCCGCACTATCCCCCTCCAGTTCCTCGACTCCCTCAGTGCCATGGCCAGGGGTTCAATCGCCAGCGCAAAGAGCAGAGGGGACAGGGGACACCCCTGCCTCTCTCCTTCTCCCCCCCCCCCCCCCCCCTGCAATCGGAAATACTCTGACCTTCTGTTCGTAGTCACACTCGCCACCGGGGCCTCTTATAGCAACCTCACCCACCTGACGAAACCCTCCCTGAACCTTTTCAACACCTCCCCACAGGTACCCCCATTCCACCCTATCAAAGGCCTTCTCTGCATCCATTGCCGCCACTATTTCTGCCTCCCCTTCCACTGCCGGCATCATTATAACGTTCAAAAGCCTCCGTACGTTAGCATTCAACTGCCTCCCTTTCACAAACCCCGTCTGAACTTCATGTATGACCTGTGGCACACAGTCCTCTATCCTCGTGGCCAAAATCTTTGCCAGCAACTTTGCATCTACATTTAGGAGTGAGATCGGCCTATATGACCCACACTGTAGGGGATCCTTGTCCCGCTTCAGGATCAAGGAGATCAGCGCCTTAGACATAGGCGGGGGCAGAGCCCCCCCCTCTCCTTGCCTCGTTGAAGGTCCTTACCAACAGCGGGCCCAGCAGGTCCAAATACTTCTTGTAAAATTCAACCGGGAATCCATCTGGCCCCGGTGCCTTCCCCGTCTGCATGGTCCCTATTGCTTTGACCAGCTCCTCCAGTCCAACCGGTACCCCCAACCCCGCCACCTGCTCCTCCTCCACTCTCGGAAACCTCAGCCGGTCTAGGAAGCGACCCTTCCCTCCTTCCTCCAATGGGGGCTCAGACCGGTACAGTTCCTCGTAAAAGCTCCTAAAGATCCCATTGATACCCACCGCACTTCGTACCGTGCTCCTTCTTCCATCCCTAACTCCATCGATCTCCCTAGCTGCCTCCCGCTTCCGAAGCTGGTGCACCAGCATCCGGTTCGCCTTTTCTCCGTATTCATATACCGCCCCCTGTGCCCTCCTCCACCCGCCCCCTGCGCCCTCCTCCACCGCGCCTCTGCCTTCCTGGTGGTCAGTAAATCAAACTCGGCCTTGAGGCTACGCCGCTTCCTCAGCAATCCCTCTTCCGGGGCCTTTGCGTACCTCCTGTCCACCCTCACCATCTCCCCCACCAACCTCTCCCTCTCTCTCCTCCTTCCCCCCCCCCCCCCCCCCCCCCCCTCCTTGTGTGCCCTAATGGAGATTAGCTCTCCTCTGACCACCGTCTTCTGCGCCTCCCTGACCATCCTTACTTGCACCTCCCCATTATCATTAGTCTCCAAGTACCTCTCTATACACCTCTGGACCCACCCGCTCACCTCATCTGCTAACAACCCCACCTCCAGACGCCACAGCGGACGTTGGTCCTTCTCCTCCCCCAACTTGAGGTCCACCCAATGCGGAGTGTCTTCATAAATGGCTATCGGCGAATATTCAGTGTCCTCCACCATCGGAATCAGCGCCCTGCTCATGACAGAAAAGTCAATCCGGGAGTAGGCCTTGTGGACATGGGAGAAGAATGAAAATTCCCTGGCCCCCGGCCTTGTAAACCTCCATGGGTCCACCCCTCCCATCTGGTCCCAATTGGGACCATATACACTGACCAGCGCCACTAACCCTCCCTTCTAGCGCCCCTGTCACAATCACATCTACCCCGCTGATCTGTAACCAGATTCTCCATCTGAAACCGTATTCTTTTGCTGACCATTACCACTACCCCTCGAGCCCTTCTGTCAAATCCAGAGTGAAACACCTGACTGACCCTGCCCTTTTTAAGTCTCACCTGGTCCTTCACCCTTAAATGAGTTTCCTGCAGCATTGCTACATCAGCTTTCAAACTTTTAAGATGCGCAAGCACCCTTGACCTCGACTGAACCCCCTAACCCCCTCAACGTTCCCCAAGACTATCTTAACTGAGGGTGTCTCACCCCCCCCCCCCATCTTATCCACCATCATCATACCATCGCGCCCTGCCCCACGAACCTAACCCGCCCCTATCCATTATTAACATCGAACCGCTTCTGCCCCCTCCCAGAATCCCCTCTGCACTTCCCCTCAAAAAAACGTCTCCCAGAATCGATCCGTTTCCCCCCCCCCCCCACCCTCTTGCTCGCCTCACGGGCCCATCGAAACCTGCTAACCAGGCTCCAATGTCCACAGCCCTTCTCTCACCTCGCCTCCGTTCACTAGCCGACTTTAGGTAGCTAGTGTGGGTGCCCCCCCCCTCCCCTCCCACCCAGTCACAGAAGAAAAAAAAAATCCAACCCATACAATTCACTAAAATATCATTCGAAACGTTGCAACAAAGAATGCCAATCAAACCAAACAAAAACTTAAACTCATAATGTGAAGTGAAGTAAATTGCAATATAAATCAATGAAAAGAAAGTTATAGCATTTATATATTTTCCAGCTCTCCAATCTAAGAGTCCGCAGTCTCTCTTCCTGCTCCGCTCCTTGCATCTGTCCCAAGCCTGCTTTCACGAACGCCTAAACCACCTCCACTGTTTCCAAATAAAAATCTTTGGCGTTATACGTCACCCTCACCCTCCGCTTCGCCAGGTATACCATACCAAATCGTAACCCCTTGTTGTACAGTGCTGCCTTCACTTAGCTGAACGCCGCTCGTCTCTTTGCCAACTCCACGTCGAGTCCTGGTAAATCCGAATTCTAGCATCACCCCACTGCACCTCGCACGTCTGCTTCGCCCAGCTTAACACCACCTCTTTCATGTGGTATTTATGGAAGCAGATAATTATTGCTCTTGGTGAACTGGTCCCTGTGCTGCGACACGGCCCCCTCCACTTCCTTCATCTTCTCGCCCTGCTGTCTCGCCTTGGCTGATGTCTTTGCCACAGCTACCATCACCTACCATCACCGGAGCAATTGTCTCCTCCACCAAGTACTTCAGTGCGACAGCCATCTCCTTCCTCCACGTTCCCCTCAAACTGCTTTTCCAGCTCCACAGCCATCACCTCGGTCATTTTTTCCATCGTAAGCAGTGCAACCCCACCATGCGGTCCGGCATCCACCATCTTGTCAGTGCTTTTGCTGATCCACTCACTTGACGGCGAACCTGCATGTCCTCCCTTCTTCACAGCTGCTTGTTGCATCCTAAAATAATTTATTATTTTCCTTTTTCTTTTCCTTTTTAAAAAAAGAAAAATTCTTTCAAAAGAAGATTCCATTCCCCCAAAAAGACTTTGGATTCAGACTTCTTAAAAACACATTTTAAGCGGGAGCCACCTCATGGGTAACATCTCCACTACATTGCACCCTGGCTTCGGGCCTGCAGCCTTACAGCCTCGTCTTCAGTTCGTTAACATCTCTCGAGTAAATCTTATCTTTTTTTTTCAGTTCTGTCCAGTTGTAAGAAGGCCAAGGTGTCAGTCATTCTTCAAGGTCCCTGTCCCTCTTTGAAACCGAAGAGAAAATGCTAGAAATTCTCAGCAGCTCTTGCAGCATCTGTAGGGAGAGAAAAGAGCTAACGTTTTGAGTCCAGATGACCCTTTGTCAAAGCTGTAATACAGAGAAAGTGGGAAATATTTATACTCTGGAGTGAGAATGTAAGATGAGTCATAGCCACAACAATCCAGGGAAATGTGGTGCTAATAGCCACAGAAACCAAGGGGAAAGAGTGCTAATGGCAGTCCCCAGAGAGGACCAAAGATGTGAAAGGCCAAACTGCAGAGAAACTAACATTAGAGGATGAACTGTAGATGTGGGGGGAGGGGAAGGGGAAGCAAAGGGTAAAAAGGAACGGTGGATAAGATTGGGGGGGGGGGGGGGAAGGGTGCTAAATATATATAAAGAAAGACTAAGCGAGAAATAAATGGTAAAAGACAGTTAAAATGAAATGGGATGAAAACAAATGGGTCAAGGTGGGGGTGGAACTAATCATCTGAAATTGTTGAATTTGATGTTGAGACTGGAAGAGTGTGCCTAACTGGAAGATGAGGTGTTGTTCCTCCAGTTTGCGTTGAGCTTCACTGGAACATTGCAGCAGGCCAAGGACAGGCATGGGAGCAGGGTCCTGTGTTAAAATGGCAAGCAACGGGAAGGTCAGAGCCTTGAATGCGCACAGCCTGAAGGTGCTTGGCAAAGTGATCATCCAGTCTGCATTTGGTGTCTCGATATAGAGTATAGAGGAGACCACATTGGGAGTAGCAAATGCAATAGACCAGATTGGAAGAGGTGCAAGTGAAACGCTGCTTAACCTGGAATGAGTGTTTTGGGCCTGGGGTGTTAAGCATGGAAGAGGTAAAGGGGCAGGTGTTACACTTTCTGTGATTGCATGGGAAGGTGCCATGGGTGATGGGAGAAGAGTTTGGTACTGTGGAGGACTGGCCTAGATGATCTTGGAGGGAATGGTCTCTGCGGAATGCTGACAGAGGGAGTGAAGGGAAGATGTGTTTGGTGGTGGCATCACGCTGGCGTTGGTGAAAATGGCAGAGGATTATGCTTTACATACGGAGGCTGGTGGGTGAAATGTGAGAACAAGGGGGACTCTTATCCTTCTTCTGGGAGGGGGCAAGGGTAGTGGCACGGGAGATGGACCGCACACTGTGGGCCCTGTCAACAACTGTAGGTGAGAAATCACGGTTGAGGACAAAGGAACACACTTTTGAAACACCATTTTGGAAAGTGACATCATCGGAACAAATGTGACGGAGGCGAAGGAGCTGAGCGAAGGGGATGGGAGTCCTTACAGGGTGTAGGGTGCAAAGAGCTGTAGTCCAGATAGCTGTGGGAGTCAGTGGGCTTGTAGTGGATATTAGTAGATGGTCTATTGCCAGAAATGGAGACCGAAAGATCAAGAAAGGGAAGTGTCTTGAGATGGACCAGGTGAAAGTGATGGACGGGTGGAAGCTGGAAGCAAAGTTGATACATTTTTCAAGGTCCAGACGAGAGCATGAAGCGGCACCAAAATAGTCATTAACGCACCGGTAAAGCAGTTGTGGGAGGGACCCGGGTAGACCTGGAACAAGGAATGCTCCACATACCCCATAAAAAGGCAAGCGTAGCTAGGACCCATGTGGGTACCCATTGCTATACTTTTGATTTGGAGAAAATGGGATGAGTTAAAGGAGTTGAGAGAGAGTTCAGCCAGGCGGAGGGGAGTGGTCATGGATGGGAGTTGCCCAGGCCTCTTTTATCAAGAAGGAAGCAAAGAAGGTGTAACACCTGCCCCGTTACCTCTTCCATGCTTAATATCCCAGGCCCCAAAACACTCATTCCGGGTTAAGTAACATTTCACTTGCATCGCTTTCAATCTGGTCTACTGCATTCGCTGCTCCCAATGTGGTAGTCTCTATATCAGAGATCAAACGCACACTAGGTGATCGCTTTGCTGAGCACCTTCAGTCTGTGTGCATTCAGGACCATGACCGCCCCGCCCTGTTGTTTGCCATTTTAACAAGATCCTGCTCACATGCCCACATGTCTGTCCTTGGCCTGCTGCAATGTTCCAGTGACGCTCAATGCAAACTGGAGGAACAACGCCTCATCTTCCGGTTAGGCACAGTACAGCCTTCCGGTCTCAACATCGAATTCAACAACTTCAGATGATTAGCTCTACCCCACCTTGACCCATTTGTTTTCATCCCATTTCATTTTAACTGTCTTTTACCATTTCTTTATTTCTTAATATATATTATCCACCTTTCTCCTCTTTCCCCCACATCTACAGTTCATTCTCTGCTGTTTGGCCTTTCACATCTTTTGTCCCCTCTGGCGACTGCCATTAGCACTCTTTTCCCTTGGTTTCTATGGCCATTCGCACCTGGTCTCCCTGGGTTTCTGTGGCTATGAGTCATCTTTCATTCTCCATCCACAGTATAAATATTTCCCACTTTGTCTGTTAGCTTTGACAAAGAGTCCTTGGACTCGAAACGTTAGCTCTTTTCTCTCCCTACAGATGCTACCAAACCTACTTTTGTAACTCTAACACTAATGAGTCAATTAATTTAGCATCTGCTAACAGGAAAGGTATGGTCAGTTATACATGGAGTAACAGACACAACAAAGACCACATCATGAGATTGCAAGCATTGGCATCACTCCCTCCACAAATGTGACACTGCAATCGCTTTCCAATTTGGCCTCTGGTACTCACTCAATAGATATTGTCCACAGTGACCTGAAACAGCTCCCTCCTGAGTTATTGGGAGACAGTTGTCACCCATGATGGCCTTTTCTGCAGAACCTCATGTGTGTCCTTTAGCTTTTGCACCACCAGCTTATGGAAACAATTTTTCCTTGTATACCTTATCCAAACCTGTCAATGTACACCTACTAAATCTTCCCCCTCCTTTGCCACAAGGAGAACAAACCCAGCTTCCCCAACCTAACATTAGCTCCAGGGATGGGGTTTTTAGTTAATTCTGGTAAATCTCTGCATCTTTCAAGGACCCTTGCTAGTAGGGGCAGCACGGTAGCATTGTGGATAGCACAATCGCTTCACAGCTCCAGGGTCCCAGGTTCGATTCCGGCTTCGGTCACTGTCTGTGCGGAGTCTGCACATCCTCCCCGTGTGTGGGTGGGTTTCCTCCGGGTGCTCTGGTTTCCTCCCACAGTCCAAAGATGTGCAGATAGGTGGATTGGCCATGATAAATTGCCCGTAGTGTTGGGTGGGGTTACTGGGTTATGGGGATAGGGTGGAGGTGTTGACCTTGGGTAGGGTGCTCTTTCCAAGAGATGGTGCAGACTCGATGGGCTGAATGGCCTCCTTCTGCACTGTAAATTCTATGATAAAAGGTTCAAGGACCCTTTCATCCTAGAGTGTGGTGGCCAGAACTGGACACTAATTGGAGTTTTATAAAAGTTTGTCATAACTTCCCTGCTTTGTAATCATTGCCTCAATGAATCCCAGTTTGTCATATATTTTGCTTTCTTGATATGCCCTGCTATCTTCAAATATCTCTTATAAGGGGCATCTTGACAAATTGATGAATAAGATGGGAATAGGGGGATACGGACCCCGGAAGTGCAGAAGATTTTAGTTTAGACGGGCAGCATGGTCGGTACAGGTTTGGAGGGCCGAAGGGCATGTTCCTGTGCTGTACTTTTCTTTGTTCTGCACACACCCTTGGTCCCTCTGTTCCTCCAGCTTATTTACAACTGTGGCATTTAGTTTAATTGCTTTTTGCTTTCCCTTCTGGCAAAATTCATTACCACACAATTCATGATGATATTAAATTCCATTTGTTTTCCCATTGTAACATACCTATGCCCTTTTGCAGGTGATTTGTATCATTTTCTGTATTTGCCTATCCAAGTTTATCATTGGTAAATACTGAAATTTTACTCTACTTCAATATCCAAGTCCTACTTGTAGCATGTGACCATCAATTCACTCAAGACACGAGTAGAAGTAAACCGTGGCTTTAATCAACTTAGAACAGTGCCTGCCTGCGACTGAACCAATACTGAGAACCGCCGGCACGTCGATTGCTCTTTATACCTCCCTTCAAGGGGAGGAGCTATGGGTGGAGCCCATACATGCCCCAACATGTTCCCCTATGGATAATGCCATACAATGGCCCATAGGAGAAGCCCACAAGGGCAACAGCATAGCACAGATACAAATACACTGGTGGATTATTGGTATAATACATTCACCCCTATTTTAAAAAAAAAAAAAAAATGAAGTCCGGCAGGGGTGATAGGTTCATAAGTTCAGCCGGCCCGGCGCACGGATTGTGCGCTGTGATCACCGAAGCTCTGGCATTGTTGCTGGCCCGGGTGTTGAAGTCGTCTGTGCCAGCATCGGTAGTGAGTGTGCCGGTGCGGGTACAGATGTGGACTCTGGGAGCGTCTCTTCTGGAGCTTCATTCCTGTGGATCGGTGAAGGGGGGATCGTGGGCGGGTGGGGGTGCGGGAACCATATAGGGGCGGGGGCGCTGGTCATGGTAGATTGGGTGGGATATGGTGGAGGGGTGGTGGTGGTGGTGGAACCGGCGGGTGCCAGGTCCCGGAGGGAGGCCGAATCCTGTTGGCCATCGGGGTGTTCGATATAAGCGTACTGGGGGTTGGAGTGGAGGAGCTGGACCCTCTCTACCAGAGGATCGGACCTCTGGCTCCTGACATGCTTTCTGAGTAGGACTGACACCGGTGTCTTCAGCCAGGACAGAAGTGAGGCCCCTGAGGTGGATCTCCTAGGGGAAACAAATAGGCGGTCATGAGGGGGTCTCGTTTGTGGCTGTGCAAAGTAGGGACCTAATAGAGTGGAGCGCATCGGGGAGGACCTCCTGCCAGTGAGAAACTGGGAGATTCCTGGACCGCAGGGTCAGTAGGACGGTCTTCCAGACCGTCGCGTTCTCCCTCCACCTGCCCGTTTTCCCTGGGGTTATAACTGGTAGTCCTGTTCGAGGCGATGCCCTTACTGAGCAGGTACTGACGCAGTTCGTCGCTCATGAACGACGAGTCCCGGTCACTGTGGACATAATTGGGGAAACCCAAACAGGGTGAAGACACTATGTAGGACTTTAATGACGGTGGACGTGGTCATGTCGGGGCAAGGGATTGCAAAGGGGGAGTGGAGAACTCATCAGTAATATTGAGTGATGTGACCATCAATTCACTAGACACACGATTGGAAGTAAACTGGTTTTAATAGTCTTACAACTGAGCCAGCCTGCGACCAGAGGAACTGAGAGCAGGCTTACGGCTGCAGCACTTTATACTTTCGGTAGTGGGAGGAGCCATGGGCGGAGCAAGGGTGGAGCCCAGCACAAGCTCCTCATCTCCCCCTATGGGCAGAGCCACGCAACGGCTCACATACAGAGCCCACAAGGACATAATACAACACAATGCAATACAGTGTGAATTACAATGCAGTATGAACTCGCCACATTCACGCCCTGTTTAAAAAAAATAAATAAATAAAAAATGTCCGGCGGGGGTGACTGGTCTACAAATTGAGTCGGTCCAGTGGCCAAGTCGTCCTTTGGGATCGGCGGAGCACCGGGGTTGCAGCCTCTTCGGGTGGCTGGGTGGTGACGATCGGTATGGGTATGAGGGTGGACTCCGGGGGTGTTTCGGCCTGAGCTTCCTTCCTGACGGGCGACGCACGAGACCTATAGGTGCGGGGGCGCCGAGTGTGGGCAGGGAGCCTACAGGCGCAGGGTGTGGGGGGTTGGGTGGGGTGTAGTGAGAGGGGTACCTTGGTGGTGGTGGATCCTGCAGGCGCCAGGCCCCGGAGGGAAACTGTGTCCTGACGGCCGTCGGGGTATTCAATGAAGACGTATTGGGGGTTTGAATGAAGTAGTAGCGCACTCTCTCCCCTAGCGGGTCTGTGTGCCTGGATGTGCTTCCGGAGGAGAACCGGGCCCGGTGTCCTCAACCAGGATGGGAGCGAAACCCCCGTGGTAGTGCCCCTAGAGAAAACAAATAGTCGTTCGTCAGGGGTCTGGTTGGTGGCGGTGCACAGGAGGGACCTAATTGCATGGAGCACGTCGGGGAGGACCTGCCAATGGGAGGTCGGGAGATTCCTGGTCCGGAGGGTCAGTAGGACGGTCTTCCAGACCATCGCGTTCTCCCTCTCCACCTGCCTGTTCCCCTGGGGTTGTAGCTGGTAGTCCTGCTCGAGGCGATTCCCTTGTCGAGCAGGTACTGATGCAGCTCGTCGCTCATGAAGGACGAGCCCCTGTCGCTGTGTACGTAGCTGGGGAAACCGAACAGGGTGAAGACACTATGCAGGGCTCTGTTGACCGTATGGGAGGTCATATCGGGGCACGGGATGGCAAACGGGAAGCCGGAGAATTCGTCGATGACGTTCAGAAAGTACACATTTCGATTGGTCGAGGGGAGTGGCCCTTTGAAATCGATCCTCAGGCGTTCAAAGGGCCGGGAAGCCTTTACCAGATGGGCCATGTCTGGTCTATAGAAGTGCGGTTTGCACTCTGCGCAGATTGGGAAATCCCTGGTGATGGCTTTTACTTCCTCGGTGGAGAAAAGCAGATTTCGGGCTTTTACGTAGTGGGCGAGCCGGATGACACCCGGGTGGCAGAGGTCATAGTGGATAGCCTTTAGGCGGTCGTCTTGCACGTGCTGCAGGACAGGGCATCTGGGGGCTCGCTGAGCTTCCGTGGTCGATATATAATATCGTAATTATAGGTGGAGAGTTCGATCCTCCACCGCAAGATTTTATCATTTTTAATTTTGCCCCTTTGCGAATTGTCAAACATGAAGGCAACCGATCTTTGGTTGGTGATGAGGGTAAACCTCCTACCTGTGAGGTAGTGCCTCCAGTGCTGTACGGCTTCCACAATGGCTTGAGCTTCCTTTTCGACTGAGGAGTGTCGAAGTTCCGAAGCGGAGAGGGTTCGGGAGAAGGTGACTGGTCTCCCTGCCTGATTCCGTGGCGGCGAAAGCGACTGCTGAGGTGTTGCTTTCCACCTGAAAGGGGACGGATTCATCCACCGCCCGCATGGCGGCTTTGGCAATGTCCTCCTTGATGCAGTTGAAGGCCTGGCGGGCCTCAGCTGACAGTGGGAAGAATGTGGTCATAAATAGTGGGCGGGCTTTGTCCGCATACTGGGGGACCCACTGGGCATAATAAGAGAAAAATCCCAGGCACCTCTTGAGGGTCTTGGGGCAATGAGGAAGAGGGAGTTGTAAGAGGGGGCGCATACGGTACGGGTCAGGACCCAGGACTCTGTTTTCCACGACATAGCCGAGGATGGCTAGTCTGGTAGTGCGTAAAACTCATTTCTCCGTATTATAGGTGAGATTGAGTTTCTGGGCGGTTTGGAGAAATCGGTGGAGGTTGGCGTCGTGGTCCTGCTGATCATGGCCGCAGATGGTGACATTGTCCAAGTACGGAAACGTGGCTAGCAGCCCGTACTGGTCCACCATTCGGTCCATTGTTCGTTGGAACACCGAGACTCCATTCGTGACGCCAAAGGGGACCCGGAGGAAATGAAAGAGGCGGCCATCTGCCTCAAACGCCGTGTAGTGGCGGTCCTCTGGGCGGATTGGGAGCTGGTGGTAAGCAGACTTCAGATCCACCGTGGAGAATATGCGGTACTGGGCGGGGGTACGCATCGAGGAGCATGAAACGGTTAATGGTTTGGCTATAATCGACCACCATCCGGAACTTTTCCCTGGTCTTGACGACCACCACCTGAGCTCGCCAGGGGCTGTTACTGGCCTCTGACTCCCTCGTGTAGGAGCCGCTGGATTTCGGCTCTAATAAATACCCTGTCCTGCAGGCTATACCGCCTGCTGCGAGTGGCTATGGGTTTGCAGTTCGAAGTGACGTTAGCGAAGGGGGGGGGGGGGGGCGATTTTGTGTGTCGCTAGACTGCAGATAGTGAGTGGAGGTAGGGGTCCGCTGAAGCGGAGTGTGAGGCTCTTGAGATTACATTGGAAGTCGAGTCCAAGTAAGAGTGGGGCGCAGAGGTCGGGGAGTACGTACAGCTGGAAATTAGCGTAGCTGGCGCCCTGAATTGTTAGGGTTGCGACGCTGCGTCCTTGTATGTGGACCGAGTGCGAGCGTGAGGCGAGGGAGATAGGAAGCGAACAGCGTCTTACCAGGTCAGGATGTACGAAGCTCTCGGTGCTCCCGGAGTCGAAGAGGCACGGTGTCCTGTACCCACTGATTTTAACGGACATCATCGAGCTATGGAGGTGCTTCGGACGCCATTGGTCCAACGTGACTGCGTTGAGTTGCGGGTAGTTGGCGGCTCGATTAGCTGTGCTGGAGTGGCCCCGTGATGACTGTCCGCTGAGGTCGTAGTCGTCGAGATGAGGTTCAAGATGGCCGCCCCCGTGAATCGCGGGCAGCGAGGAAGATGGCCCCCATGACTCGCACGTGGCCGGCCGCATGGAGGAGGGTTGCCAAGATGGCGGCTCCCATGAGTTGCACATGTCGGGTGGAGGCGGAGTTGGCAGACATGCTGCAGCTTTGCGGGGCCTGCGGGCTTGAGTTTGGGAGGCGAGTGCTGTGGACTGCGGGGGAGTTTGGAGTTTTTGATTTTGCCAGGCATACTCGGGCATGGTGTCCTTTGACCGCCGCTGCTGCAGGTCGCAAGGGTGGAGCCCAGTACAAGCTCATCTCCCACTATGGGCAGAGCCGCGCAACTGCTCACATACAGAGCCCACAAGGACATAATACAACGCAATGCAATACAGTGAATTACAATGCAATATGAATTCACCACATTGAGGAAATATGTATTGCGGTTATTGGAGGGGAGGGGCCCTTTGAAATCGATACTGAGGCGCTCAAATCGGTGTGATGCCTTTACCTGGTGGGCCTTATCTGGTCGAAAGAAGTGTGGTTTACACTCCGCACAAATCTGGCAGTCCTTGGTCATGGCTCTGACCTCCTCGGTGGAGTAGGGCAGGTTGGAGTCACAGGCTGGCTCAGTTGTAAGACTATTAAAACCACAGTTTACTTCCAATCGTGTGTCTAGTGAATTGATGGTCACATCAATTTAATAGTCTTAGAAAACTTGAAGAAAACTACTATGGAATCAGCCCTCAAACCTGATCGACTAGAACTCTACCTGCAGGCTGCAGAGGCGAAGGAAATCTTCCTACACTGGCTTCAATGTTTCAAGGCCTATCTGGCTGAATCGAGCACTTCCGAGACTACAGAGGAGCAGGAAACTCCGCCTACTGCACGCAAGGGTGAGCCATCGTATCTCTACGCAACTTGATATAGTGGATAAGTCAGGTGGCAGAGGTCATCGTGGATAGCCCGTAGTCGGTCATCTGGCGAATGTGCCGCAGGATAGGGCATCTGGGGGCTCGTTGAGCTTCCCAGGGCGATATATTATATCGTAATTATAGTGGAGAGTTCGATCCTCCACCTCAAGATCTTATCGTTCTTGATTTTGCCCCGCTGCATATTTCGAACATGAAGGCTACCGATCGTTGGTCAGTGACTAGGGTAAACCTCCTACCAGCGAGTTAGTGCCTCTAGTACCATACGGTTTCCATGATGGCTTGGGCCTCCCTCTCGACTGAGGAGTGCCGAATTTCGGAGGTGGTGAGGGTGCGTGGGGAAAAAAAGCTACTGGTCTGCCTGCTTGATTGAGGGTAGCGGCAAGAGCGACCTCTGGTGCGTCGCTCTCCACCTGGAAGGGGACAGATTCGTCCACCGCACACATTGTAGCTTTGCTGATGCCCGTCTTGATGCAGCTGAAGGCCTGGCGGACCTGAGTTGCCAGTGGGGAGATGGTGGCCTTGATTAGTGGGCGGGCTTTGCCCACATAGTTGGGGACCCACTGGGCATAATATGAAAAGAACCCGAGGCACCTCTTCAGGCCGTGGGGGAGGGGAAGTTGCAGGAGGGGGCGCATACGGTCAGGGTCGGGTCCTAAAACCCCGTTTTCCACGACTTAGCCGAGGATGGCTAGTCTGTGCGGAAAACGCATTTCTCCTTGTACGTGAGGTTTAGGGTTTGGGCGGATTGGGGAAATCTGTGGAGGTTGGCGTCGTGGTCCTGCTGATCATGGCCGCAGATGGTGACGTTGTCAAAAGCCATGTAGTGGCGGTCCTCCGGGCGGATTGGGAGCTGGTGGTATGCAGACTTCAGATCCACCGTGGAGAACGCCCGGTAGTGTGCGATCTGGTTTACCATGTCTGCAATCCAGCGAAGGGGTACGCATCGAGTTGCGTGTACTGGTTTATGGTTTGGCTGTAATCTACAACCATCTGGTTCTTTTCCCCGGTCTTGACGACCACCATCTGAGCTCTCCAGGGGCTGTTGCTGGCCTTGATAACTCCTTCCCGCAAGAGTCACTGGACCTCGGACCTGATAAAAGTCCTGCACTGTATGCTATTCCGCCTGCTTCTGATAGCGACTGGTTTGCAGTCAGCGGTGAGGTTTGCAAAGAGTGGGGGAGGGTCAACTTTTCGGGTCGCGAGGCTGCATATGGTGAGTGGGGGTAGGGGCCCCTGAGCTTCAGGGTTAGGCTCCTGAGGTTGCACTGGAAATCTAGTCCCAATAGGAGATAAGTGCAGAGGTCTGGGAGCCCGTATAATTTAAAATTGGCGTACTCGGCACCCTGTATTGCTAGGGTTGCGGTAGTGCACCCTTGGATTTGCACCGAGTGCGACCCAGAGGCGAGGGAGATGGTTTGGTGCACCGGGATAATTGTGAGCGAGCAGCGTCTTACCATGTCCGGGTGAATGAAGCTGTGCTTCCGGAGTCAAAAAGGCAAGGCGTCTCGTGCCCGTTTACCCGGACGGTCGTCATAGAGCTCAGGAGGTGCTTGGGTCGCGACTGGTCCAGGGTGATTGCGGGTAGTAGGCGTGGTCGGAGGTGCTGGGGAAGCTCCGCGAAGGCTGCCCTTGTTGATCGTACGCGTCGAGCGGCGTAGCAGATGGCGGCCAAGATGGTGACCCCCATTGGTCGAGTGGCGGGCGGTGAGTAAGATGGCGGCCCCCATGGATCGCACATGGCTGGCCGCGTGGGGGAGGATGGCCAAGATGGTGGCCTCTGTGAGTCGCACGTACTGTAAGGGCTGGAAGATGGCTGCCCCCAAGGATAGCACGAGGCTGATGACGTGTCTGCAGGGGGAGGAGTCGGCAGACACGCTGCCACACTGCAGGGTCTGCTGGCCTGTGAGTCTGAGGATCGGGCCTGTGAGTTAGAGTTCTTGGACCTGGCCAGGCAAACTTTGGCGAAATGTCCTTTTTCTCCTGCAGCTGCTGCAGTTTGCGTTACGGGCCGGGCAGTGCTGCCGGGGGTGTTGGGATTGGCCGCAGAAATAGCAGGGTAGCCCCCCATGATGGGTGGGCGGCCGCGTGGCACAGGCCTGGGGTAATCTTTGGTCGGGGGTCCACGAAGGGGTTGCATGGTCAGCCGGTAACTCGTTAAGGCTCTTAAACCTACTTCCAGAGAGGAGGCTAACTTTACCATCTGATCCAGGTCCAGGGCTCCTTTTTCGAGTAGGCGCTGTCTCGTGTAGTTGGACCGAATTCCCACCTCTTGGACGGCGAGTTCCATATGTTGCGTGGCCGTAACGGCCTGGTAGTTGCAGCTGCATGCAAGGACTTTGAGGTAGCGTAGGTAGTCTTCTAGCGATTCTCTAGGCCGCTGGCAGCGAGTGGCGAGGATCTGTCGGGCGTAGACCTGGTTCACGGGCCGTACATAGAGGCGTTCGAGCATCGCGAGGGCGTCTGCGTAGGAGGAGGCCCCGTAGAGCTGAACAGAGATTTGATGGCTCACCTGTGCGTGGAGGAGGCTCAGCTTCTGTTCGTCGGTGACGGAAGGCGTGGAGAAGGCTGTGAGATGGGCCTTGAAGCAGCGGAGCCAGTGCGAAAACATTTATTTCGCCTCCGCAGCCTGCGGATCGAGTTCCAGTCGGTCACGTTTGAGGGCCGATTCCATAGTTGCATTTAAGTTGATTAAATTGATGTGACCATCAATTCACTCAAGACACGAGTAGAAGTAAACCGTGGCTTTAATCAACTTAGGACAGTGCCTGCCTGCAACTGAACCAATACTGCGAACCGCCTGCAGGTCGTTTGCTCTTTATACCTCCCTTCAAGGGGAGGAGCCCATACATGCCCCAACATGTTCCCCTATGGATCATGCCATACAATGACCCATAGGAGAAGCCCACAAAGGCAACAGCATAGCACAGATACAGATACAAATACAAGGGCAACAGCACAGATACAAATATACTGATGGATTATTGGTATAATACATTCACCACATGGCAAAAAAGCTGTGGGTAGCACTGATTTAGGGAACATCACAGTCTTGCCATCCTCCAGTCGGAAAAAAGTAACCACTGTCCTTCAGCCAATTTTTAAAATCCAAATTGACATTGATCTTCCTATTCCATGAGACTCCGTTGTGTTAACCAGCCTTTTATTTAGTATTTAAATGCTTTCTTAAAACGGGGTACAGCACGGTAGCACAATGGTTAGCACAGTTGCTTCACAGCTTCAGGGTCCCAGGTTTGATTCCTGGCTTGGGTCACTGTGCAGAGTCTGTACGTTCTCCCCGTGTCTGCATGGGAGGTTGTGTTTATCCTGCGTAGTGCCTCACTCCATACTCCCCAATTGATGTCCCCTCATTTTTCCTTGATCTTCACCACCCGCTCACCTCCTGCTCTCCCAGCTACCTGTGTATATCTCTATCTCCAATTCTACCCTCCTCTTCCACATCCGGAAGCAGCAAGATGTACCTCGGCTACCTAGGGAACTTCTTTCAAACCTTCTGCGCAAGGCCCCTCACCTGAACACGCTCTCCTCTCGGGAACTCTACCCTCTCCCTCACCTCCTGCAGACTGGTGAACCCTTCCTCCGGGTACAAATCACTCCCCTTGACCAGCCCCACATCCCTCCACCTCTTGTACATGCTGTCCACGGACCCCCTTTCCCGGTTCAAACCCGTGATTCTTACACAGCGGCGTTAACACCGACATCCCTTCCATCCTAAATGCCTCCTCAACTGATTCCAAATCTTCACTGTTGACTGCACCACTGGACTCCCTGCAAACCTCAAATACTGCCGTCACCATAGCTCTCAAGTTGGACCCCCTACACTATTTCTCCCACTCTCCTTCCCACTATCGCTGCACATGTTCTCCATATTGTGGACTGGGTAAAGCTACTATATAATAAGGAGCCGAAGGCAAATGTCTGCACAAATAACATCAGCTCAGAATACTTTCCTCTCCACCATGGGACTAGGCAGGATTGTCCTATGTCCCTCCCCTGCTGTTTGCACTCACGATTGAGCCATTGGCCATCACGTTAAGAAGTTTGGGGGCATGCTAAGGGATAGTGTGGGAGGGGTGAGGATGGAGCACAGGGTGTCCTTGTATGCCGATGACTTGTTGTTATACGTGTCGGAACCAATTGTGTCAGTAGAGAGAATATTGGAGCTGCTTTGGGTGTTTGGCTCCTTCTCTGGGTACAAATTAAATCTAGACGAGAGTGAATATTTTGTGGTGTCTTTGCTGGGGATGGGGGGGGGGGGGGGAGGGTGGGCTGCCATTCTGTAGGGCAGGGACTCACTTTAGATACCTGGGGATGCAGGTTGCTTGGGATTGGGGGGCTCCATAGGTACAATATTTCTAATTTGGTGGGGAGGGTGAAAGCTGATCTGGCAAGGTGGGATGGTCTCCCTCTGTCACGGGCAGGTCGGGTACAGGCGGTTAAAATGAATGTGTTGCTGTGATTCCTGTTTATTTTCCAATGCCTGCCAATTTTCCTGGTAAAGGCATTTTTTTTTTTTTACAGAGATTGAAGGGATGATTACCTCGTTTATATGAGGAGGGAAGGTGGCCAGAATTAGAAAGGTGCTACTACAGAGAGGAAGGCAGGCAGGGTGTTTGATCTTCCAAACCTGATATATTATTATTGGGCGGTGAATGTGGAGAAGATACGGACCTGGGTCAGAGGGGGATTGACTCCCAATGGGTCAGAATGGAGGAGTTTGTGTTGGGGGGTGGGATTGAAGGTGCTAGCAACAGCGCCACTCCCGGCGGCCCTGGGGAGTCCGGTAGTAATAGCTTCATTGAGTATTTGGATGCAGTTTCGCCAGCACTTCGGATTGGGGCAGGGTCAAGGGAAATGCCGATTCGGGGGAACCATAGATTTTAGCCAGGGAAGTGGGATGGAAATTTTCAGAGATGGAAGGAGAAAGGCATTAGGACACTAAAAGATTTGTTTCTTGGGGGTCGGTTTGCAGGATTGAAGGAGCTGGGAGCGAAATACGGGTTGGAGTAGGGGGAAATATTTAGATACATGCAGGTTCGAGACTTTGCTGGGAAGGAGATACAGAATTTTCCAGTAGAGCTGGCTTCCATATTGCTGGAGGAGGTGCAGACACCAGGGGGACTGCAGAAGGAAGTAGTATCGGCGGTTTACGGGGCTATTTTGGAAGATTGGAAGGGATCAAGGCAAAGTGGGAGGAATAGTTGGGAGAGAGTATGGAGGAAGGGTTCTGGTGAGGTGTTCTGGAGAGTGAACGCCTCCGCCTCGTGTGCGAGGTTGGGGCTGATGCAGCTAATGGTGGTATATAGAGCACACCTCAAGACTGAGAATGAGCTATCTCTTTGAGAGGGTAGAAGATGTGTGTGAACATTGTGGGTGGGGGGGTGGGTGGCTCTGCAAACCACGCTCGTATGTTTTGGTCTTGTCCAAAGCTAGAAGATTACTGGAAAGAGGTTTTTAGGGTAACCACTAAAGTGGTGCACGTGAAACTGGTCCCGTGGCCTCGAGAGGCCATATTTGGGGTGTTGGACCAGCTGGGGTTGGAAAGGGGTCCGGAGGCAGATGTTCTAGCCTTCGCCTCTTTTATCACCCAAAGGTGGACCCTGTTAGGGTGACGATCTCCACCCTGTGCCCTGGCGGGGCAGGAGGACCTGCTGGAATTCTTGACTCTTGATAAGGTCAAATTTGAACTGAGGGGAAGGATGGAGGGGTTCTACAATTCATGGGCATTATTCATTATGCACTTTCGAGAATTGGATTACATCGAACATTGGGGGGAGGGGGGGGAGACTGTATGTGTTAAAGGTGACGAAAGGGAAAATGCTGGAAAATCTTAAGAAGTCTGGCAGCATCTGTAGGGAGAGAAAAGAGCTGACGTTTCGAGTCCGATGACTTTGTCAAAGCTTTAACAAGCTTTCCAGAGATTTTCCAGCATTTTCCCTTTCTTTTCATATTCCAGCATCTGCAGTAATTTGCTTTTATCCTGTGTTAAAGGTGACCATGGGTGATTACTGATTTCTTTTTTTATTATTTGTTTGTTAACATGCGGGCTAATCTTTGGGGGTTTGGTGGCAGGATGGGATGTTATTGATATGGGAATTGACATTGCATTCGTTACTGATTTGTTTATTGTTGTGTTAATTTGAGAGAAAATGTGGAAAAAGGAAGAGAATAAAAATATTTTAATAAATATTCATTTCACCGCTTGGACCCTCTGTGCCAAAGGCAATTGCAATGTATCCCACCTAGCCTCCTCCACCAGCTTCCTTAAATTGCACTTGTGGAGCAGCGTCCATTCGCTCGATACCTGAATCCCCAAATAGCTGAACCTATCTCTAGCTATCTGACCCCCCCCCCCCTACCCCCAAAATTGCCTCGCCGTCCTAACTCAGTTGCCAGGAACACTGCTTTTCCCTACATTCAACGGATACCCTGAACTCCTAAAACCTCCCCAGCAGGCCCATGTTCCTTCCCCACACTCCCAGCAGGCCCGAAAAATACAACAGTAGGTCGTCGGCATAGTGACATCTGATGCTCCCTCTGTCCCCTCATAATCCCCGTCACTCTGCTGACACCCCCCCCGAGAGCCAAAGGCTCTGTAGCCAACGCAAACAGCAGCGACGACAGCAGCCACCCCTGCCTTGTTCCCCTGTGTAATTCGAAGCTCTGTGAGCTCATATCATTCGTCCGCACACTTGGTGACACATATAGCAAGCGCACCCACGCCACAAACCTCAGCCCGAACCTCAATCTAGTACCACCACTACACCCGGTCGAATGCCTTCTCTGCATCCATGGACACCACCACTACCTCCGGTACCTGAGCATCCGACTGATTCATAACTGCATTCAACAAACTCCTTTTTTTTTTTGCTCGAGAGCTGCCTGCCTTTTACAAAGCCTATTTGGTCCTCTGCAACCACTCCTGGGACCCAACCCTCTATCCTTCCCGCCAACAACTTGGACAGCACTTTCACATTTGTATTCAACAATGATATGGGCCGACTTCCGGTTGCGGCTAAGCGGAGCTAAGCCGCATGTTCGGCAGCTCCCGTCAGGAACGGATTTTTGGGCTCTTTTAAGGGCCTCCAGCGGTACTTGCTCGGCTGTTCCCAACGTGGGAAGGTGTCTGCAGTGGATCCCCAGTGGTCTATGGTCTTGACCAGGAGTGGGGCCAGCAAAATAGCGGTGGCAGCAACTAAGAAAAAGCGGGGGTAGAAAATCAAGATGGCGGCCAGCGGAGGTCTCAAGGAATGGAGGCAGTGGGCGCAGGTGCAGCAGGAGACTCTCCAGCGCTGTTTTCGGGAGCTAAAAATGGAGCTGCTAGACTCGCTGAAGGCGAATACGGACAAGCTGCTGGCGATGCAGACAGCCCAGGGGGTGGAGATCCGGGAGCTCCGACAACAAGCCTCCGAAAGAGAGGATGAGGCCACGGCCCTGGCGGTAAAGGTGGAGATGCATGAGGCGCTCCACAAGAAGTGGCAGGAGCGGTTCGAGGAGATGGAGAACCGGTCGAGGCGGAAACATTTGCGGATCCTGGGCCTCACGGAGGGGCAAGACTTGGGGGCCTATGTGGTTATTTTGCTGACCTCGCTGATGGGAGCTGGGTCCTTCCAGGGGCCCCTGGAGCTGGAGGGGGCCCATAGAATACTGGCCAGGAGGCCCAAGCCGAATGAGCCGCCACGGGCGGTGCTGATGCGGTTCCACCGATTCGTTGACCGAGAGTGCGTGCTTAGGTGGGCCAAGAAGGAGCGGAGCAGCAAGTGGGAGAACACGGTAGTGCGGATCTACCAGGACTGGAGTGCGGAGGTGGCTAAGCGGAGGGCCGGGTATAACTGGACAAAGGTGGTGCTCCACAGAGTATGAAGTTTGGCATGTTACAGCCGGCGCATCTGTGGGTCACCTTACAAGGACCGGCACTTTTATTTTGAGTCCCCGGAGGAGGCATGGGCTTTTGTGCAGGCCGAGAAGTTGGACTCTGACTGAGGGTCGGGGGTTTGTAAATAACTTAACTTCTGGTGGGAAGGGTCTCTGTTTCATGCTGTTTTAAGTTGGTTGTGTTTCTAGGGCGGGTGGGGTGCTGTCTTTTTGCGTGTGCGGGGTCGGGCAGGGGGAAAGCGCGGGCTTTTCTTCTGTTTCCCATGCTGAGGGTGGATGGGGCGGGGTCGGAGCTGAGAAGCGCGGCTCTTTCCCCTCCCCTCCCCCCTTCCCCCCCCCCCCCTCTGCCGAGGGGGAGGAGCAGGGTCTGCTGATGGGTCTGGGGGAGGAGAAGTAGCCCCACGTTGGGAGGGGGAGGAGGTGTGGCGGGAGCTGCTGGGGTCAGCAGAAGTTAGCTGGCTCACAGGAGTGCTACGCAGGGAGTAATGTGGCTGGGAGGGATCCTAGCCTGGGGGGGAGGGTGGGTACCGGGTTGCTGCTGAAATGGCCAGGAAGGAGCTGGAGTATGCAGGGGGGGCTGGGGTGGGGGTTTGCCGCCGTGGGGAACGGGTCGAGCGGGGGGTGCTGGCCTGGGGCGGGCAGGGGATGGGTTATGGCTAGTCGGCAGAGGAGGGGGGCAGGGAGCCCTCTGATCCGGCTGATAACTTGGAATGTGAGGGGGCTGAATGGGCCGGTCAAACGGGCCCGGGTGTTTACGCACCTGAAGGCGGACATGGCTATGCTCCAGGAGACGCACCTGAAGGTGGTGGACCAGGTTAGACTGAGGAAGGGCTGGGTAGGCCAGGTGTTTCATTCGGGGCTGGATGCAAAAAATTGGGGGGGGGGGGGGGGGGTTGCGATTCTGGTGGGGAAAAGGGTGTCGTTTGAGGCATCAAAGGTGGTGGCTGACAGTGGAGGGAGGTATGTGATGGTGAGCGGCAAGTTGCAAGGGGAGCGGGTGGTGCTGGTGAATGTCTATGCCCCAAACTGGGACGATGCGGGTTTTATGCGGCGCATGTTGGGCCGGATTTAGAGACGGGAGCCTGATACTAAGGGGGGGGGGGACGACTTTAACACAGTGCTGGATCCCCCATTGGATCGATCCATGTCCAGGACGGGCAGGAGACCCGTGGCGGCTAAGGTGTTGAGGGGGTTTATGGATCAGATGGGAGGGGTGGATCCTTGGAGGTTCGCGAGGCCGAGGGCCAGGGAGTATTCATTTTTCTCCCACGTGCATAAAGCCTATTCCCGGATCGATTTGTTTGTTCTGAGCAGGGGGCTGATTTCGAGGGTGGAGGATGCCGAGTATTCGGCCATAGTCATTTCGGACCATGCCCCGCACTGGGTAGACCTTGAGCTGGGGGAGGAGAGGGACCAGTGCCCACTCTGGCGCCTGGAGGTGGGACTGCTGGCGGATGTGAAGGTGGGCGGGTTTGGGGGTGTATCAAGAGGTACTGAGAGGCCAACGATAATGGGGAGGCTTGGGAGGCATTGAAGGCGGTGATTAGAGGGGAGTTGATTTCCATCCGAGCCCATAGGGAGAGGGAGGAGCAAAGAGAGAGGGAGAGGTTGGTGGGGGTGATGGTGAGGGTGGACAGGAGATACGCGGAGGCTCCGGAGGAGGGACTGCTGAGGGAGCGACGTAACCTTCAGGCTAAGTTTGACTTGCTGACCACCAGAAAAGCGGAAGCTCAGTGGAGGAAGGCACAGGGAGCGGTGTACGAATATGGGAAGAAGGCGAGTAGGATGTTGGCGCATCAGCTCAGTAAGCGAGACGCGGCCAGGGAGATTGGTGGAGTGACGTATAGGGGAGGCAATGTGGTGCGAAGGGGGGGTGGACATTAATGGGGTCTTCAGGGACTTTTATGGGGAATTGTACCGGTCCGAGCCCCCGGTGGAGGGGGAATGGGGTGCTTTTTGGACAGGCTGAGATTTCCGAAGGTGGAGGAGGGACAGGTGGAGGGGCTGGGGGCGCCGATTGAGCTGGTCAAAGGGATAGGCAGCATGCAGTCGGGGAAGGCACTGGAGCCGGACGGGTTCCCGGTCGAATTTTACAAAATGTACGCAGACCTGCTGGGCCCCCTGTTGGTTAGGACCTTTAACGAGGCAAGGGAGGGGAGGGCTTTGTCACGGGTGCTGATTTCCTTGATCCTTAAACGGGATAAGGACCCCCTGCAGTGTGGATCATATAGGCCGATCTTGTTAAATGTGGATGCCAAGCTGTTGGCGAAGATCTTGGCCACAAAGATAGAGGACTGTGTGCCGGGGGTCATTCATGAGGACCAGACGGGGTTTGTGAAGGGAAGGCAGCTGAACGCCAATATACGTAGGCTTCTGAATGTTATAATGATGCCGGCGGTAGAAGGGGAGGCGGAGATAGTGGTAGCATTAGATGCGGAGAAGGCCTTTGATAGGGTTGAGTGGGGGTACTTGTGGAAGGTGCTGGAAAGGTTTGGGTTCGGGGAGGGGTTTGTCAGTTGGGTGAGGCTGTTATGAGGCCCCGATGGCAAGCGTAGCCACGAATAGGAGGAGATCGGAGTACTTTTGGTTGTACCGGGGGACGAGACGGGAGTGTCCCCTGTCCCCCGTCCCCCATGCTCTTTGCGTTGGCAATTGAGCCCCTGGCCGTGGTGTTGAGGGAGTCGAGGAATTGGAGGGGTCTGGTGCGGGGTGGGGAGGAGCACCGAGTGTCGTTATACGCAGATGACTTGTTGCTATATGTGGCGGACCCAGTGGGGGGAATGCCGGAGGTGATGAAGATTCTTAGGGAATTTGGGGGCCTTTCTGGGTACAAGCTCAACCTGGGTAAGAGTGAGCTGTTCGTCGTGAACCCGGGGGATCAGGAGGAGGGGATTGGTAGGCTCTCACTGAAAAGAGCAGGGAGGAGCTTTCTGCACCTGGGAGTCCAGGTGGCTAGGAGCTGGGGGGCCCTTCACAAACTTAACCTCACTAGGCTGGTGGAGCAAATGGAGGAGGAGTTTAAAAGATGGGACATGTTGCTGCTGTCGCTGGCGGGCAGGGTGTAGTCCGTCAAGATGATGGTGCTCCCGAGGTTTTTGTTCCTGTTCCAGTGCCACCCCATCCTTATCCCGAAGGCCTTTTTTAGGAGGGTCAACGGGATTTGTATGGGCGCATGGGACTCCGAGGGTGAGAAGGGTGTTTTTGGAACGGGGCAGGGAGGGATGGATGGGGGGGGGGGGGGGGGGGGGTGGCTGGCGTTGCCTAACCTCTGTGGGTACTATTGGGCTGCCAATGCAGCGATGGTGCGTAAGTGGGTAATGCACGGGGCAGGGGCAGCATGGAAGAGGATGGAGATGGCGTCCTGCGTGGACACGAGCCTGGAGGCGCTGGTAACGGCGCCGTTGCCACTCCCTCCAATGAGGTATACCACGAGCCCTGTGGTGGCGGCTACCCTCAAAATTTGGGGGCAACGGAGACGGCATAGGGGGGAGATGGGTGCCCCGATACGGGGGAGCCACCGGTTTGTACCAGGGAGCATCGATGGCAGGTTTCATGGCTGGCACAGGGTAGGTATTAGGAGGTTGAGGGACCTGTTTGTGGATGGGAGGTTTGTGAGCCTGGGTGAGTTAGAGGGGAAGTTTGGGCTCCCCCCCCCCCCCCCCCCCGGTACATGTTTAGGTACATGCAGGTTAGGGTGTTTGCCGGGCGGCAGGTGGAGGGGTTCCCCCTGCTGCCCCCACGCGGGGTACGGGACAGGGTGCTCTCGGGGGTGTGGGTTGGAGGGGGGAGGATTTTGGACGTGTACCACGTCATGCAGGAGGTGGATGAGGCCTCGGTGGAGGAACTGAAGGGTAAATGGGAAGAGGAGCTGGGTGAGGAGATTGAGGAGGGGACGTGGGCGGATGCCCTGGAAAGAGTGAATCCTCCTCTTTCTGTGCGAGGCTTAGCCTCATACAGTTCAAGGTGCTGCACCGGGCCCACATGACTGGGACGAGGATGAGTAGGTTTTTCGGGGGCTAGGTGCTCTGGGAGCCCAGCGAACCATCCCCATATGTTCTGAGCATGCCCAGCACTGGGGGAAGTTTGGAAGGGGGTAGCAAGGACGGTGTCGAGGGTGGTAGGTTCCAGGGGCAAGCCAGGCTGGGGACTTGCAATTTTTGGGGTTGCAGTGGAGCTGTGAGTGCAGGAGGCGAAAGAGGCCGGTGTTCTGGCCTTTGCGTCCTTAGTAGCCCGGCAGAGGATTTTGATTCGATGGAAGGATGCGAGGCCCCGAAGCGTGGCGGCCTGGATCAATGATAGGGCGGGTTTCATCAAATTGGAGAGGGTGAAATTTGCCCTGAGGGGATCAGTACAGGGGTTCTTTAGGCAGTGGCAGTCTTTCCTTGACTTCCTGGCAGAACGGTAGGAAAATAGGCCGGCAGCAGCAGCAACCCGGGGAGGGGTTTGTTTCGGGGGAGGGGTAAAATGTGTATATGTGTTTATTGAATATGCCGGGTGCTTATCTATTTTTTTCTTTTTGTAGTTACTGGGGGGGGGGGGGGAATTTGGTTTTGGGGGACATGGAACCATCAATTCACCAGACATGTGTTTCCGATGTGAATCAAGGCTTTAATCGACTTACTACAGAGCCAGCCTGTTACCCGTTGATGAACTCTCGGTAAACTGCAGGCTGACTCTGGCCAAGGGACAGCAGCACTAGGGGGAGGAGTCGTGGGTGGAGCCCTGTACAAGCTCCTGAGCATTCCCAGAGCTACTCCCCCTAGTGGTCGGATAACGCTACTGTGCTTACAAAGACATAGTGTGAATTATCATGTTACATTCACCACATTCACCCCCTGCAAAAAAATCAAGTCTGGCAGGGGTGGTGGTCTACAACGTCAGTCTGTCGGTGGTCGAATTGTCAGCTGTGATCTGCGGAGCACCGGGGTTGCAGCCTCTTGCGGTGGCTGGGTGTTGTGTGCTGGGGTACGATGGCGGACTCCAGGGAGGGTTGTATCCGAGCTTCATACACTCCTGGTTCGACTGGGGGCCGGCCGCGCGGAACTGGTGGAGCGAGCTTGGGAGCGCGAGGGGGCGGCAGCATGGGGTGTAGGGTGAGAGGTCCTTCTGCTGGATCCGGCGGGTGCCAGATCCCAGAGGGATACCGCGTCCTGACTGCTGTCGGGGAACTCGACGAATGCGTACTGGGGGTTGGAGTGGAGCAGGCGCACCTTTTCAACAAGGGGGTCGGTTTTGTGCGCCCTGACGTGTTTCCTCAGAAGTACGGGGCGTGTCCTCAGCCATGCCGGAAGTGAGACCCCCGTGGTAGTGCCCCTGGAAAAAATGAAGAGCCTCTTGTGAGGGGTCTGATTGGTCGCTGTGCATAAAAGGGACCTAATAGCGTGAAGTGCGTCTGGGAGGACTTCCTACCACTGGGAGACTTGGAGCTTTCTAGACCTGAGGGTCAGTAGGATGGTCTTCCAGACCGTCGCGTTCTCCCTCTCCACCTGCCCGTTCCCCCTGGGGTTGTAGCTGGTAGTCCTGCTCGAGGCAATGCCCTTGTCGAGCAGGTACTGACGCAGCTTGTCGCTCATGGAGGATGAACCCCGGTCGCTGTGTACGTAGCTGGGGAAACCAAACAGGGTGAAGATGCTATGCAGGGCCCTAATGACTGTGTGGGAGGTCATGTCGGGGCACGGGATAGCGAATGGGAAACGGGAGAACTCGTCTACGATGTTTAAAAAGTAAACGTTCTTGTTAGTTGAGGGGAGTGGCCCTTTGAAATCAATCGCGAGGCGTTCAAAGGGCCTAGAAGCCTTGACCAGGTGGACCCTGTCTAGTCTATAGAAGTGCGGTTTGCACTCTGCACAGATTGGGCAGTCCCTAGTGACCGCTTTTACCTCCTCGTTGGAGAAAGGCAGGTTTCGGGCCCTGATGTAGTGGGCGAGCCGGGTGACCCCCGGGTGGCAGAGGTTATTGTGGATGACTTTCAATCGGTCAATCTGCGCGCTGACGCTTGTCCCGCGGGATAGCGCATCCGGAGGCTCGTTGAACTTCCCGGGTCGATACTTAATGTCGTAATTGTAGGTGGAGAATTCGATCCTCCACCTCAGAATTTTGTCGTTTTTAATTTTGCCCCTTTGCGAGTTGTCGAACATGAAGGCAACCGATCTTTGGTCGGTGATGAAGGTGAACCTCCTACCTGCGAGGTAGTGCCTCCAGTGACGGATAGCCTCCACAATGGTTGTGCTTCTTTCTCGACTGAGGAGTGTCGGAGTTCTGAAGCGGAGAGGGTACGGGAGGAAAATACGACTGGTCTCCCTGCCTGATTTAAAGTGGCTGCAAGAGCTACCTCTTGAGGCGTCGCTCTCTACCTGAAATGGAGTGGAATCATCCACCGCCCGCATGACCGCTTTGGCGATGTCCTCCTTGATGCCGTCGAAGGCCTGGCGTGCCTCGGCTGACGGGGGAAATCGTTTGGCTCTAAAGAGTGGGTGGGCTTTGTCCGCATATTGAGGGACCCACTGGGCGTAGTAGGAAAAGAAACCCAAGCACCGTTTGAGGGCCTTGGGGGAGGGGGAGTTCATACGGTCCGGGTCTGGGCCCAGGACTCCGTTTTCCACGACGTAGCCAAGGATGGTTAGTCTGGTTGTGCGGAAAACAATTTCTCCTTGTTATACGTGAGATTCAGGTTCTGTGCCGTCTGGAGAAAACTGTGGAGGTTGGTGTCGTGGTCCTGCTGGTCATAGCCGCAGATGGTGCCATTGTCCAAGTATGGAAACGTGGCCCGCAGCCTGTACTGGTCCACTATTCGGTCCATTGCTCGTTGGAACACCGAGACCCCATTAGTGACGCCGAAAGGGACCCAGAGGAAATGGAAGAGGCGGCCATCGGCCTCGAATGCTGTGTAGTGGCGGTCCTCAGGGCGGATTGGGAGCTGGTAGTATGCAGACTTCAGATCCACTGTGGAAAAGAGCTGATACTGGGCGATCTGGTTAACCATGTCTGCAATCCTGGGGAGGGGATATGCGTCAAGGAGCACAAATCTATTTATGGTCTGACAAAGTGGACAACCATGTGGAATTTTTCCCCGGTCTTAACGACCACCGCCTGAGCTCTCCAGGGACTATTTCTGGCCTCTATAACCCCCTCACTGAGAAGCCTTCGGACCTCTGCTCTGATAAATACCCTATCCTGCAGGCTATACCGCCTGCTACGAGTGGCTACGGGTTTACAGTCCCTTGTGAGATTGGCGAAGTGAGGAGGGAGGGAGGGGGGGGATTCGCAGCGTAGCGAGGCTGCAGATAGTGAGTGGGGGCAGGGGCCCGCCGAAGCTGAGGGTGAGGCTCTTGAGGTTGCATTGGAAGTCTAAGCCTAATAAGAGTGGCGCGCAGAGTTTGGGCAAAACGTAGAGTTTGAATTTTGAGTAGCTAGCGCCTCGGATTGTGTGTGTCGCGGCGATGCGCCCCTGGATCTGGATGGAATGGTAGCCTGAAGCGAGCGAGATAGTTTGCTGCACGGGGAAAACTGGGAGCGAACAGTGTCTTACCAGGTCTGGATGTACAAAGCTCTGTGCTCCCGGAATCGAAGAGGCATGGCGTTTTGTACCCGTTGATATTGACCTCCTGCCATCGAATTTCGCAGATGCTTCGGGCGTGATTGGTCCAGAGCGACTGCGCTGAGCTGGGGGTGGTCGACGGCTCGATCAGCTGTGCTGGAGTGGCCCCGTGATGACTGCCCTCTGAGTTCATAGTCGTATTCTTCCATTGAGTTGTCCCAGTGCGGAGATGCAGGTCGGGCCCATGGATCGCACGTGGCAGGTGGCCAGGAAGATGGTGTCCAAGATGGCGGCCCCCATTAGTCGCACGTGGCCGGCCGCGTGGTGGAGGTTTGCCAGGATGGCGGCCCCCATGGATCGCACGTGGCTGGAGGGGGCGACGTCGGGGCATAGGCCGCAGCGTTTCGGGCCCTGCGGGTGAGGGGAGCGATTACTTCGTGTCACTGGGGAGTTGGAAGCTGGGGCCCTTTTAGCGAGGCACACTCTCGCGTAATGGCCTTTCCGCCTGCAGCTGCTGCAGGTCGCGTTGCGGGCCGGGCAGTGCTGCTGCGGGTGCTGGTTCTGGCCACAGAAATGGCAGGCTGGAGCAGCATAGTGGCTGGCTGGGGCAGCATGGTGGCTGGGCGACCGTGTAGCACAGGCCTGGGGGAGTCACTGGTCGGGGGCCCATGATTGGGTCGCGGGGTCCGCGGGGAAGGAGTTAAGGCTGCAGAAGGAGACCTCCATCGTGGTACCAGCCTCCACAGTCATTTCTAAGTCCTGGGCCCCCTTTTCCAGCAGTCGTTGGCACACATAATTAGACCCGAGGCCTGCTACAAAAACATCGCGTACAGCAAGTTCTGTGTTCAGCCGCGGTAACCGCTTGATAATTACAGTCATTGGACAAATTATAGAGTTCCCTCAGAAATTCGGCGACTGATTCTGTAGGCCGCTGGCGGCGAGTCGTGAACACATGGCGTGCGTAAACTTCGTTAATGGGCCTTGCATATATCTTATCGAGTTTAGTTGCGTAGAGATTCTGTGGCTCACCCTCGCGTGCAGTAGACTTAACTTTTGTTCCTCTGTCGTTTCGGCTGTGCTCGTTTCTGCCAGGTAGGCCTTGAAGCACCGGATCCAGTGGGAGAATATTTCTTTAGCCTCTGCATCCTGCGGGTCGGATTCCAGGCTTGAGGGCTGATTGCATGATCGATCTTGACTGTTCTTAAGTCGATTAAATTTATGGAACCATCAATTCACCGGACACGTGTTTCCGATATGAATCTAGGCTTTAATCGACTTACTACAGAGCCAGCCTGTTACCCGTTGATGAACTCTCGGTGAACTGCAGGCTGACTCTGGACAAGGGTATTTATACAGCAGCACTAGTGGGAGGAGTCATGGGCGGAGCCAGGGGTGGAGCCCTGTACAAGCTCCTGAGCATTCCCAGAGCTACTCCCCCTAGTGGTCGGATAACGCTACTGCGCGTACAAATACATAGTGTGAATTATCATGCTACATTCACCACGGGGTTATTTTTTTTTCTTTTTGTTGTTAATACTGTTTTCTTATTTTTTGTTTTTGATATTTTTTGAAAATCTCTAAATTATTTTTAAAAAAAGACAATGATATGGGCCTATACGACCCACATTTCGCCAGGTCCTTCCCCTTTCTCAGGATTAACATCATCACTGCCTGCATCACCATCTCCGGTAGCTCTCCCATCTCCAGCGTCTCATTAAACGCCCCGAACAGATGGATGCCAGGTCCGTCGTAAACTCCTCCTAAAATTCCGCCGGATATCCAATCGGCCTTGGTACCTTCCTCGACTTCATACCCTGATACTGTCCAGAACCCCCTCCAGCACCTGCCTCTACTTCCTCCAGCTGAGGATACTCCAGCTCGTCCAAAAACCTTCCCATGTTCCCCTCTTCTCCCCCGGGTCTGCCTTTTACAATCCCTGGTAATGCACTTTAAATGTCTCATTTATCTTCCCCCCAGCTCCGACACCATATCCCCAGCCTGTATCCTCAATATTTCCCTGCACGTGGCCTGTCTCTGCAGCTGGTGTGTTAGCGTGCGACTCTCCCTCGCCCCATATTCGTATTGCACCCCTCTTGCCCTACGTAACTGTCCGACTGCCTCCCTGTTGTCAACCGATCAAATTGCCCTGTAACTTTTTTTCCTCCTCGCCAGTCCTTCCGTGGTGTGCACCCTCTAATGCTCCCTTCCACCGCCACTATCTCTCTCATTAGACAGTCATATTCCTCCCTCCTTTCCCTCGCCGCGTGAGCCTTATCTCTTTCCCCCAGACCACTGCCTTTAGCGCTTACACCTCCCCATTCTAATTTTAAGATTAAGATTTACTGTCCGTTAAACCTACAGATGTTTCACATTACCAGCCTTACTCTACTTCTCCAATCCGTCATCTTCCCCATTTAACTCCAGCCCTGTTAATTCCACCCTGTACCTAGCCCATTCCAGATGGCCACCTTCTCCACCCCTGACCATGTCATCTCTCAACAGCCTGCTGTGTCGCGTCAACCTCCCTCTTCTTATCCCCCACGGCCCACCTCTCTTGGCCTCCTCTCCCACCTCACCTAATGCTTACCAGCATTACTTGCTAGCATGGCAGCCCCTGCCCAAAGACACCTCCCATTCCTCTGCTCGGGGAAGAAGGCTCCCTGCTGACGGTGCCCCTCCCTCCCAACAAAGATTCATCCTGAACTCCAGGTCACCTCCCCGAGAGCAAACAAACGATAAACAAAAACAAAAATAGCTCCATGAAACAATAGGGGGGGGGGGGGTGGAGGGGAACATTCACTCCTGCATAAACGTTTCACTCCTGGCACCCCATACCAACCCAACAATAAACAACAAACCGAAAACAGGACCCCCTCCAAACCGGAGGGAACGAAACCCCACTTCAACCATGTTCCCCACCATTACAAAATACCAGATCCCCAGCATTGCTCAACTCTGTTCTCCCCCAGTTTATGCTCCTTGAAGTCCTTGTCTGCTTCTGGGGTCTCAAGAATATTCCCGCCCTCAAACGTCACCCATACCTTGGCTGGGTAGAGCACCCCAAACCTGATCCACCTGCCATAATCTGTGGCATGGCATCAAATTGTATTAACACCCTGGATTGTTTTTACTATGTGGTGGCTGGTTAGCTCAGTTAGCTAAATGTTAGCATGTGGTTCAGAATAATACCAGTTTGATTCCCATTATGACTGAGGTAGACTTGGAACCTACCTCCTCACCACGTCCCCAAGAGTGGAGGGCAATGGAAGCTATCATTTACAAAAACTGTCTGATGCTTTATCCTCAGCCATTTTCTTGACAATGAACCAGGACTTATCAGATAGAACACGTGACCTGTCATGAAATAACTATACAAATGCAAGTTACGGGTCAGTTATCTGTTTGAAGGTTCTTGTACGCTCAATTTCTTTAGAGCTAGAGTAGTTGCTCGTGATTTGAAATAATGAACTGTTTTGGCTTTCTTACTGTATTATGGAAACTGCATCCCATAATGGGGAAACCGGTTTTTCTAAGTTGTCATTCCCCCTGAAGGCACAGAACAGAGGCTTTTAGTGTTGATGCAAGGTGAGCCAATGTTTTTTACTTGTGAATTAATGTTGAGAAATCAGTAACTTCAATGCAGTTCTGGAACATTTGAAAGAGCACTGAATTGTCATTACTTGTAACGATTAGCAGAACGCTTTTTGTTTGTTGATTTTAGATGGTTCAGTATAAGAATTTAAAAATCTCACATGCACAGAAAATACCCAGCTGCTTGATCCTCGTGGAACCCAAGCATGTCTGTTTGGGCTTTGAGCTGTGCATATGTAATTGGCTCTGTGGTTGATGGCCAGACATTCTAAATGCTGACAATTAGATTCTATATAGTGATATTGTTGTGTGTTTTCACTACTACTTGGTCTTTTCTGGAGTTCTGTTCCAATTAGGGCAATCGGTGGATTTGCCGCCTTTCTATATTGTCTATGTCCGAATGCTTAGTCGCCAGGTATCAAATGATACCACCACAAGTTTCAACCGGCTATCAATCAAAGAGCCAAACACCAGTTAGTTAGTTCAAGGTCAAGGGTACTTTATTTACACACAATTAGTCATGCAACATAAACACTACTAGTTAACTACACCTATCGACTAAGACAACCAGTACTTAACTTGGAGCACCTGGCTGAGGTCAGAACAGTGGCTGCTGTTTGATTCTGGATCTATCTGGTTCGAAGGAGTAACTGCTGCTCAGCTGGGCTCATCCGTCTGGTTGTCGGCGTTGAACTCTAACTTGCTTCTGGTGTTGCTGCAGTTGGCGATGGTCGTGACCGGGGTACCAAGGCCAAAAGAGAGCGAACTTATGGTGAACTCTTCCTTTATACTCCGGGGGGGGAGGGGGGCTTTAGTGCTATTTGGGCAGTCCTTCGATTTGGGCCTTACTCATTGGGTGATCCCTGATCACTCTCTTCGATTCCTTAACCAATAAGTGTGTGGGGATCTGGCTGGCTGGGCGTATCCCAAGCGGTCATTGACCCCATTGTTTGCGTTTCCCTTGGACTTGGAATGGCGCCGAATGTCTGGGTTGCTGGAGTACCAGTCCTTTGTGTTGGCAGAGATGGGCCATCACCTGCTAATCGGCCTTATTAACGTGCTAATGGGACGGAGTTTCGATGCCTTCTGGACTTAGCTGACAAATATGCATTTCAGGCTCTGAGCCTGCCTGACTCTTGGCTTGTCCATTTTATCCATCAGCCTTTGCGAGTTGCTCTGTACCTGGTTGGAAGTGGCCATCCCAGATGGCTACAATGTGTTATGTACTCTGGGATAACACAGGCTGCAACTGGATGCAGCTTTAACCAAAAGATACTCCCGACCTTGAAGTTAGTTCAATCTGATTTATTGAACCAGTAGCACAGTTCGGAGTTCGACTCTCTGCTAACTTAAGTGTGGTTACTCCGTCTGACTGAACCAGACTAGCTCTTAGCCATGTGCTGAGGTGTGATACTGTACATACACCCTTACTCACTCTGTAGATGTTAATCAGTGGAAAGAGGCGGAGTGCTTTGTGCCTTTTATAGTGAGATACCATCCCTGAGTGCCTGCCTGCTCATTGGTCATGTCCTGTTCTGTGTTCTTTAGCTGCCTGTCTTATATTTTTATCTGCATGTCTGCATATCATGACATCTCCCCCTTTTTTTTGTTTTGTTTGCATATGGGAACGTACTTGCATGTGGTGGCATATGTTAACATATAAAAGTGGTGGCACATGCGAACGTATTTACCTGTGAAGCCAGCTGACTAATGTGAGAAAACAGAACATAGCAAACAAAACAAATGTTCATAGTCCAATCTCTGGTGCTTGCATCTGATTCTTTTCGACCACAGGAGAGGTGGTGGTGGGGACGACGGTGCCTTGACGGGCAGGATGGAAGCCTGACTGGTGGCCTCATAGTTCGAGGTATCAGGAGGTGGCAAAACAATGGACAGAAACGGAGAAAAAAGCGGTTGCGGGCAGGCAACTTCGCGCAATGCCAGTCTGTTTCGTCGCACAACAGAATCATCAGCCTTGTGTACAACACACGAGCGGACGTACAACACACAAACTGGGTGCAGCCTGTCGAACAACGACAGCTGGAGCAGACCAGCCACCATCCGGTATCTTGATTCTCAGTGTCTGCCGGGGATAACACTGGCAAATCGGTGGCAGGAGCATCATAGCTCTGCTTTTGCTGGTTTTGAAGCTGCTACACTTTCTGCAGCACCGGGAGGTGATCCAGGTTGGGCAAGTGTATGGCTGGAAGTGTCGTCCGCAGGTCCCTGTTCATCAAGAGTGGAGCCGACGACATGCCAGTGGACAGCGGGGTCGCCCTGTGCGCAAGCAGCGCGAGGTAGATGTCAGAAGCAGAATCCGCGGCCTTGCAGATGAGCTGTTTCACAATGTGCACCCCTTTTTCAACCTTCCCATTGGACTGTGGATAGTGTGGGCTGGAAGTGACATGTTTGAAATGGTATGACTTGGTAAACATAGACCACTTGTGGCTGTTGAAGCACGGGCAATTATCACTCATGACAGTGAGTGGGATACCATGCCTGGAGAAAGTCTCCTTAACACGCCTTGATGACGGTTCGAGATGTGAGGTCTGAGAGCTTCACGACTTCAGGATAGTTGGAGAAAAAGTCAATAATCAACACGTAGTCATGACCATTCGCACGAAAGAGGTCAATGCCAACTTTGGACCACGGGGAGGTCTCGATTTCATGCTGCTGGAGCGTCTCCTTGCTCTGCACTGGTTGGACGTGTTGACAGGTCGCGCAGTTGAGGACCATGTTCGAGATGTCCTGGCTAATACCGGACCATTAGACAGCCTGCCTGACTTCTCGACGCCCAGGTGTCCCTCATGGATTTGGTGTAGCACCAGACTCTGGAAACTGAGTGGCATGACTATCGGTCCAGCTTGAGGAGGATACCATCAATCACCGTCAGGTCGTCCTTTATGTTGTAAAATTGAGGGCATTGCCCTTTCTGCCAGCCGCTGGCAAGGTGGTGCATGACATGCTGCAAGAGGGGGTCTTAGCTGTCTCCTCACGGATACGAACCACCTTCTCATCAGACGCTGGGAGAATGCTAGCACACAGCTGCACCTGTGATTCAATCTGCCGGATGATTTCCAGCGGTTCATTAGGCAATGTGATGGAGCGGGACAATGCATCAGTGATGATCTCCTTGCCAGGTGTGTAAACTAAATCAAAGTCGTACCTTCTGAGTTTGAGGAAGATGCGCTGCAACCGAGGCGTCATGTCGTTCAGGTCCTTATGGATAATGTGGACCAGAGGCTTATGATCCGTTTCAGTAAATGTAGACATAGGCTGTCTACATAGTCCTGAAACTTGAGAATGCCAGTGAGAAGACCCAGGCATTCCTTCTTTATTTGCGCATACTTTGTTTCGGTGAGCGTCATGGCCCTCGATGCGTAGGCTACCGGTACTCGGGATGAAGCGTCATCGCGTTGAAGCAGCACCACACCAATGCCATCCTGGCTTGCATCCTTTGAGATCTTTGTCTCCCTGTCTGGGTCGGAAAATGCCAAGACTGGTGTAGTGGTGAGCTTGGCTTTCAGCTCCAACCACTCTACCTGATGTGCTGCCTTCCACTCGAAGGCAGTGGACTTCTTCACTAGGTTTCGTAGGGCCGTGGTGTGTGAGGCCATGTTTGGGATGAACTTGCCCAGAAAATTGACCATGCCCAGGAAGCGCAACACAGTCTTCATGGACCTTCATGGCTTCGATGGCCTTGACCATGTCTGTGTCCGGGTGCATGTCCTGCTGATAGATCTGGTCACCTAGGAACTTGTGTTGACATGTCAAAGCAACATTTTGGACCTGTTCAGCTTCAGGCCATTGGCATAGACACGGCGGAATACCTGCTGGAGATGGGAAACATGCTCCTCGGGGGTCGTGGACCATATGATGATGTCGTCCATTTACACACTAACCCCTTCAATGCCCTCCATCATCCGCTCCATGATGCGATGAAAGATCTCCGATGCCGAGACAATGCCAAACAGCATGCGATTATAGCCGTATCTGCCAAACAGTGTGTTGAAGATGCAGAGCCTTCTCCTGGACTCGTCCAGATGGATTTGCCTAAATCCATGTAACTCCTCTAACTTGGTGAAAAAACGTGCGTGTGCCATCTCACTGAGTTCCTCCGCTTCGGGATGGGGTAGTGTTCACGCATTACATTCTGGTTGAGATCCTTGGGATCAATGGAGATGCGCAGGTCTCCAGAGGATTTTTTAACCACCACCATCGAGCTGACCCAGTCAGTCGATTCAGTTGCCTTGGAAATTATGCCCTGTTGCTGAAGATCCTTGAGCTGTGCCTTCAGGCGCTCTCTCAGTGGAGCCGGGACCTGGCATGGTGCGTGGACCACTGGCTTGGCATCAGGTCATAGCAGAATCTTTTATCGATATGGCAACGTGCCCATCCCGTCGAACACATCCAGATACTGAGCGAGGATGTCGTCAATGCCAGCCTGAAGATCCACGTTGGAGGATGTCGTGTAAACCCGCTGCATGAGGTTCAGCTGCTTGCTGGCATGCATGCCAAGTAGGGATGCCCTATCTGGTTTGACAATTTCAAAACGTAACCGTGCATGGGTACTCCGGTTGGAGACGAGTAGATGATGGGATCCCAGTGCCGTGATGGCATTTCTGTTGTAGTCCAGGAGGCTGGGGGGGGAGTGGGGCTACTTGATTGGGGGGGGGGGGGGGGGGGGGGGGGGGGGGGCTACTTGATGCATTTTGAAACCTGCTTGTGAGAGGAGGTTGGCAGAACTTAAACTGGATGGAGCAGTGGTTGACCTGCATCACTGCACTCCATTCGTTCACAGAATCCACAGCGAGGATGGATTGAATTTGTGATGTTGGATGTGGCATATTCACATTTGGTAATGCTGCCCACACAGTAGGCAGAGACCAGGCATTCTTCCTCTGGATCCGTTGTACTGCCAGGATCAGAATCCTGCAATCGTTGCACACTCTGAACTCTCCGTCGTCGGAATTAGGTGTGCTGGCCCCTGCCTGGTGGTGCAGACCTGCACAAGGCTGCATAGTGTCAAGGCTTCCCGCAGTTTAAACATTACCTGCCTCTTGCAGGGCAGTGTTTCTTTAAGTGGGCAGTTCGAGCACGTCATGACGTCGGCGACCTGACGCTCCGCACGTCATCGCATATGCACAGTGTGGGTGTCAGCTGCTTCGTTATCCCGTTTGCATTGTGCATGCGTGGGGCCTCGGAATAAGCTCGTGAAATGGCCACTTTCATCAATGCTGAGGCGCTGCAACCGGGAGATGGCCTGCGCACTCTCTGCCTCCTGGGAGGTAAAATTCTCATTTTCAGCTGATTTGTACTAGGCATAGCGATTTTTGGTGTGCTCATGCACTGCATGTTTCAATCATGACAGGCAGTGTCATGCTTGATTTTCAGTAGCTGCTCTCTGAGGGTCAGAGTGAACTCCAAAAACGATTTGGTCTCTGATCATGGAGTCAGCAATATCACCAAAGTTGCAGGACAGTGCTAGCAGGCAGAGGTTAGTTAAGGAGTTGAAAGATTCATCTTTACCCTGCAGACGCTGTTTTGAGTATGTAGCGCTCGAAGATTTCATGAGACAGTGATTGTCAAACTTGTCCAGGATGGTCTGAAACTTTGTCTTGTCCTGGCCTTCGGTGAAGTGAAAAGAGTTGAAGAGTTTGATGGCTTGATCACCCGCTGTGAGAAGCGCGATCTTCCTTGCATCAGACGCACCCACAAGGTCTGAAGCTTCGATGTACAGCAGAAACCTTTGATTGAATGTCTGCCAGTTGGCACTGAGATTGCCGCAGGGCCTGAGCTGGTGAGGAGCCTGAATCTTCTCCATGGTGCCAGGATACATTCGCTGGTCGTCACGGAACGGACTGAGATAAACCACCTAGATTAAGCAGTCTCCTGGTAGCATGTGTTATGTACTCTGGGATAACACAGGCTGCAACTGGATGCAGCTTTAACCAAAAGATACTCCCGACCTTGAAGTTAGTTCAATCTGATTTATTGAACCAGTAGCACAGTTCTGAGTTCGACTCTCTGCTAACTTAAGTGTGGTTACTCCGTCTGACTGAACCAGACTAGCTCTTAGCCATGTGCTGAGGTGTGATACTGTACATACACCCTTACTCACTCTGTAGATGTTAATCAGTGGAAAGAGATGGAGTGTGAGTACCTCGCGCCTTTTGTAGTGAGATACCATCCCGGAGTGCCTGCCTGCTCATTGGTCATGTCCTGTTCTGTGTTCATTAGCTGCCTGTCTGTATATCATCTGCATATCATGACATATAGCTCAAAACTTGTTTTGACATGTTTTCAAACATGATGGCCTGTCAAGTCATCTGACACAAACTTGCATTGGTAGGTTTGATTGATGCCTTGGGTCACATTTGGATCAGGCCTATCTATGATGGGTTGGGCCATTGCTTGTAATCCTTCTGTGGCTTCCAGTTTCCACTATGGGGAAACCAGGGATTGTGGGTGACCAGTCATTGGTTAGTATGTAACCAGTCGAGAACAGGGGTATTCCAGCTCCACAGCAGAGTTGCAGTTTGCAGCTTTGCTGTGCTCTCTGAATAATAGGCAAGAAAAGACCCTCTGGTTCATCCAGTGTGTCCTAATTTGAGCATGAGGTTAAATACTGTTGGTGGGGGAAATAATCATTCAGAATTTACCCACTATATGAAATGGTCATCTTGATTTCTACTAAGTAACTTTTTTGTCTCAATTTAAGTGAGTATTGAATTGCAGAACAAATATTAATTTGTTTAATGCCAGAGTCTATTGTTATAAATTTTATAACTAATGGTTTGGTAATTTGTTACAACAAAATTCAAGTGTAGCTTTGGTTAGAGGGTTACTTTGAGGACTGGTTGCAAGATGAGGCTTATATTCTCTTCAATTAAGGTGTGATCTAATTGAAATGCACTTGGATGATTTGATCGGCTAGATAGAAAATATTTTCTATGGGAGAGAGCAAAGAAAGAGGCATAATGTTATCAATAGATCTAAGCCATTGAGGAGTGATGTCCACTTGGCCCCACACACATCCTGTGCTCTATGCCCACTACACCCTGCCACCAAGACAGAAGTATGGAGCCGATGACGGTTGAAAGTTTTTTGAGTAACCAATTTGTGTTTGATAAAACAGCCTTGGTTACCAATCATGGTGGATGAAGTTGAGATGCAGACGAGTCATAATCTAATTGAATGACGGAACCAGCTTGAGGGCTGGATAGTCTATGGATAATGTATGCTTGTATCTGTATTCCTTCTTGTATATGCAATAATTTCAGTAAGTACTTTCCTGAGTAATCAGAATAGTTAACAAAATTTCAACAAAAGATTCACTTTGAGAAGCCCCAAAAAATTGTTTTTGCTTTATCTTCACAATTCTTTCCCCCTGCTTTGTGGGGGATAGTGTGGGATGTATTTGCAGGCTGGTTTTCAGCCTGGTTGACTTGAGTTCTCCTTTCATGGCCAGAAAGTCCTGAAGTGGGACAAGAGCTTTTGGCATTTGGACTAAACTGCATTTGGTCTCCCCAATGTTCAAGAAACCACATTGTGAGGAGCAAATTTGCTGTACTAAATTGAAAGGTGTACAAGTAACTCACTGGTTTCATTTCAAAGGAGTGCTTTGGGTCTTTTGGGACGGTAATGAGGTAAAAAAGGCAAGTGTTTACACCTGCTTTGATTGCATTGTAAGATGCTGTGAGAAAGGGATGGAGACCAAACTCCGATTAAATGACTGCTTTGTGAGACACCTCTGCTCAGTCCACAATCATGACTGCGAGATTCTGTTTTTTTGTTTTGCCATTTCAATTCAATACTTGCTCTCAACACTCTCTTGATTTCTGCCTTTGGCTTGCTGTTCCTTGACATCTTTGTCATTTGATTTGCCCTGTCCCCTATCCCAGATCTTCACTGTTGTTGTTCCCCATCCCCCTTTCAACAAAAACCCATCATATTTCTCCCTTTTAAGTTTTATTATACTTGAAATGTTAACTTTCTCTCTCCACAGATGCTGCCAGACCAATTGAGTATTTCCAACATTGAGAGGCTTTTCAGTTGATGGGTGGGGAGGTCACTGGTTTCACTGCAGCTGAAGACTGGAGGAGAGGGAGGGGTAGATGGGTTGGGCAACGAGTCCATAGGGATGGAAGGGAACATTTATGATAATGGCAGAGAAGGTTTGAAGACGTTTGGGTTGGATTTGTCATTCTGGCTCATGAGCAATGCTGGAAAAGCACATAATGCCGTTATCTGCCATCTACCAATGATCAGCAACCACTCCCTTTTCTCCACCCGCCCAATTCAATGCAAACTCTCAATTTTCCCTTTCACCCCTGTTCAAGATGCTTGGTATACCTAATAAAATAATTTCTATACCAATAATTCATTCTTCCCACCTCTCTGCCTCTTTTTTTTTTAAGCCCAAATGCTGACTTGACCATCTCCGAAGAAGTTGATAAACGGTTTCCATCTCCGAGCAAACCGCTCCACAGACCCTCAAGATTAACTTGATTTTTTTCCAGCCTAAGGAATTTCGTAAGAGAACGGTAGAGGTGGTGCTCCCAAGCTAGTGGTCCCATTCTGACCTCTTTCCCCCACTACCCACTTCCTTACCATAGTTATATTTGCTGCCCAGTAATAATTCTAAGTTTGGCAAGGTCAGCCCGACCTCCATGTCCCTGCTTCAGCAGCACCTTCTTTTCCCACCCACGCAAACCCCAAAATAAATATATTGATCTTCCAAAAGAAGGCCTTTACGAAAAGAAACCTCAGCTGTACTGTCATCTTCACGGACTGCACCCATCCATCACCTAAAGGCTACTTAACAAAATGGTACCAGGAAGTCTTTGTAGATATTTTTAATAGTATTGAAGCAGATTCTATTGGCATCATTTATGGAAGTCAGCCATTTTGTTCTGCTCAAACAATCAGACCATTTACAAGGAAATCTACAAAATCCCAGTTCGCACCGTCTTGAATGGTGGAATTAGGTGGATTGGCCATGATAAATTGCCCTTAGTGTCCAAAATTGCCCTGAGTGTTCGGTGGGGTTACTGGGTTATGGGGATAGGGTGGAGGTGTTGACCTTGGGTAGGGTGCTCTTTCCAAGAGTCGGTGCAGACTCGATAGGCTGAATGGCCTCCTTCTACACTGTATATTCTATGAATGCTGATCTGACTGTATCCAAGGTGGTAAAAGTGATGATTGGCTGAGTGCATAGAACTATCTGGTTTGTATTGAGCTTTTCATGACTTGTGGTTTAACTGTACTGATTTGCTAATTTACTGAAACCACAGAAATGTGTAATGTACTTGATACTTCTGCCCTGTGATGAGTTGGAATTCTTTGGAGTGTTGTGAAAGTTTACGAGGTTGGTGAAAAAATATTTTTGGAAGGGGCAGGAAGAAATACGATCCAAGTATTTCTCCTTTATTCCTCCTTAAGTTTACAAACTTTAAAAAAAAAAGTTGCTGGCACTGTCTAAATCTTTTTCCAAACTAGCTATCCTAATACATTTTGAGCAAGACTATTAATATTGTGCTACTTTTGTATTGAATTAGTTTTGCATATTCTTAATCAATGGTTTAAGACTGCTGAAACTTCCCAGGTTCGATCCCGGCCCTGGGCACAGTCTCCCGAAACCCACGCAACCCAATGATATGCAGGATAGGTGGATGGCCATGCTAAATTGCCCCTTAATTGGAAAAAAATAATTGGGTACTTTAAATTTATGAACAAAAAATACTGCTGAAACATGTTCATCGGTGGAACATTTGGAAACAAAATGCTTCTCTAAATCAAGCCATTATTCAAGGTGAAAATACTTCTCTGGCACCACCCAGCCCCTCTTTTGGATTCCAAAAATTTGCCAAGATGTAAACTAAACCTGAATTTCTAAACATTTTCCCTATTTGCAGTCCGGAAGAATCATTGAAGCACAAGATAGTGATGTCAGTCAGGAACTGGAGAGTCCGTCGTCTGCAGCATCTGCAGTGAGTCGAAGATATGTCTTGCCAAGTGGAAGAATCATGCCGAACACAATTTTTGTTGGTGGAATTGACTTTGAGGTATGCTTGATATAATGTTGCTGTTTATGAAATAGTTTGGAATGTTTGCATTGCTCTGTAGAATAACCTGCAGTTTTTCGCAGCATGTATCACATGCACTAGGTTAAAAAGGTTTGTATCTGCTCAATCCACCCATGTCAAAAATGCACATTTACGTTTGATGATGGTGTTTGAGAACTAATAGGATACTGAAATATTATTGGTACCCTTTAAAACGTGTTCTGTGTAAATGTATGTTAAACAAAACAGAGGTCAAAGCTAGTACCCTATTAACGTAAAATAAAATCCTACTGTCAGCATCTGGGTCGAGGGGAACAGAGTTAAAGTTTCGGGTCTGAGACCTTGCATCAGAATACTTGTGATGAAAGATCATGGACCTGAAATGTTAACTGTTCCCCTTGACGAAGATGCTGGCAGACCTGTTGCATAGTCCAGATTTTTAGCATCTGTAGTATTTTGCTTTCTAAAAATGTATTGCAGGACATGTATTATTTGATTTGAAGAGTTTGATATTCATTTTTATCTTTGGATTTATGCAGACAGGTCATTCCAGACATTAAAAAAACATAGCACATACGACCGACCGATACACAATGTAAAGACATAGGCACAGACATAGCGTAAAGCATACGGACTGTAGAACGACTCGGTAGAGAAGATGCATGGAGAGATCAGCTTAATCCATAAGAGGGTCATTCAGGAGTCTAGTAAATGGGGGGAAAAGTTGTTTTCGAAACTGTTAGTGCGTGTACTTAGACTTTTGTATCTCCTGCCCGATGAAAGACCAAATAACCTGGGTGGAAGGGGCCTTTGATTATGTTGCCTGCTTTCCCAAGGCAACGGGAGCTGTCGATGGATGGGAGGTGGGTTTGCGTGATGGGCTATGTTCACGACTGTAGTTTCTTACAGTCTTGGGCCGAGCAGTTGCCATACCAAGCTGTGATGCAGTCAGATAGGATGCTTTCTATGCTGCATCTGTACAGGTTGGTAAGAGTCCATGTGGACATAGCAGAATTTCCTTCATTTCCTGAGAGCATATAGGTGCTGCTGTGCTTTCTTGGTCATAGCATTGACGTGGGTGGACCAGGATAGATTGGTGATGTGCACTTCTAGGAATTTGAAGCTGTCAACCATCTCCAGCTTGGCACCATTGATGCAGGCAGAGGTATGTATGATACTTCACTTCCTGAAGTCAATAACCAGCTCCTTGGTTTTGCTGACGTTGAGGGAAAGATTGTTGTCGTTACACCACCCCACTAGGTTTTCGATCTCCACCTTTACTCTGACTCATCATTGTTCGAGATCTGACCCACTACGTTTGTGCCATCAGCAAACTTGTAGATGGAGTTGGAACCAAATTTTGCCACACGGTAGTGATGTGTATAGTGAGTACAGTAGGGGGTTACGTACACAATACCTTGCGGGCCCCAGTATTGACGACTATCATAGTAAGAAGTCTTACAACACCAGGTTAAAGTCCACCATGTTTGTTTCAGACACTAGCTTTCTGAGTACTGTTCCTTCCTCGGGCGATTTTACCCGAGGAAGGAGCAGTGCTCCGAATGCTGGTGCTTGAAACAAACATGTTGGACTTTAACCTGGTGTTGTAAGACTTCTTACTGTGCTCGCCCCAGTCCAACGCCGGCATCTCCACATCATGATGACTATGATGGAAGAGGTGTTGTTTATCCTTGCTGATTGTGGTCTGTGGCTCGGCAGTCGAGGATCCAGTTGCAGAGGGAGGTGGTCTTAGATTTTGGCGTTTTAATATGATCTTGTCTGTGATTGTGTTGAAGGCGGAGCTGGAGTCGGTGAATAGATGCTCCAGGTATGGGTGTAGGGCAAGGGAGATGGCATCTGATATAACCAACCTCTCTAAGCACTTCATAATGATAGACGTCAAGGCCACTGGACGGTAGTCGTTGAGGCACATTGCCTGGTTCTTCTTTGGCACCGGTATGATGGTCTTCTTCAAGCAGGTGGGAACCTCGGAAAGGAGTAAGAAGAGATTGAAGATATCTGCAACTGCACCTTGCTAGTTGGTCCGCGCCGGATCGGAGTGCACAACCAGGGACTCAGTCAGGACCTGTTGCTTCCCGAGGGATCGCTTTCCAGGCTGATCTGACTTTGGAAGCTATGCCTTATGGGTGTGCCCAAGGCTGCTGGGCAGTTGATGACTGTTGGTTTCCTGTTTGAAATGAACATTTGATTTCATTGGGGTGTGCTGTTGCCAGAGATTCTACTTGCGTTGCTTTATAGCCTGTTATGTTGTTTAAGCCTTGCTACAGTCTAGCTTGGTCTAGTAATGTCTCTTGGCATTTACTGATGGGTTTCTGGAGGCTGTATCCAGATTTCTTGTATAGGTCAGGGTCACCTGTCTTTTTCTCCTCCCCCCCCCCCCCCCCGTGTATACAAAAGAGAAAAAATAAATACACGCCCATCGTTGGCAAAGATTTAACCCACACAAAAACAAAGAGACAACCCCCCGGGGTTGCTGCTGCTGCTGACCTTTTGATTTTACCGTTCTTCCAGGAGAAATAGGAATGGTTGCCATCTCCTGAAAAACCCCTGCACTGACCCCCTTAGGGCAAATTTCACCCTCTCCAATTAAAAAAACCCCGCCATATTGTTGACCCAGGCTTCCACGCTTGGGGGGCCTCGCATCCTTCCACTGAAGAAGAATCCTCCGCCGGGCTACTAGGGACGCAAAGGCCAGAACACCGGCCTCTTTCGCCTCCTGCATTCCCGGCTCCACTGCAACCCCAAATATTGCGAGTCCCCAGCCTGGATTGACCCTGGATCCTACCACCCTCGATACCGTCCTTGCTACACCCTTCCATGCCCTTCTGGGCATGCCCAGAACATGTGGACATGGTTTGCTGGGCCCCCAGAGCACCTAATGCACCTGTCCTCGCTCCCAAAAAACCGGCTCATCCGTGTCCCGGTCATATGAGCCCTATGCAGCACCTTAAACAGTATGAGGCTATGCCTTGCACAAGAAGAGGAGGAGTTCACCCTTTCCAGGGCATCCACCCACGTCCCCCCCCCTCAATCTCCTCGCCCAGCTCCTCCTCGCATTTACCTTTCAGCTCCTCCACGGAGGCCTCGTCCACCTCCTGCATCACCTGGTACGCTTCCGAGATCCTCCCCTGTCCTGAACCCCACGCGGCGGCAGCAGAGGGAACGCCGCCACCTGCCGCCTAACAAAACTCCCTTACTTGCATGTACCTAAAGGTGTTCCCCGGGGGGGGAGCCAAAACTTCCCTTCCAGCTCACCCAGGCTCGCGAACTTCCCGTCTATGAACAGGTCCCCCAGCCTCCTGATACCTGCCCTGTGCCAACTCAGGAACCCGCCATCAATTCTCCCCAGAACAAACCGGTGGTTCCCCCGTATCGGGGACCCCATCGATGCCCCCACCTCCCCCCTGTGCCGCCTCCATTGCCCCCAAATCTTGAGGGTAGCTGCCACCACCGGGCTCGTGGTATACATCGTTGGAGGGAGCGGCAGCGGCGCCGTTACCAGCACTTCCAGGCTCGAGCCCACACAGGATGCCATCTCCATCCTCTTCCATGCTGCCCCCTCCCCGTCCATTACCCACTTACGCACCATCGCTGCGTTGGCAGCCCAATAATATCCACCGAGGTTGGGCAGCGCCAGCCCCCCCATCCCTGCCCCGCTCCAGAATCCCCCTCGGGGTCCCGTGCGCCCACACAAATCCCGTAATGCTCCTGTTAACCCACCTGAAAAAGGCCTTCGGGATAAGGATGGGGAGGCACTGGAACAGGAACAGAAACCTCGGGCGCACCGTCATCTTGACTGACTGCACCCTACCCGCCAGAGACAGCGGCAATGATAATGCTAAATTTTGCAGTCCAGATGTAATCATCAGTCGAACACCAGATAACTTAAAAGGACCGTTTATTTACCGCGGGGCTGTAGCACAGCTGTGACTCAGAGTTACAGCAAGTGAAAAAGCAAATTTCTCTCAGTTACAGTTGACTATATATTCTTAGAAAACCCATCACACCTTTCAATCATTAGTGATACAATTAGCTAATTACGCCCCTCCTTTAAGTAATTATTTTCTTCCCATGATTAGTAATACAGTTAGTTTCATAGCATAGTAAATCTTTATCAAAAGTCCTAAGGAGTGAATCTTCCCCCGGCTGTGTTTCGTTCCCACCACAGATTCCCACAGACTGTCAATGTCATGATAACGTGTTCTCACAGGAACAATTTATTTCACAAAGCTGGTATACAGACGTGACATTCCATTTCCCATCAGGCTCCGATTTAACTTGACCAAACTCTCATTCCATTTCCCACCATACTCTGATTCTAACTTGAGCCGAACTCTCAGCAGCATGTCCCACCTCTTAAACTCCTCCTCCATTTGCTCAACCAGCCTTGAGGTTAAGCTTATGCAAGGCCCCCCAGCTCCTGGCCACCTGAACCCCCAAGTACCTGAAGCTCCTCTCTGCCCTTTTCAGCGGGGGCCTCCCAATCCCCCCCTCCTGGTCCCCCGGGTGTACCACAAACAGCTCGCTTTTCCCAAAGTTAAGCTTATACCCTGAGAAATCCCCAAATTCCCGGAGAATCCCCATCACCACCGGCATTCCCTCCACCGGGTCCGCCACATACAACAAAAGGTCGTCCGCGTAGAGCGACGCTCTGTGCTCCTCCCCACCCCGGACCAGCCCCCTCCAATCCCCCGACTCCCTCAACGCCATAGCCAGGGGTTCAATTGTCAGCGCAAAAAGTAGGGGGGGGACAGGGGACACCCCTGCCTCGTCCCTCGATATAATTGAAAATACTCCGACCTCCTCTTATTTGTGGCCACACTCTCCATCGGGGCATCATACAACAGCCTCGCCCAACTGACAAACCCCTCCCCAAACCCGAACCTTTCCAGCACCTCCCACAAGTACCCCCACTCGACCCTATCAAAGGCCTTCTTCGCATCTAGTGCCACCACTATCTCCGCCTCCCCTTCTACTGCCAGCATCATTATAACGTTCAAGAGCCTCCGTATATTAGTGTTCAGCTGCCTCCCCTTCACAAACCCCGTTTGATCCTCATGAATAACCTGCAGCACACAGTACTCAATCCTCGTGGCTAAGATCTTTGCCAACAACTTGCCGTCCACATTCAAGAATGAGATCGGCCTGTATGACCCACACTGCAGGGGATCCTTGTCTCGCTTAAGAATCAAGGAGATCAGCACCTGAGACATCGTCGGGGGCAAAGCCCCCCCCTCCCTTGCCTTGTTAAAGGTCCTAACCAACAGGGGGCCCAGCAGGTCTGCATACGTCTTGTAAAATTCAACCGGGAACCCATCCGGCCCCCGCGCTTTCCCCAACTGCATGTTCCCTGTCCCTTTGACCAGCTTCTCAAGCTCAACTGGTGCTCCCAGACCCTCCACCCGTCCCTCCTCCACCCTCTGAAATCTCTGCCTGTCTAAAAAGCGCCCCATCCCCCCCTCCTCCGCCGGAGGTTCGGACCGATATAGTCTCTCATAAAAGTCCCTGAAGACCCCATTAATGTCTACCCCCCCCTCCGCACCACATTTCCTCCCCGATCCTTAACACCACCAATCTCCCTGGCCGCGTCCTGCTTACGGAGCTGGTGTGCCTGCATCCTGTTCGCCTTCTCCCCATACTCGTACACCGCACCCTGAGCCTTTCTCCATTGAGCCTCCGCCTTTCTGGTGGTCAACAAGTCGAACTCAGCACGAAGGCTGTGCCGCTCCCTCAGCAATCCCTCCTCCGGGGCCTCCGCGAACCTCCTGTCCACCCTCACCATCTCCCCACCAATCTCTCCCTTCCTTTATCTCTGCTCCCCTCTCTCCCTGTGGGCCCGAATGTAGATCAACTCTCCCCGAACCACCGCCTTCAGCGCCTCCCAGACCGTCCCCACTCGGACCTCTCCATTATCGTTGGCCTACAGATACCACTCGATACATCCTTGAACCCGCCCCCTCACTGCCTCAACCGCCAGCAGCCCCACCTCCAAGTGCCCCAACGGGCGCTGATCCCTCTCCTCCCCTAGCTCAAGGTCCACCCAATGCGGGGCATGGTCCGAAATGGCTATCGCCGAGTACTCAGCGTCTACTACCCTCGCAATCCGCGCCCTACTCAAAATGAAAAAATCGATCAGAGAGAGTAGGCCTTATGCACATGAGAGAAGTATGCAAATTCTCTGGCCCTCGGCCTCGCGAACCTCCATGGATCCACCCCTCCCACCTGGTCCATAAACCCCCTCAGCACCTTAGCCGCCGCAGGCCTCCTACTCGTTCTGGAACTGGATCAATCCAGTGGCGGATCCAGCCCCCCCCCCATTATCAGGCCCCCCGCCTCCAAATCTGGAATCTGGCCCAATATGCGCCGCATGAAACCTGCATCATCCCAATTCGGGCCGTATACATTGACCAGCACCACCCGCTTCCCTTGTAGCTTGCCGCTCACCATCACATACCTCCCGCCGCTGTCTGCCACCACACTCGATGCCTCAAACGACACCCTCTTCCCCACCAGGATCCCCCCCCCCCCCCCCCCCCCCCCCCCCCTGGTTTTTTGCATCCAGCCCCGAATGAAACACTTGGCCCACCCACCCCTTCCTCAACCTAACCTGAGCTGCCACCTTCAGGTGCATCTCCTGAAGCATAACCACGTCCGCCTTTAGCCCCCTCAGGAGCGCGAACACGCGGGACCATTTAACCGGCCCATTCAGTCCCCTCACATTCCAGGTGATCAGCCAGATAGAGGGCCACCTTCCCCCGTCAACTAGCCATCACCCTTCCGTAATCCGCCACGTGCCCGCGCCCCCCGCTCAGCCCATTCCCCACAGCGACAGACGCCCATCTCGACCCCCTCTGCACGCTCCAGCTCCTTCTTGGCCATTCCAGCAGCAACCCGGTATCTCTTCTCCCCCCCCCCCCCCCCCCCCCCCCCCCCCAGCTGCGTAACTCCAGTCATTGTACTTCCGTAAGTCAGCCGACTCCTGCTCCCGCCACCCCAATTACCCTCCCCAGTGTCACACACCCATTCCCCAATGCCAACCCCGCCCCCTGCTTCTCCAGCGTGGAAGAAAAGCCCGTGCCCCCATTCCAAGCCCCGACCCAAAACGCGGGAAGACTGGCACATGACCCAACAGGGCCGCGAACCCCACCCAAACCCGCAACCAGTGAAATAATAAAAACCCCAACATGATATGATGAAACACCCAAGTAAACAGATAACAGTCCCGAAAAGAAAAAACAGAACAGCAAAAAAACATTGTCCAATAGAACCAAATAGAAAAAAGTGAAAGGATATCAAGGAGGACAAAGCCTCCGGGCTGTATACAATGTTCCCCAGCCCTCGGTCCTCAGTTCAAGTCCAGTTTCTCTGCCTGGACAAAAGTCCAGGCCTCCTCTGGGGAGTCAAAGTAAAGTTGGCTGTCTTTATAGGTGACCCACAGGCGTTGACCCCCTTCTTGTGGAGCACTGCCTTCGCCCGGTTAAACCCAGCCCTTCTCTTCGCCACCTCCGCACTCCAGTCCTGGTAGATCCTGATCTCCGTATTCTCCCAGTTGCTACTCCTCTGCCTCTTCAACCAACGAAGCACACACTCACGGTCGACCAAGCGTTGAAAATGGACCAGCACCGCCCTGGGCGGCTCGTTCGGCCTGGGCTTCCGCAGCAGCACCCGATGGGCACCCTACAGCGAGTTCAGCAACAGGACCACGAAGGCCCCCAAATCCGAACCTTCCAGCCCCTCCGGGAGGCCCAAAATCCGCAGATTCTTCCGGCAGGAGCGATTCTCCATCTTCGCCAACCATTTCTTGTGGAGCGCCTCATGCGACTCCACCTTCACCACCAGGCCCAGGAGTTCGTCCTCGTTCTCCGATGCCTTCTGCTGCAGCTCCCGAATCTCCGCAGTCTGAGTCGTCCTGACCCTGTCGAGCGATGTCCTCAACGCCTCCAGGATCTCAGCCTTTAGTTCCTGGAAGGAGCGCAGCAGCAGCTCCTGCTGCTCCCTCGGCCACTGCTGCCACGCTGCCGGTTCCCCGTCCACCGCCATCTTGTCCTTTCTGCCTCGCACCTTCTTCTGCTGCAAAGTTGATTTTCTGGTCGCTCCACTTCTAGTCCAGCCCATCCACCGGCCGCCAAGCATAGAGGCTGCGTTCCCACCCGGGGAAAAGTCAAAACCGCTGTTGCGGGCCCTTAAAAGAGCTCGAAAGTCCAAAAATAGCGGGAGCCACCGAACGTGCGGCTTAGCACTGCATCGCCGCAACCGGAAGTCCAGGGTCACCTGTCTTGAATGCTTCAGAAGTGGCCTTCAGTAGGGAGTGAATCTCCTTGTTAATCATGGTTCCCGGTTGGGGAACATACGTAGTTCCTTCCTTGGCACGCAATCTTCTACACTGATGCCAAGATGGTGGTGGCATACTCGTTTAGGTTGGCCTCTTGAGTTCTTGAATATGGACCAGTCCACTGACTCCCAAGCAGTTGTGTAGGAGCTCTTCTCTTGCCTCGGACCCGCATTACATGACCACCTTAACTGGATTCTCCTGCTTAGGTTTCCGCTTGTATGTCAGGAGAAGGAGCACAGTCTTGTGGTCCGATTTTCTGAAGTGCAGTCGGGGGTTTGGATCGGTAGGCGCCTTTTGATGTTTGTGTAGCAGCGGCCAAGGATGTTGGCTTCCCTGGTGGAACAGGAGATGTGTTGGTGGAATTTTGCAAGTACACACTTGAGGTTGGCCTGTTTGAAGTCCCCTGTCATCATGAACAAGGCCTCCAGGTATTCTGTTTAATTGCTATCTATAGCGGTGTACAATTCATCAAACTCCTTCGTCCCTGCCATCTGGGGTGGGATGCAGATCGGCATGATGATAGCAGAAGTGAACTTCCATGGAAGATGGTATGGCGTCACTTCACAGTCGGGTATTCCATGTCCGGGAGCAGGAGTACACCAGGAGGAGTTGATGTGGAGGTAAACCCCTCCACCCTTTGCTTTGCCTGATGACGCCGTGCGGTCCATCTGGTGTATTGAGAAACCGTCTGGTTGTATGGCACTAACTGGTGAGGCTTCTCCATGAAGCCCTCAAGGTAAGTCTAGCATTAAGCTCGTCCAGCTTGTTTTCGATCGCTGGGATGTTTGCAAGGAAGAATACGCTGACGAGAGGAGACTTGAAATCACATTGTTTTAGTCTCCCTTGCAAACCAGTGTTTTCCTCCCTTCCTTGGTTGGCGGCTGCTTCTGGATGGTCCCAGGATCTGATGGGAGAAGCCTGACCTTTTTGGAAGGTAAGTGATTGTGTCTGGTGGGGTCTCTGGTGCTAGTTGTTATTTTGGGGGGTTCTCGATCTGTTCGGGTCCCAAGGTTCCACGAGGGTAGGTCTACCTTTCAGCATTTTGGGTCCTCGCATGGGGTGTCTGCCGTTTGGGCGTGTCTTAGTATGGATTGGAATTGCTGACGGGGTCTTCCTGGGTCAGGTTGGGCCGGGTAAGGTGTTTGGCTCCAGCATTGGTGGTCTGGTTGGGTGTTCCTGGAATCCGGCCTGGTCGGGCCTCCACATGGATTCCCCTCCTTTCCACTACCTGCCATTAAATCGGGGTGCTGGGCGGGCTTCTCCAGGTCGGGCCAGGTCTCTTGGTCGGGAACCAGGTCGTGCACTCCCAAGAGTGAGGTTGGGGCTGGGAGCTCCGGGTCGTGCCTCTTCCGTTTCCAGGTCGAGGCCAGGGGAGGAGTCCTAATGGGCTCGGTCATGTGGGCTGGCCCACAGATGTTGGAGGCCCCACCGTGCCGACTTCAAGATCCGCGCCCAGGGAGGGAACAGACCATGGGACCTAGCCCAATCTGCCCCAGGAAGCCCCTGCCCACGACCCAGGACCCCAGAAACAACGGAGACCGCGTCCGAGGACCCGAACACGCTGCAAGGTATTCCCGCGCCCGCAGAACACCGGGACCCATCCGAATCGCAAACTCACCCCCCCAGCAACCCCATTACCTCAACCAGCGCCCGGGACCCTACCAGACGCAACCCCGGAAATGTAAACAGCGCCCTGGACCTCGCTAGCGCCCTGGACCCCGCCAGACGCAACCACCTACCTTCCACAAGGGCAGACGTCTCCCATCGGATCCCAGGATCATCCAGCAGCAGCCGCCGACCGAGAAAGCGAGGGAAACGCAGCGGTCTGCAGGTTAGACTGAAGCAACGCGGTTTCAAGACCCCTCTCCCCAGCATACTCTTGGCAAACGTCCAAGCGATTGAAAACAAGCTGGATGAACTTAACGCCAGACTTACCTCTCAAAGGGAAGTAAGAGACTGCTGTGTGCTCTGTTTCACAGAGACGTGGCTCACCCCCCACCTCACCGGACTGTGCCATACAACCTGAAGGCTTCTCTATTCACCGGGCGGACCGCACGGCATCTTCAGGCAAAGCGAAGGGTGGAGGGGTTTGCCTCCTCATGAACTCCTCCTGGTGCTTGGATGTGGTGACCCTGGCGACCTACTGCTCCCCAGACCTGGAATACTTGACCGTAAAGTGCCGCCCATACTATCTTCCACGCGAGTTCACTTCAGCCATTATCACAGCTGTCTACATCCCACCCCAGGCAGAAGTGAGGAAGGCACTGGATGAACTGTACACAGTCATGAACAACTATGAAACAGAACACCCGGAGGCCTTGTTCATTGTGGCCGGAGACTTCAACAAAGCCAACCTCGAGTGTACTGCCAAAATTCCACCAGCATATCTCCTGTCCCACCAGGGGCGACAACACTCTTGACCACTGCTACTCAAAAAATCAAGGGCGCCTACCGTTCCATCCCCCGACCGCACTTTGGGAAATCAGACCATAAGACTGTGCTCCTTCTCCCGGCTTACAAGCAGAAACTCAAGCGGGAGAATCCAGCTAAGAAGGTTGTGCAGTGCTGGTCCGAGGAGACAGAAGAGCTCTTGCGTGACTGCTTAGAGACAGTGGATTGGTCCATATTTAAGAACTCAGCGACTAACTTAAATGAGTATGCCCCCACCGTCACAGACTTCATCAGCAAATGTGTGGACGACTGCGTGCCAAAGAAAGCAGTACGTATGTTCCCCAACCGGAAACCATGGCTCAACCGCGACCTACTGAAGGACAGATCTGAGGCGTTCAAGGCAGACGACCCTGTCCTATACAAGAAATCCAGGTATGACCTCCGCAAAGCCATCCGAGATGCCAAGAGAGAATATCAAACTAAGCTAGAGTCACAGACAGACTCTCGGCGGTTGTAGCAAGGACTAAACAACATAACGGGCTACAAAGCGAAGCCGAGCAGTATCTCTGGCAGCAGCGCACCCCTCCCCGATGAACTTAATGCATTCTATGCTCGGTTTGAGCAGGTAACCAACAATCCGCTGTCGAGTGCCCCAGCAGCCCATAATTCACCCATACCCACCATCAGTTTCCGAAGTCAGATCGGCCTTCCTGAAAGTGAACCCACGGAAGGCGATGGGCCCAGACGGGATCCCTGGTCGTGCACTCAGAGCCTGCGCATACCAGCTGGCAGAGGTATTCACAGACATCTTTAACCTATCCCTACTCCACTCCGAGGTCCCCACCTGCTTCAAGAAAACCACCATCATACCGGTACCAAAGAAGAACCAGGCAATATGCCTCAATGACTACTGCCCGGTGGCCCTGACGTCAGTTGTAATGAAGTGCTTCGAGAGGCTTGACCCGGAACGCCTTGACCCACTTCAATTCGCATACCATCGCAACCAGTCCACATCAGACGCCATTTCCCTGGCCCTACACTCATCCCTAGAGCATCTCGAAAACAAGGACTCCTACATCAGACTCCTATTTATTGACTACAGCTCCGCCTTCAACACCATAATCCCAGCCAAGCTCATATCAAAGCTCCAAAACCTAGGACTTGGCTCTCTGCTCTGCAACTGGATCCTTGACTTTCTGACCAACAGACCACAGTCAGTAAGAATGAACACCAACACCTCCTCCACAATAGTCCTCAATACCGGTGCCCCGCAAGGCTGTGCACTTAGCCCCCTACTCTACTCCCTGTACACACACGACTGCGTGGCAAAACTTGGTTCCAACTCCATCTACAAGTTTGCTGACGATACGACCATAGTGGGCCGGATCTCGAATAACGACGAGTTCGAATACAGTAGGGTGATAGAGAACCTAGTGGAGTGGTTTAATGACAGCAATCTCTCCCTCAATGCCAGCAAAACTAAAGAGCTGGTCATCGACTTCCGGAAGCAAAGTACTGTACATACCCCTGTCAGCATCAACGGAGCCGAGGTGGAGATGGTGAGCAGTTTCAAATTCCTAGGGGCGCACATCACCAAAAATCTATCCTGGTCCACTCACGTCGACGCTATCGCCAAGAAAGCACAACAGCGCCTATACTTCCTCAGGAAACTAAGGAAATTCGGCATGTCCACATTAACCCTTACCAACTTTTACAGATGCACTATAGAAAGCATCCTATCGGGCTGCATCACAGCATGGTATGGCAATTGCTCGGCCCAGGACCGCAAGGAACTTCAGAGTCGTGAATACCGCCCAGTCCATCACACAAACCTGCCAGTATAGGCGCTGTTGTGCTTTCACATGAAGGAAAAGGTATTGAACTGGGCTAAGAGGAAGCGGGTGGTACAGTGGGCTGGTGCCAAGGTTTGTATCTATCAGGATTTGACGGTGGAACTAGCAAAGCGGTGAGTGGCTTTCGACCGAGTGAAGGCGGCATTGTGCGACAGTTGAGTGCTGTTTGGAGTGGTGTATCCAGCAAAGCGAAGAGTGACCTACAACTCCAGAGACTTTTTTGAGGTGGCAGAGACATTTGAGGGCAGAAGGCTTGGGACGGAAGTAAAAAGTGGGAGAATGTATATATGTAGATTTGAATAATGTTCCTATTTCAACTACTTCCTGTTGGAGGTTAAAGGGGAGGGAAGGAAAGGCCTGAGGAGGGGCCCCTGCACTCGCTAACTTAAGTCGGCTAGTGAATGGAGATGTGGGGAGAGGGGCTGTGGACATTGGAGCCTGGTGAGCAGGTTTCAATGGGCCTAGGAAGTGGAAAAAAAAGGGGGGGAATCGATACTGGGTGGGGTTTCTTTGAGAGGGAGTTTAGGGGGGGGGATTCTGGGTGAGAAGGGAATGGGGTTCAATGTCAAATAGGGATAGGTCAGGCTCAGTAGGTAGGGCCTGCAATTATGATGGTGGATAAGCGGGGGGGGGGGAAGGGGAGAAGAGAGAGAGAGAAGAGAACACCTGTTAGGATAGTTACGTGGAACATGAGGGAGTTGGGAGGCACATTTGAAAAGTTTGAAAGCAGATGTGGTGATGCTGCAGATCACCTGAGGGTGAAGGATCAGGTGAGACTTAGAAAGGGCTGGGTTAGCCAGGTATTTCACTCTGGTTTTGATAGTAGGGCGCAGGGGGTTGTGGCCTGGTGAATAAAAAGAGTGAGGTGAAAATCGCTTATTGTCACAAGTAGGCTTCAATGAAGTTACTGTGAAAAGCCCCTAGTCGCCACATTCCGACGCCTGTTCGGGGTACGGGAATTGAACCGTGCTGCTGGCCTGCCTGGGTCTGCTTTAAAAGCCAGCGATTTAGCCCAGTGTGCTAAACCAGGTTCCAAATGGAGAAAGTTGTGGCAGATCAGGGAGGTGGGTATGTAATAGTGACAGGGGCATTGGAGGAGTCATTGGTGGCGGTAAGTGTGTATGGTTCCAACTGGGATGATGCAGGTTTTGTAAAGGTGTGTGGGGCCATCCCTGACTTGGATTCACATGAATTTATGGTGGGTAGAGACTGGAACATGGTGCAGGAGCCAAAATTGGACAGGTCACGACCGCGACCGCTTACCCAGTTGGGATGTGAAGGTTTTGGCTGGGCTAATAGTGGAAATAGGAGGAGTGGACCCTTGGAAGTTCTTGTACCTGGGGGAGTGTGAGTATTCTTTCTTCTATTCAGTTCCTAAGGCCTATTCACGGATAGATTTTTTTTTTGTGTGGTCGGGAAGTCGCTGTTGGTCGGGATCAAGGGGTCAGAATATTCGGCAATTGCGATATTGGACCACACTGTGTTTATATGGTGTTGGAGAACGGAATAATGCAGAGGCAGGGGTGGAGATTGGATGTGGGCTGTTGGGAGACCTTGGGTTTTGTGATAAGATTGGAAAAGTGATTGAGCAATATTTGCAGTTTAATTGTACGGGTGAGGTCTCGTGTGGTGGTATGGGAAGCTTTGAAGACAGTGATGAGGGGGGAGGTGATCATTTAAGACAAAGGGGGATAAGGAGCAGAGGGTGGAGCGGCAAAGGTTAATAGATGGGATGTTGCAGAGGATATGGATCCAACACTGTTTGGGGAAAAAAAGGAAGGAGCTACAGGTGAATTTTGACCGGCTATCCACAAGGAAGGCGGTGTGCAAATTGAGGCGGGTAAGGGGAGCGGTCTACGAGTATGGCGAGAAGGCCATCTTCGGAGGGAGGTAATGGCGAGGGAAATTGCTACAGTTCGAGATGGGACAGGGAAGTTGGTCGTGGCTCCGGATGAGATTAACAGGGTTTTCGAGTTATATGAGGGGTTGTATAGGTCGGAACCACGGGGGAGGATTGGGAATGCAGGAATTTCTGGATTGTTTGGAATATCCGATGTTGCGGAGGAGGGGGGAGGATGGGGGACGAGAGGATAGGACCACAGTGGAGGGGGTGATGGGGAGCAGGAAATAAGGATGCGATTAGGAGGATGCAGTCAGGGAAGGTAGCAGGGCCGGATGGGTTTGAGGCAGGTATCGGTCTCCTTGCTCAAAAAGGGTGTGTGTGGTGATGGTGTGTGGGTTATTTGAGGGGTATGGTGGCTAGGATTAAGACAGCGCTGTTGCAGAGAGGACAGCAGTCGGGAGTTGGGTCTCCCAAATTTATTCTTTTATTACAGGGTGGCGCCAGGGAAATACTCGCCGTGGCGACGCGCAAGATCTGGAGGCAGTTGCCTGAGCACTTTAAGTTGTGGGCGGGGTCAAGGGAATCACAGATTTGAACCAGGGAGGTGGAATGGTAATTTTCAGAGATGGGAGGAGTTGAGGTATTAAAGGATTTGTTTCTGGGGGCTGGTTTGTGAAGTTGGGAGGAGCTGGGGGGTATGCGGGGAGTATGTGGGTTGGGGCAGGGGGAGATGTTTAGATATATGCAGGTCCAAAATTTTACCAGGAAGGAGGTACAGCGTTTTCCGATTGCACCGGCCCCATTGTTGGAAGAGATATTGACGGCGGGGATTGGAAAAATGGGTGATGTCGGCGATTTATGGGGTTGTTCTGGGAGGAAAGCTATTACTGGATGGGTTAAGGAAAAGTGGAAGGAAGAGTTGGGGGAGGGCATGGAGGAGGGGTTGTGGTGTGAAGTGCTACAGCGGGTTAATGTGTCAACTTCATGTGCGAGGTTGGGGCTAATACAGTTGAAGGTGGTGTATAGGGCGCACCTCCTGGGTGAGGATGAGCTGACTTTTTGAGGGGTGGAGGATGGTTTGCGAACGCTGTGGGAGCATGGTCTCAGCAAATCAGGTTGCTATGTTTTGATCCTGCCCAAAACTGGAGGAGTATTGGAGGGAGGTCTTTAGGGTAATCTCAAAGGTGGTGCACGCGAGATTCTAATTGGGTCCCCTGGAAGCCATATGAGGGGTGTCGGATCGGCCGGGGTTGGAAGCGGGTGAAGATGCAGATGTCTTGGCCTTCGCCTTGCTGATTGCCCAAAGGCGGATTCTGTTGGGGTGGAGGTTCTCCGCCCTGTGCCTTGGTGTGGCAGGGGGACCTGCTGGAGTTCTCAGCAATCAAAAGTAAAGTTCAAGTTGAGGGGGAGAATGGAAGGGTTCTACAACTCATGGCCCTTGTTCATCTTACATTTTTATGAATTGGATAACATCGAACATTTGAGGGGGGAGTGGTTGGAATGTATAAATTAATTCTTTTTCATTGGTCTTTTGTATTCAAAATGTTGGGAGGTGTTTGAGGGTGGGTGGGATGAGGGGATTGTTGGGCAGGGGATTGCCATTGTATTTGTTTTTAATTATTTGTTGTAAATATGATAATGTGAAAAAGGAGGAGAACAAAAATATTTAAACTTAATGGCATAAGAACAAATAAAAATAAGAGTTGATAGTTTCTGGAATTGAGTTGGGTTTACAAGATGATCAGGATTGAGAACTAAATATCCCAGCATGTGTAGCTTTTGGAGAAGGCAGGCGAGAAAAGTAGTAGAGGAAAAGGATCATGGGCTTTGGATGCAGTATTATTTTGAGTAGACCTAAGAAATCTAGAAGAACGGTTAGAAATGGGGAAATGTAGCAATGAATAGTCAGCATGGATTTCAAGAGACAACCTTGTTTGAGGACGCTTTCTGCTTTTGACTAAAGTAGCAGAGTGCAGGATATGGTAATGCAGTAGATATCATTTATCTATGTTTTTAGTACATCTTTGATAAAGTTCCCCATAATACTTATTAGTAAGGTCAAAGAATGTGGAGTTGGAGGATAGGTGCCCAAATAGACTATTAACTGGCTTCAAGATGGAAAGCAGAGAGAGGTTGTTATCCATAATGGCAGAAGGTGGGAAATGGTGTTCCACCAAGATCAGTGCTGAAGTCACTGCTGTTTACATTTATGATTATGACTTTAGTCATAAATTTTCAGATGACACCAAATTGTGGGGGAGCATAGTCAACAGTGAGGTAGCATGCAACATATTGCAGAAAGATATTTGAGGCACAAGAGAAAGGAAGTGGTTGTGTAAAGAGCCATAGAAGGTGCTGATAGTATGATAGTAGCATGAAGGCAAGATAGAAGAATGTGTTAATTAAGAATAAGTGACTGATGACCCTCTGGCCGAGGGGGGCATTCAAAAATAAAAAGGGGTCAATGTTGAGGAGAACGTTAACAGCCTGAAGCTGGGAGAACTAATGTGTCAAACCTTGATTAGACCACACTTGGAGCACTATTCTGGGCACTATTATAGAAAAAATATGGGTAGGGATTCACTGAAATCCCGGCGAAGTGTTGATGCTGAAGTCGTGCAGGGCGGTGTCAACGGGCCTCCTGACCAAGCGATTCATGGCGCCGGAATGCTGCGCTCTACTCTGGTGCCGATTCATGACCCTGCACTGCCGGTGTGGGTCCGTGCATGGGCGCGTGGCTGTCTCTGCGCTGGCGCATGCGCTTAGTGGCCGTTTCCACACCAACTCTGCACAACATGGCAGAGCCCTGACCGGCAATGCGTCGACCGCGCGGGAGCGATTGCTGCAGATTCTCCTGTTGTCGGAGAATTGCGTCCCGGCATCGGAGCGGCGTGGCGGGAATTTCTTGCGTCATCGCCGTTTCTCTGACCCTGACGCGGGCTCTGAGAATCCCGGCCATGGAGTGGCTGGAGATAGTACAGAGAAGATTTACAAGGATGATGCCAGAAATGTGTTAGCATACATGCAATGAAAGGATTGACAGACTGGGGTTCCCTTCGGTTGAAAAAACAAAGCTGAGGACTCACCCAAGAACAGGTCTTTCAGATCATGAATGGGTGATCGGGTGGATATAAAAAGAATGTTTCCTCTTGTGAGGAAGAGCATAAGTGGAGGCCATCTGTTTTTTTTTAAATGGTCGCCGAGGAATTTTATATGGAATTCCAAAGAAACCTCTTTTACCCAAGAAGTGGAGTTACGTACTCCACACATTCCAAAGCTACTGAAATAGTCAACCTGTCCAAGACAATTACCATGAAGTAGTAAGAAAAGGGCCAGCCAAAAAGTAGCAATGAGAAATTTCTTTCAGTGTTGTAAATCTCTGGAATGCTTTATCTCTGAAGGTTGTGGAAACTCAGTTGCTGACTATATTCAAGAAAAGCTCAGACTCCGATTTTGGACACTTCAGGATTTTAAATAATATGGGGAAAGTTGATGTAGAAGTTCAGCCACTATTCTATTAAATGTCAGGATAGGCTTGAGCAGGCCATATGACCATTACCTGCTCGTCTTTCTTGTACTAAATGATATCGACCCGTGGGTATTTCTGGTGGGCATGTTGTCTACTTCAAGTAAATGCACATCTTGGAAGCAAGTATCACTGCTGGGATATTTCTCTCCAACATGAGTGCCTTGTCTTTCAGATAGTGGAGATGTGAGGTCACGTTCCACTAAAAATGCAAGGTGGCCAAACATGCTGCAAGAAGTGTGGTAGAAGGCGATACAATGTCAACACAAGACCCCCAGGATGATGAGCTCTGTTCATTTACAATTAATGATTGCTGCCTTCACAACAAACACTGAAAGCATCCTCCTGCTTTGACCTGGTATCAACCAAAGATCAATTCACTGTTCAGTGTTTTCACATTCTTGACCACCTCCCCACCTCTTATCTTGCAATTTGCTGCATTTCTCTTGAAGCATGTACATTATATAAAACAACACTGTACATCTGTACAACTCGTGCATATGGCAATGATTTGAGTGCTCCATAAATTGCTACGGAGTGTCTGTACTACCCATTAGGATTGAACGGGTCCAATGCAGAGTATTACTACTTTAGTGATGTTGATTAATGCCACTGAACTCTGAACCTTCAGTGAGGCTCCTTCCTGCTTCCAAGTAGGAGCCTGGACAGCCCTTGTGAAGATCCCAAAAAATGATGCTGAGTGTGACCAGATCAGGCACAAATAGGACAGTAAATACTTTGGGCCGGATTCTTTGTTTCAGAGACTGACACCGGGACTGAATCGGTAGTGTTCTACAACCGCGGAATCAGCGGCAGTTTCTGCAATTCAGGATCAGTTAATGGGCTAGCACCAATGGCACTAGAGCGATTCCAGTGGAAAAACTGTCCGATTGGCACGCGAGAGGCTGATCAGCTGCCAACAAGCACGCCACTCGCCAACACACTCATTCCAGCCAACAAGATGGCAGCCTGAAGGGCGGCACCGTGGTTCATGGATTCACAGATGCGGAGCTTGAGACCCTGCTGGACTCTGGAGGAAAGTTGGAACCCTGTTCCCCGGGATTGGAAAGAGGCTGCCACCCACGTCTATGCACCAGGCTTGGGTGCAGGTGGCAGAGGCCGTGAGTGCCGTGGGGCCCCACCGCCAGGAACGGTCAGCAGTGTCTCGAGAAGCTGCATGACCTCAGTGGCCAGTGTAAGTAGCCAGCAACGCCCTGGCACCGAACCTCCCCCTTCCCGAGCAGTCTGCTCGTACCCCACCTGTGCGCCACATGCCAGCACCCATACTGCCTGCCATGACTGGGTGCCCTGTTCATAAAGGCCGCCAGGTGCCCACCTCTGCTGCCTGTTTGACTGCCTAACACCTGGTCGGTGGCCCCGGAGAGAGAAGTCACCGAGGTGAAGGTCGGCATTGGGGAACCAAGCGTGCACCTGCTGAGTTGTGGTGACCCTATGGTATGCATGACACCACCCCAACCCGCAATCCAACCATGCGTCGTGTCTCGCAGGATCATCTGGTAACGAGCCATGCCCTTCTGTTATGCCCTGGCAATAACGCAGGACTTCTAGCAAGTAGGCGGCAATGGACAGCGATGTGAGCCCCCAAACACGAGCGTGATACCCCAGAGCACCAGGCAGAGGACAAAATCAACCTCCTGTCAAAACTGTCTCCAATACGCCTCCATCCCAGAGACACTCACCTCAGTTGGGCATTATGATGAGGCGAGGCACTATCTGATGTGCACCACACATGTGCAAGCGGTACATCAGGTGGAGGTAGGAACCCCTGAGGGTGTGGACAGTTGGAGTGCGGCCGGACCCCATGTACTAGTTTCCGTCCAGATTGGTCTTGGGCTTCTAGAAACGGCGATCCCATTGATGCTGGAGATGCAGACACAGCTGGGGACTACGAGGGGTTGTCGGCAACCATAAGGTGCCTGCAGGTGCAGTTGGAGGAGACCAACTGCCTGCAGGGGCAGGAAGCGGTGTTGACCATGTGTGCCACCCAAGCCAACACTGCACAGGTGGCATCTGTGGTCAAGGCCATGGAGGTGAAGGTATGTTCAAGGCCTGGGCACTCTGCGAGAAGTGACCTGAGGCACAGGACAGAATAGGCAGCTATGTATGTACCAGGGCCACCTGGCCATTGCATTGCTGTGCAGTTGCATTGCGTGGCACAGTCACAATGGGTCAAGGCTGCGGGTGTCGACAGCATTGTCCAGGCGCTGGCTGACCTGAGCCAGTCCCAGAGTGAGGTGGCCCTGTGCTTTATGGCCGTGAGCAGAGACCCTGGCCAAGATGACAGTGGGCCTCCAGGACTGGCGGCGCCCATCCCAAGAAGTAGCCAGGATCCCTCTAGCTCCCCGAGGGAGGAAGAGGTGATGGGGCTCGTGACAGTGACCCCTGCATGGGAGGTGCTGGAACACCGCAGTGCCTCTGATTCTCCCCGCCCTGGCACATCCAATGGCTGTGGGCAGAACAGGATGGCACCACTCCACCTGAGGCGACCGAGAGTTGGCCGTACCCATCCAGGCCCAGTCGCTGTAGAGGACTGGCGCCAAAGGGGACCCAGGTCACAGGGTGGGAATCGCAGCAGGCAACCTCCACCCCTTGGGCTCCACCTAGAAATAGCATTGGGGCCCATAAGGCCAGGTTAGATACCAGTTAAGTTAGAATGGGTGCAGCACACTGCATAGTGTTAGGGGCTAGGGAACAAACCTGTAGATATATGTTCACCTGTTGACAAATATTTCAACCTCCCTTGGTGCTTTTGTCAGAAGTGTGAGAGGGCTTGGCTGGACTGGCTGCAGAGGGGGTGTTGGGGAGGGGAGGGGGGTTGAAGGAAGGGAAAAGGGCAGCTGTGGGTGGGGTGAGGGAAGGGGAAAGGGTGGCTGTTGGAGGAGGGCATGGGCCAGGGTCCTCCAGCTCAGCCACTGTACACCACCCTAGTAGCCAGCTCCATCCCCACTTCTGCCATTCCAGGGGTACGGTGGGACCGTGTGATGGAATGGCCAGCTCGCATGCAGGGATCACCCAGGTGGACGGTGGATTGCTCTACTGTGGGCAGGAGTAACTATGAGGAGCACCAGAGCTCGTCGCAGAGTGGGGTGTCATCATCCTCCATCAAGGTGGCCTGCTGTTACTGCCACCCCAAGTCCTGTATCCCATAGTGATGTAGATAAGAATTACTGAAGGCTGTCCAAAAGCCAGCCCTTCACTCGGGAACACCTCTTAAGGTATCTGGAACCATAGAGTGCGCCAGGATGAAGGTGTCATGCACACTTCCTGAGTATGGGACGCAGATGTGCATCTGATGGTCACACACCAGCTGCACGTTCATGGATTGGAATCCCTTTTGGTTTCTGTACAGTGGGTGGGGGAGGGATGGTCGTGCTGTGGTCTTCCAGGTCCCCTAGTCAGCGTACCTGGAGCGATTGAGTGTCATTTGCGTGCTGGCCCTGGCACACACGTTGTGCGGCCTCCTGTGTTGCCTGGGCCCCATTCACTGCCTATCTTGGCCCTCCCCGGCATCCTTGTCGTCGATTTGAGGCCTGGCGTTCATCCCCTCCAGCATGTCACCCATCTGCTGTGCAATGTTGTAGACTATGCAGCAGGCCACCACAATGTGAACGACTCCTAGCGCTATACTGGGAGGGCCCCTCCAGAGCTGTCCAGGCACCTGAACCGCATCTTCAGGGCACCAGCGCACTGCTCAATCACTCCCCTGGTTGTGGCAAGAGTGAGGCACTCTCAATTACGACACAAAAGTTAGGTCAGTAATCAAAGGCTTTAATAAGCAGTGAACAATGGCAGCCTCCATGAGAAGTGTGCTCGCAAAATGGAGTCTCATCTTAAGTACTGTTTCCCAGGGGGCGTAGCTAGAGGCGGAGTCCCCCAGGGTTCCAAGCCTCTTAAAGGGGCAATGTATTCCGATCATCACAAGCCTCTTAAAGGGGCAAGGTATTCCGATCATCACATTCACCCCCTGTTTAAAAAAAAACATAGTCCGTCGGGGATGAAGTGTTTTTAAATTATAAGTTCAGTCTTTGTGGTGGTCTGATAGTCCGTGCTGACTTTCGCCGCTCCGGTGGTGGCGCCGTGGATGCGGTCGGTTCCGATGGTGGTCTATCCGGGAGCACGGTTGACTGAAGCTTTGTCCGCCTTGGAGAGGGGGGATCAGGAGTGATTAGGGTGGTCGGTGTCGGCTGGGGGGCAGGGGGCGCTATGGAGGGGGCGCTGTCGAAGTCTGCGTTCAGTGTAGGGCCGGGAGCGTCGGTAGAAGGGGGGGGGGGGTCGGTGGGAGAGCCAGCGGGTGCCAGGTCTCGCAGGGATACAGTATCCTGCCTGCCATCGGGGTGCTCGACGTAGGCATAACGAGGGTTTGCGTGCAGCAGGTGGACCCTCTCGACTATTGCATCCGTTTTATGGCTCCTCACATGCCTCCGGAGTAGGACTGGACCCGGAGTCGTCAGCCAGGGTGGAAGCGAGACTCCAGAGGTGGACTTCCTGGGGAAGACAAACAAACGATTGTGAGGGGTCTCGTTCGTGGCCGTACAGAGGAGCGACCTAATGGAGTGCAGGGCATCGGGTAGAACCTCCTGCCAGCGGGCGATAGGGAGACTCCTTGACCGTAGGGCTAGGAGGACAGCCTTCCAAACTGTCGCGTTCTTCCTCTCCACTTGCCCGTTTCCCCGTGGGTTATAGCTTGTCGTCCTGCTCGAGGCGATGCCCTTGCTGAGCAGGTACCGACGCAACTCATCGCTCATGAATGATGTACCCCGGTCGCTGTGGATATAAGCGGGGAAACCAAACAGAGCGAAGATGCTGCGCAGTGCCTTGATCACGGAGGCCGAGGTAGTATCGGGGCAGGGGACAGCAAAAGGGAAGCGGGAGAATTCATCGATGACGGTGAGGAAATAGATGTTGCGGTTGTTGGACGGGAGAGGCCCTTTGAAGTCCACGCTTAGTCGCTCAAAGGGCCCAGAGGCTTTTATCAGGCGGGCGTTGTCTGGTCGATAGAACTGCGGTTTGCATTCTGCACAGATCTGGCATGCCTTAGTCATGGTCTTGACCTCCCCTGTGGAGTAGGGCAGATTGCGGGACTTGATGAAGTGGGCAAGCCGGGTGACCCCTGGGTGGCAGAGGTCATCGTGGATGGCGCTCAGGCGGTCCAATTGCGCGTTGGCGCACGTGCCGCGAGACAGGGCATCTGGGGACTCGTTGAGCTTCCCCGGGCGATATTTAATATCGTACGTATAGGTGGAGAGCTCTATTCTCCACCTCAGAATCTTGTCGTTCTTTATTTTGCCCCGTTGTGCGTTATCGAACATAAACGCGACCGACCGTTGGTCGGTGATGAGGGTGAACCTCCTACCAGCTAGGTAGTGTCTCCAGTGTCGCACGGCCTCCACTATGGCTTGTGCCTCCTTCTCGACTGCAGAGTGTCGAATTTCCGAGGCGTTGAGGGTTCGGGAGAAGAACGCTACTGGTCTGCCCGCTTGGTTGAGGGTAGCAGCCAGGGCGACGTCTGATGCATCGCTTTCTATTTGAAAGGGGATGGCTTCGTCCACCGCGTGCATGGCGGCCTTGATGATGCCGGCCTTTATACGGTTGAAAGCCGACTGGGCCTCATCCGTCAGAGGAAAAACCGTGGTCTTAATGAGTGGCCGGGCTTTGTCCCCATATCTGGGGACCCACTGGGCGTAATAGGAGAAAAGCCCCAAGCACCATTTGAGTGCCTTGAGGCTACGGGGGAGGGGGAGTTCCTTAAGGGGACGCATGCGGTCGGGGTCCGGGCCTAGGACCCCGTTCTCCACGACGTAGCCGAGGATGGCGTGCCGGGTTGTGTGGAACACGCATTTCTCTTTGTTGTAGGTGAGGTTGAGGGCCCGGGCAGTCTGGAGGAACTTCCTCAGGTTTGCGTCGTGGTCCTGCTGGTCATGGCCGCAGATGGTGACGTTGTCCAAGTACGGGAAGGTCGCCCGTAAGCCGTACTGGTCCACCATTTGATCCATCGCCCTCTGGAAAACGGAGACTCCGTTTGTAACACCAAAGGGGAGCCTGAGGAAGTGAAACAGCCGACCGGCTGCTTCAAAAGCCGTGTAGGGGCGGTCCTCTGAGCGAATAGGGAGTTGGTGGTAGGCCGATTTGAGGTCAACCGTGGAGAATACCCGATACTGGGCAATTTGGGTCACCATTTCAGCTATTCGGGGAAGTGGGTACGCATCGAGTTGTGTGAAGCGGTTTATTGTCTGGCTATAATCCACAACCATGCGTTGCTTTTCCCCGGAGCGGACTACTAATACCTGGGCCCTCCAAGGGCTGTTGCTGGCCTCTATGACCCCCTCTTTTAGTAGCCGCTGAACCTCCGACTTGATGAAAGTCAAGTCTTGGGTACTGTACCGGCGACTCTTGGTGGCGATGGGCTTACAGTCGGGAGTGAGGTTCGCGAAGAGGCGGGGTGGCGCAACTTTGAGTGTCGCCAGGCTGCAGACTGTGAGTGGGGGCAGGGGTCCGCCGAACTTCAGTGTCAGGCTCCGGTGGCTGCACTGAAAGTCGAGGCCAAGCAGCAGGGGGGCGCAGAGTTGAGGAAAAATGTACAGTTTAAAACGGGAGTATTTCGTGCCTTGAATTGTGAGGTCAGCGACACAATACCCCGTGATTTGAACCAAATGGGACCCTGAGGCGAGGGCGATAGTTTGGGAGGCAGGATGGGTGCGCAGGGAGCAGCGCCTTACCGTGTCTGGGTGGATAAAGCTCTCCGTGCTCCCGGAGTCGAACAGGCAGGGAGTGTCTTGGCCGTTGATTCGCACCCGCATCATCGAGTTTCGCAGGTGTTTCGGCTGTGATTGATCAAGCGTGATCGCTCAAGCGTGATCGCTCCTAGGTGCGGGCCGTCAGAGTCGGACTCACAAAATGGCCGCCCGGAGTCACAAGATGGCCGCCGCCGCCGGTCGCACGTGTCGGGTTTCGAAGATGGCCGCCGCCAAGATGGCCGCTCCCATGACTCGCACGAGGTCGATGACGCGTCAGAAGTGGGCGTGTCTGGCCGCAGTGCAGCCGCGTTGCGGGGTCTGTGAGGCCGGGAGCTTGATTTCTGGGCCCGGTGAGACTTTTGTTTGTGGCCTTTGAGCCCAGCCAGGCAGACTTTCGCGAAGTGCCCTTTCTTCCCGCAGTCGTTGCAGGTCGCGGATCGGGCCGGACAACGCTGACGTGGGTGCTGGCCTTGCCCACAGAAATAGCATGGGGAGCCCCCGGAGTGAGTGGATCGACACGTGGCACAGGCCTGTAGCGTGGCCGAGTCTGGAGGGGATCGAGAGGGATTCGTAAGGTCCGCGGAGTACGTACGGAGGTTACGGTGGGCCGTTTCGAGAGAAAAGCCAAGCGTTACCGTGCCTTGGAGATCCTTCGCCCCGTCTTCTAGGAGCCGCTGCCGGATGTACGATGACCTGATGCCAGACACAAGGGCATCGCGGATGTGTAAGTCCCTGTGTTCTTCAGCCGTCACTGCTTTGTGGTCGCAGTTCCTCGCGAGCGCGGTGAGTCTTTCCACGAACTCGTCCAGCATTTCTCCGGAGCGCTGGCTGCAGGTCGAGAGCAAATGCCTGGCATGTACCTCATTGGTAGTCTTTATGAAGCGTTTCTTCAATATTTCGATCGCCGCCTCATAGGTCGTAGCGGTTTCAATCATGGCAGAGATTCGGTGGCTCACCCGGCCATGTAGGGAGCGCTGTCGACATCAGACGGTGAGGAGTCCAAATAATCCTCAAAACACCGGAGCCAATATTTAAAGATTTCCGAGGCTTCAGGCGTCCTGCCTTCCAGGTTGAGTCTCTCTGGTTTCAGACCGCTGTCCATCTTGATGTGCACTGCTTATTAAATTGAGGCACTCTCAATTACGACACGAAAGTTAGGTCAGTAATCAAAGGCTTTAATAAGCAGTGAACAATGGCAGCCTCCATGAGAAGTGTGCTCGCAAAATGGAGTCTCATCTTAAGTACTGTTTCCCAGGGGGCGTAGCTAGAGGCGGAGTCCCCCAGGGTTCCAAGCCTCTTAAAGGGGCAATGTATTCCGATCATCACAAGCCTCTTAAAGGGGCAAGGTATTCCGATCATCACAAAGAGCATCATCAGCCACGACCATTGCATCATCAGTCTCTCACCCGGGGGAGCACCTCAAAGGTATCTAGCCATCGAGTGCGCCAAAATGAAGGTGGTGTGGTCACTTCCTGAGTATCGGGCGCAGGCATGCATGATCTGCATCTGATGGTCACACACCAGCTGCACGTTCATGGATTGGAATCCCTTTCGGTTTGTGAAGACCACCCACTCGTGCACCGGCTCTCGTAGTGGGACATCACCCCCTGGACCATGGGGCATCCCAGCAATGGCTGGCAGTCATCCCTGCTGCCCAGGCATCCTAGTGGGCTTGAAGTTGGTACATTGTGCCGAGTGGGCATACAGGGCCTCTGACTGTGCGTGTGCACCTGTGTATCGAAGTCTGCAAGATTCCAGATAGGTCCTCACTCTGCGTCTGGAAGGACCCGTGGCAAAAAGATCAAGGTGACTGTCACCTTGGTGACCACTGAGAGCAGGTGTCCTCGCTCATACTCCCACAGTTCCAGGTGCACCATGTTCCGGCAGATATATCGTAGAGTCCTCAGCTGTAGTCTTTGACTACGTATCCAGTCCGGCAGATCCTTGAATGACTGGCACTGCTGGTACACCCGAGGCCTAATGCGGCACCTCCTTCCCACCACCTCGTTGGCCTGTTTGGTGGTTGGTTCTCCATCTACAATGGCTGGCTCTGTTCCCCTCGGACAGGCTTCACTACTGCAGGGCCCTCCCTGAGCAGTTCCTGCTCCTACAGCCTCCGTGTTAAGGCGGCTGGGATGATGGCAACCATTCTTGGTTGGATTCTGAAATCAATTGCCTGCAGGGGATGAAATGCAGACATGTTAGCATGGTGCGTACCCCCATGTTCAACAGCCTGCACAGTGGCTACGCGTACACTGCAGCTCCTGTCCCTGCATGTCCCCCTCCACAGCCCACCCCTCGTCCTGGTACCTATCCCTGCCTGATGACTGACGCTATCCACTGCAGCGGTATATTCTGCAGCTCCTGTCTGGCACTGCCCTCTAGGGGCTACTGTGGGCGTTGCCCTTGGGTGGCCTGTGATGCCCTACCTGTGGGTGGTGCCCGCTTGTGGGGGAGGTGGAAGGAGGGGTGGGTATGCCCATACGGCCGGTGTTGCTCGACACAACCATGGGCCATGGTGAGTGGTCTGCTTTGCCAGCGGATGATTTTTAAAAACACAAGTGAACCTCTGTCGGTAATTCCTTGAGGTGGAGCATTGCGGGATCCTTGGAGAGTACCGGGACAGGCCTATTAAAAGCCAGCGCCCTGTTAAGGATGTTCCAGCAGCATTTGCTGTTCTTGAGTATAGCATGCATTCATGCCTCTGTCGAGGCACCGGAGCATGGCATTCTGTCAGGTGGCTGCTGCCAACCTTTATTTTTGGCTGACGCCGAATTCTCTGCCCAATGTTTATCGGCCAACCGAGAATCCTCTTTTGTCCATGACATCTTTGTCAGATCTCTCCTGAGCTCCCACCCATCCCTGATCTTCCAATTTTGCTCCATCTTCTCCACCCCCTCTTCAATGAATAAAATGTACAAAAGTGACTAAATAATGCACCGAGGTTAATTTTTGATCTTGCAAATGTTGAAATTTTAATTTTGTTATTGAAATACAAATATTTATGCAACTGTATTTGCAGACTAAGTGAAATATTCTACAACTTTTTCAATTGTAGATGGGTGAAGATGAAATGCGAGGCTTCTTTACAAGGTATGGTGCTGTGAAGCAAGTTAAAATAATCAGTGATGGAGGTGGTGTTTCCAGAGGGTAAGAAGTTTATTATCTAATGAAGTGGATACTATATGCTTGAAATATAATCCTGTAATTAGTTTAGGCAAAACTAGATTTTGGATTTATAAAATTAATGATTGGCACAATGGAGCAGTTCAATTTGACATCTATATGGAGGAAAAATAAATACGGGTAGGAATGCACTTCACACCCTGCTTGCTCCTCTTACAGCTTTGTATAGAAATTTATTATAGTTCAGTTTCCCATGTGTTTTTTTTTGGATAGTGCAGCAGATGCATTGTGCATCCAAAACTGCAGCCCATGACCTGGAGCTCTGAAGGTCGTATTGTCTACCTGGTGCTAGTGTTAAGACATCTCCCTGTTCTAGGCCAATTGGGAGAGGGGTGATGAATTCAGTTGTTTTTGATCCACATGGTAACTGACTATATAGGGAGAAAATGATCTGCTGAGAGAGTTTAGGACCACAAAGGTGATATTTTCTGGTTTGTTATCTGAGCCAGTCACCAATTGCCATAAGGTCAAACAGATTAAAGAATTAAATGTGTAGTGTGGGAGGAAGTAGCAGGAACAGGACTGCCCTGCTATATCCAATGCTTCAACTTGTTTTTGTCCAACAAAATTAATTTCTTCCTATCTGAACTATTTTGTCTCCCCTTGTTCAATCTCTTCCCACCTATAACCATGACTCTTCCAAGATCTACTCCCACTTCAGGTTTTGCCCAGGAAACTGGAAACGATCTCACTTTCACCCAAGAACAGCCAACTCCTTTTCACCCACAGGACAGTCTTGAGAACTCTCACTTCCTTAAATGGAGGCCCCAGTCAGTTCCCCTCCTGCACCACCTTCCACTGCTGTTTGAATTTGATCTTGCATTGAGCAACAGTTCCTTCAATTCCACATGTTTCCAAATTAATTGTTGCTTTTAGAAACTTTATGGTTTCTCGGGATTTGAAATATGTGGAACATTCTTTGTTCTACTCCAGTTTTCTCACTCGCCTCTCCTCTTGCGGCTATTGATTGGGTTAATTTTCCTTCTAATTTCCACCTTTACCTCATGATCCATCCCAGGTTTTTCCCTTTCTCAACTTCACAGTCTTCCTTTTCTGGGGACAGTGTATTGATCAACACCCAATTAAAGTTTGAGTCCTGTAGCTTACCTTGGCTGCACTCCCTTGCATAACTACTCAATTCTCCCAGTTTTTTGGTCACATATATTCTCAGTGCTATCTTGCGTAAGCTTCTGATGTGTGTTCCTTTATTCCAAACTGAATTCCCTTCCATTGCGGTTGTCAGGGCCCTTATCTTGGTCATTGTATTCTTGACACGTTGTCACTCATTCTGCTCTCTTCCAGAACCCCAGTATAGACCTTTATAGACTTCCTCTTGTCTTTCCATACCACCAGTCTCTATCTATGATGCGGAGATGCTGGCATTGGACTGGGGTGGGCACAGTAAGAAGTCTTACAACATCAGATTAAAGTCCCAACAGGTTTGTTTCAAATCACTAGCTTTCGGAGGGTAAATCTTGTAATAATCACTGAATGAAGGCACTGCTAGTGATTCAAAACAAACCTGTTGGACTTTAACCTGGTGTTGTAAGACTTGCTGTACCAGCCTCTATAATCAATAAATGATTTCTGCCATCTCCAGCACGATGCCACCACCAAATACAACTTCACCTTTTGTCTTTTAGCATTCTGAAAAGGATTGACTGGATCTCCTCTTGATTCTTCTCTCTTTCCCCCACCTTCCCCTCACTTGTCACCTTTTCATGAAAGTGCAAGAAATAATCTTTATTGTCACAAATAGGCTTACATCAACACTGCAATGAAGTTACTGTGAAAAGCCCCTAGTCGCCAAATTCCAGCATCTGTTCGGGTACACAGGGAGAATTCAGAATGTCCAAATTACCTAACAGCACGTCTTTCGGGACGTGTGGGAGGCACCCGGAGGAAACCCACGCGGACACAGGGAGAACGTGCAGAGTCCGCACGCAGGGATCCAAGCCAGGAATCGAACTTGGTGCTGTGAAGCAACAGTGCTAACCACCGTGCTTCCATGCTGCCCAGAATACAGCATCTCTCAATTTGCCTCCTGTATTTAAGGCCCCATGCACCTTCCAGGTGAAATAAATTTATTTTTATTCTCTCAAGTTAGCGTATTGTAGTGTCAGACATGGCTCAGTTGGTGACATACACTCCTCCTGAATCAGAAGGTGTTCAATTCCCTTTCCAGAGACTTGAGTGTAAGAATCAAAGCTGCGCGAAGTCGCATCCCAGCAGCCCAAAGATGCGCAGGTTAGGTGGATTGGCCACACTAAATTGCCCCTTAATTGAGAAAAAAAATAATTGGGTGCTAGAAATTTATTAAAAATAAATAAAACATCACAAAAACATTGTGATCACTATAACATATTGGTTTGTTGATGTTTGCTGTGCACATGTTTGCTGCTGTTCGTACTTAATTTAGCTCCAAAGTGCTTTGGGTAGTGGTCATGAAAGGCATTTTATAAATGCAAGTCTTTGTTTTATACGGCATTCACAATTTCATGTGGTGAAATACATATTGGGTGGCCATCTTTTGGAATACCTCCATGCAGTCAGTAAAATGTGCCCCTGGACCTCCAGTCCCTTGTCATTCTGATTTTTGGCTCCACTCACATTCTGACCCCTCTGTCCTGCACTCTTCTCTTACACACTAATGAAGATTAATAGCATCCTGTATTTCAGTTAGGCATTTTACAGCCTCTGCATTAATCAATTTCAGGTCATAATTGTTTTGTTGGCAATGATTCTGCTATTCCTACATATACCTCCATTGGACATGCCCTTGTTTTTCTATACTTGTCTCTACATCCCTTCTTTAGCTCTTCTGCCGACTATTCTTTACAGATCGTCCTGTTTTTGTTGTTTTCCCTTTTCCTGCCACTGCACTTGCTTTTTGTTACATCTTTGTTTTTCAGCACTGGAAAAAGTTGGTCATATACCTGAAATATTAACCCTGTTTCTCCACAGATGCTGCCCGTCCTTCTAGTATTTCTAGCATTTCCTGTTTTTATTTCCAAGTACTTCATTGGCTGTAATAATGCCCTGAAGTTGTAAATACTGTCAGAACAATGCAGATCTTTTTCATATAATATTTTTTTTCTCGTTCAGATATGGTTTTGTCTCATTTCACAATGATGTGGATATACAGAAGATTATATCTGAAGTAAGTGAAGTTTACCTTCATCAAGATAATCAGCATTTTAACGATTTGCTAGGTTTAATAGCCTACAGTCGACTTAGCTTTTCAGAAAATTATAACATTGCAATGCTTACTTTTGGGTTTTTTTCCAGGACTCCTCCAAGGTAAGGTTTGAAAATATTTGTGGAAATGCTTGAAAGATTGAGCTCACTTCCTTTCCATGCTGCTGTCTGCAAATTCAGCTCTCCGATTTGGAGTTTTGAGATAACCCATGTAGTAGTTGTTGTAGGGTGTTGGTTACAGTTTGAGACATCTTTGGCATTTTCAATTTACATAGTGTAACTTGAGTCCAATATTTATTTAGTTTATACAGTTCTTATGCACATGAATTATTTCTTGATATATCTTACTTTTCTCTCCTCCCCCCCCCCCCCCCCCCCACCTCACCTTGGTATTCCGCTCTGGGTGTTGTATTACTAAGCTCCTGTTTCCTCCTCCTCCTCTTCTCCCCCCCCCCCCCCAACTTTGTTTTTTTTTGTTTCAGGCCTGTCGGTTCAGGGGCGGGGCATGGGGGTGCTTCTTGCCCCCTCCCTCCTCCATGCTTCTTCCTGTGGTTCCCCTAAGTTTCCTCCCCCCTTCCCTTTTTGTACCTCTTAAGTGTTGTGTGCCTTTGTCTGCTTCCCCCCCCCCCCTCTCTTTCCCTCGTCGCTGTTGGCCTTGAACAGGTCTTGAAACAGGCCGATGAATTGCCCCCATGTTTGAGGAAGCCTTCTTCCGACCCTTGGATGGGATGGTGTATTTGATTTAAATTCTGCCAGCCAGTCTGCAGCTGTAGGTGGTGCTGTTGATCGCCAGCCGAGCATGATTCTCTGGCGTGCGATTAGGGAACCAAAAGCAAGGGTGTCGGCCCTCTTCCCCATGTGTAGTTCTGGCTGTTCTGATACCCCGAAGATTGCCACTCTTGGGCATGGCTCCACCCTCACAACTTTGGAAATCCCCTCTAAGAAGGCTGCCCAGAACCCTACAAGTCTGGGGCAGGCCCAGAACATGTGGGCGTGGTTGGCCGGGCTTTCCTGGCACCATTCACATTTATCTTCCACCTCCGGTAAGAACCTGCTCATTCGGGTTCTGGTCAGGTGTGCTCTGTGCACCACTTTAAACTGCATGAGGCTGAGCCTTGCACAGGAGGAGGTGAAGTCGGCCCTGCTCAGTGCTTCGCTCTAGAGTCCCCAGCCCACTTCCGTCCCTTGTTTCCCCATTTTCATCTGGCTTCATCCAGTGGTAATCTCACCTTGTCCTGTAGCTGTATGCACATTTTCCCACAGTTTCCCCCCTTCCTTACTGTCAGTGTTTATTATGTCCTCTAACAGAGTGGTTCACTGTTTATCAGACCCTCCATTAGTGGTTCATCTTGCATCTCCTTATGAAGAAAGTGCTTTACCTGAAGGTGCCCAGGCTCCTGTTCTGTTTCCAGGTCTCTCATTAGCTCGCTCAGTGTCGCTAGTCCGTTTCCCCCATGTACCTTAACTGTTAGCGTTCTCCCGTCCTGTCTCCATTTTTTGAAAGTGGTGTTGAGCATGGCTGGTGGGAATTGTGGTTTCTGCAGATGGGGGGGGGGGGGGGGGGGGTGTGTGTGTGTGTGTATCCTAGTCAGACTGAAATGTTGCCATCTCGTTCCATGTCTTTAGTGTGGCTACTACCACTGGGCAGGATGTGTATTTTATCGGGGGGTGGGGGGGGGCGCTGCCGTGGCTAGGGCCTGGAGAGTAGCTCCCTTGCAGGAAGACTTCCCCATCACCCGTTCCATAGTGGGTTCACGTACCATCTCCAGTGGTAGTATTGTAGATTTGGTGGTGCCAAACCACTCGTGACTCTTCTCTGCAGTTTCGATTTTGGGGATTCTTGGATTTGTGTACACGCGCACACAAACGCCATGATCATTTTATCTATGCTGTAGAAGAAGACCTTGGGGATGAAGATCGGTATAGAAGAGGAACCTTGGCATTACCTTCATTTTGATCATCTGCACTCACTGCCAGGGAGTGCGAGAATGTGTCCCATCTCTAGGTCTATTTTAACTTCCTCTGCCAGGATGGTCAGGTTCCACTTGTCGATCAGTGTCCAGTCCAGGGCTATCAGGATCCCCAGGTAGCGGAATTTGTTTTGGACTAGTTTGAATGGGAGTCCCTCCAGCTCTGTCCCTCCCCTGTCTGGATTCACCGGGAATGTCTTGCTCTTGCCCAGGTTAGGTTTGTAACCCAAGAAGGTTCCGAGCTCTTTCAGGAGCCGCATGATTGCTCTGAAGGCTTCCTGTGGTTCCGATCATGGCATAGAGTGTGACTCTGTGCTCTCTGCCTCCCCTTTGGATGCCCTTCCAGCTTTTTGTGTCTTGCAGTGCACTCGGCAGGGGTTTAATTGCTGGGGCAGACGGGAACGTGGGACAGTAGGCACCTCTGCTGTGTGCCTCTGTGCAGCTGGATGTATTCTGAGCTGGGGATGTTGGTTTGAACGCTCGCCTTGGGGGTGTTGTACAGGATTTTCATCCAGGAGGTGAACCCTGCTCCAAGCTCAAACCGCTCCAGTACTTTGAAATACTTCCACACTATTCTGTCGAAGGCCTTTCCTGCATCCACTGAGATGATCACGTCTGGTGTACATCCCCAGGAGGAGGCATTATTACGTTCATCAGCTGCCTGATATTCTCAGTTGGCTGCCTACCCTGACAAAGCCTGTCTGGTCCTCTGCGACCACCTCTGGCACGCAGATCTCCATTCTCTTGGCCAGGACTTTTGCACGTATCTTCGTGTTACATTGAGCAGCGAAATGGGTCTGTATGATCCGCATTCCGGCGGGTCTTTGTCTTTTTTGGGTATCAGATATCGTGGCCTGTGATAGTGTAGGAGGCAGGGTTCCCACTGCTAGCGAGTCTGCGAACATGTGCCTTGGATATGGGGCCAGAGTGAATTTTTCAATAGAAATTCACTGGGAACCCATCGGGTCCCTCGGTAAAAGGTCTCAAATGCCTGTTTGACCTCTTTTGGCTCAGTTACCAGTCTGCCTCTGTTTTGTTTCACCATTTCCCTTGTGGCTCCTGCTTTCTCAGCTGGCAAGCCAGTAGACGACCAGCCTTTTCTCCGTGTTCGTAGAAGGCCCCCCCGTGTCTGGCAGAGTTGGTACACTGCTTTCCTTGTGGATAGCAGCTCAAAGTCCATTTGCAGCTTTTTCCTCTCTGCCAGCAGCTCTACAGTCAGGGCCTCGGAGCACTTCCTGTCGACCTCCAGGATGGAGTCGATCAATTGTTGCCTTCTCTTTCCTGTCTCTGTGAGCCTTGTTGGCTATAATTGCTCCCCTTTAGTATCTCCGGGAGTGTGGAAGGTGAGACTTCTCAGATCTGGTTATTAGTAACATACTCGCCTATGGCCTGTGATGTTTCCTGGCAGAAGGCCTTGTCAGCCAAGAGGTCCATGTCCAGCTTCCAGTGGGGCACTAGGCATGGCCTGTCTCCAACCCCACATTCATGTAGTAATCAGTCGGTGTGTGTCAATGTTGGGGATTTCCACCATGGTCTTTATAAAGTCTGTCATCCCAGTTGGGTGCGTACACATTTACCAGTACTGCTGATGTCCCGTCTAGGACACCGTTGACCATGGCGAATTGTTTCCCTTGCTCCGTAACCGTCCTTGTCTCCGTGAACCTCACTCTCTTGTATGGCTACTCACTTAGCCCTTAAGGTTAAGTCGACCTTCAGGCTTCTTAGTGGGTGAAGACTTTGGATTGTTTTACTGGGTCGTAACGTGTGTCGACTGCCTGTTTCCCCGTCGGCTGTCTCCTCACCTGCTTTTCCCGGTCCCGGAGTTGGTCGTCTTGTGCGCTGGCACATGTACCTCGGGAGAGGGCATCTGGGGGCTCGTTGAGCTTGCCGGGGGCGATACAAAATCTCATAATTATAGGTGGAGAGCTCGATTCTCCACCGCAAGATTTTATCATTTTTGATCTTGCCCCGCTGCATGTTGTTGAACATGAAAGCTACCGACCGTTGGTCAGTGAGGAGAGTGAATCTCCTGTCGGCCAGGTAATGCCTCCAATGCCGCACAGCTTCAACGATAGCCTGGGCCTCTTTTTCAACGGATGAGTGCCGAATTTCAGAGGCATGAAGGGTGCGGGAAAAGAATACCACGAGTCTGCCTGCCTGGTTTAGAGCGGAGCGAGGGCGACATCTGAAGCGTCTCTTTCTACTTGAAAGGGCAGTGTCTCATCTACTGCGTGCATCCCGTCCTTGGCTATGTCTGCTCTAATACGGGTGAATGCATGTTGTGCTTCGGCCGTGAGGGGAAATTGGGTGGACTGTATGAGTGGGCGGGCCTTGTCCGCGTGGTTTGGGATCCACTGGGCGTAGTAGGAGAAGAACCCAAGGCAGCGTTTGAGGGCCTTGGGGCAGGGGGAGCTCCATGAGGGGGCACATGTGGTGGGGATCGGGCCCCAGGAGTCCGTTTTGGACTACATAGCCGAGGATTGCTAGGCGGGTCGTGCGGAACACTCACTTCTCCGTGTTGTATGTAAGATTGAGGAGAGTGGCGGTGTGGAGAAATTTAGAGAGGTTGGCGTCGTGGTCCTGCTGGTCATGGCCACAGATGGTGACGTTGTTCAGGTACGGAAACGTGGCCCGCAAACTGTACCGGTCGACCATTCGGTCCATCTCCCTTTAGAAGACCGAGACCCCATTAGTGACGCCGAAGGAAACCCTAAGAAATTGATAGAGCCGACCGTCTGCCTCGAAGGCAGTGTATGGACGGTCCGATTTACGGATGGGGAGCTGGTGGTAGGCGCATTTCAGGTCAATTGTTGAGAAGATCCGGTACTGTGCAATCTGATTGACCATATCAGATATGCATGGTAGGGGTTTGCGTCGAGCTGCGTGTACTGATCGATGGTCTGGCTGTAGTCCACGATCATTGTGTTTCTCCCCAGTTTTAACCACTACCACTTGGGCTCTCCAGGGGCTATTGCTGGCCTCGATAATACCCTCCCGAAGCAGCCGCTGGACCTCGGACCTGATGAAGGCCTTGTCCTGGGCGCTGTATCTGGTGGCGACGGGCTTGCAATCCGCAGTTAGATTGGCAAAGAGGGTCGTGAGGCCACAAACGGTGAGTGGATGTAGGGGCCTGCCAAATCGGAGGGTGAGGCTCTGGAGATTACACTGAAAATCGAGACCCAGCAATAGGGCAGCGCAGAGGTTGGGGAGGACGTAGAGGCAGAAACCGCTGAATTCTACGCCCTGGCCAGTGAGATTGACCACACACAACCCTTGGATCGAGACAGAGTGGGATCCGGAGGCCAGGGAGATCCGTTGGTTGGCGGGGTGGACCGCGAGGGAGCAGCGCCTTACCGTGTCTGGGTGAATGAAGCTTTCGGTGCTCCCGGAGTCCAGCAGGCATGAGGTTGCGTGGCCGTTGATTTTCACTGTCGTCAAAGCGGTGGCCAGGTTGTGAGGACGGGACTGGTCCAGTGTCATCGAGGCGAGCTGCGTGTGGTCGTCCTAGGATTAGATGAGGGGTCAGATGAGGAGTGTCGGCGACCCGGATCCAGCGTTCCAGTCCCGTGGGGGAGACAAAACGGCGGCGTCCGGAGGACCTGTTGGGAACAAGGTGGCGCCGTCCATGGAGCGCACATTGTGGGGCCGGGGCAAGATGGCGGTGCCCACGGGCCGCACGTGGACCTGGGGGGAGAAGATAGCAGCGCCCACTGGTCGCACATGGTTCCGAGGGGAGAAGATGGCGGCGCTCATTGTGCGTTCGGCCGGGGGGGGGAGGGGGCGATTGCGGGCGCTATAGCAGCGACTGCTTGGGCCTGGCACACAGCTGCGAAGTGGCCCTTTTTACCGCAGGATTTACAAGTGGCGGTGCGGGCTGGGCAACGTTGGCGGGGGTGCTTCTGCTGGCCGCAGAAGTAGCAGCGGGGACCCCCAGGGTGCGTGGCGGGTGGCGCAGGCGTATTGATTAGGAGGGGGCCCAGCCGGGGGGGGTCGTTTGCGGGGTCCAGGAGGGGTTGGGCCGCGTGGCGAGAGGGGTAGGCTTCTGTACCTTCTGCCTGATGGAAGGTTCTGGAAGAATGTCTCTGATAATGCTGCCTACCTTCCTGAGGCAGGTGTACACTGAATCAATGTGGGGGTGGCAAGTTTGTGTGATGCATTGGGCTGAGTTCACAGTCTGCAGTTTCTTGCGATCTTGGACCGAGCAGTTGCCATACCAGGCTGTGATGCAGCCGGATAGGATACTCTGTATCGCACATCTGTAGAAATTTGGTGAGAGTCGATACAGACATAAAAAATTTCTTTAGTCTTCCACAGGAAGTAGAGACGTTGTTGGGCTTTCTTGACTGTTGCATCAACGTGAGTACACCAGGTCAGATAGTTGGTGATGGTGACCCCCAGGAACTTAAAGCTATCGACCATCTCCACTTTGGAGCCATTGATGCAGACGGGAATGTGTGTCATGCTGCGCTTCCTGAAGTTGATGATCAGTTCCTTGGTCTTTCCAAGATTTAGAGAGGGGTTATTTTCGGTACACCATGCAACCAAATGATTTATCTCCCTCCAGGTAGTCTGAGTCGTCGTCGTTTGAGATACGGCCCACCACAGTTGTATCATCTGCAAACTTTTAGATTGAGTTGGAGTTAAATCTTGCCACACAGTCGTGTGTGTGTGTATAGGGAGCACAGTAGAGGACTGAGCACACATCCTTGTGGGGCTCCGCTGTTGAGGACTATTGTGGAGGAGGTGTTGTTGCTTATCCTGACAGATTACGTTCTGTTGGTGAGGCAGTCGAGGATTCAGCTGCACTGAGAGGGGTCAAGTTCAAGATTGCGGAGTTTGATTATTAGTCTTGTTAGGATAATGGTGTTGAAGGCGGAGCTGTAGTCTATGAACAGCAGTCTTCTGTAGGTGTCCTTGTTGTCGAGATGTTTGAGTGTTGATTGCAAGGCCAGTGAGATAGAGTCTGTTGTGGACCAGTTGCGGTGATAGGCAAACTGCAGTGGATCGAGACGGAGGCTGGCAGTGATCTGTCTCCTGACTAGCCACTCGAAGCAATTCATGATAACAGACATTAGGGCCTTAGGGCCACAGGTCGGTAGTTTTGAGACAGGCTACCTTGTTCTTCTTTGGTACTGATTTTATGGTGGTCGTCTTGAAGGAGGTGGGGTCTTTGGAGCGGAGGAGTGAGGTGGTGAAGATATCTGTGAATACAATCGCCAGCTGGTCTGCATAGGCTCTTGAGTGCTCACCCAGAGACTCCGTCAGGGCCCGTCGCTTTCTGCAGATTCACTTTCAAGAAGGCAGCTCTTAACCTCCGAGGCTGTGGGTATGGGTGTGTCTTGGGGTGGGTGGCACTGATGCTTTGAGCAGTCAAGCAGGCATAGAACTTGTTCAGATCATCGGGTAGGGATGCTCCACCTCCAGATAGTCCGCCTGCCCTCGCTTTATAGCCTCTGATCTTGTGTAGGCCCTGCCATAGTCGTCGTGTCGTTGGCCTGGGACTCTAGTTTGATGCGGTATTGTCTTTTTGCATCCCTGATGGCTTTCCGTACGTCGTACCTGAATTTCTTATATAGGTCATCGGTCGTCATACTTGAACGCCTCCGCCCGGACCTTCAGCAGGGAGTGAACCTTTTGGTTGAGCCAGGGTTTCCGATTGAGGAATACCCGTATTGTCGTCTTTGTCGGTGACGGTGGTTGCGTACTTGTCCAGGTTAGCTGCCGCGGCCTTGAAGATGGACCAGGCCACAGTCTCACGCAGTCGTGGAGGATGTCCTCAGATTCCTTGGACCAGCACTGCACGGTTTTCTTGACTGGCTCAGCACGCTTGAGTTGCTGTTTGTAAGTCAAAAGTAGGAACATCGACTTGTGGTTGCGTTTGCAAAGTGAGGTCGGGGAATGGAGCGGTAGGCTCCTTTTGATGCTGGTGTAGAAGTGGTCTAGGGTGTTTGCACCTCTGGTGGAGCAGGAGATATGTTGATGGAGTTTGGGTAGGACCTTCCTGAGGTTGGCCTGGCTGAAGTCTCCAGCCACAATTGTCGGGCTTCGGGGTGATTTGTTTCTTGGTTGTTGATGGTGGAATGTAGTTCGTCAAGTGCTTTCTTAACTTCTGCCTGGGTGGGATGTAGAGTGCTGTAATGAGTACAGAGGTGAATTCATGTGGGAGGTAGAAGGGACAACACTGCACGGTTAGGTATTCTATGTCTGGGGAGCAATCCATGCTAGGGACACCACATCTGAGCACCAGGAGGTGTTGATCAGGAGGCAAACAGCCCCGCCTTCGACTTGCCTGAGGCCATCGTGCGGTCCATTCGGTGGATTGAAAAGCCTTTGGGTTGGATGGCACAATCTGGTGTGGCCGGAGTGAGCCATGTCTCAGTGAAGTAGTTCCTCACTTCCCTCTGGGAGGTAAGTCGAGCGTTGAGGTCATCCAGCTTGTTCTCATCGCTTGGACGTTCGCTAGGAGTACGCTGGGGAGAAGTCCTGAAGCCGCGTAATTTAAGTTTCACCTTCAGGTCGGTGCGTTTTCCCCTCTTCCTGGGTCGGCGGCTGCTCTTGGCTGGCAGGGCTGGCTTTGCGTAAGGTAGGTGATTTCGTTCGGAGGGATTGTGGATGATGGTGGCGGTGTCAGGGTCACTGGAGGGGGGTTGTGCGTGGGCCAGTCTGGTCTCGTGGGGCGGTGAGGTTGGGTTCACGTTCCGGTGGGGACGGGCGGGCACTTGCCGCTCATATCCACCTGTTCACCGGGGAAAAGACCCGAAAAAACTGCCACGAGCGGTAGCCACCAAATGTGCGACTACTCGTTCCATGGCCACCACCGGAAGTCCGCACAAGGCAATCTCGACACAAAATAATTATAAACATCGGTCCTTTTAGGAGTGAGGAATTCTCTGGGTTTTTAAGAGTAATGGGGTGGTACAGCACATCCGTACCGCCTTGTATCTGCCGCTGCTAATGGTTTTTGGGGAGTGGGCAGTACACATTTTCAAAAGAAGCCGGCCTGGTTCAACGGACACAAGGCTGGCTGGTTTCTTATTCTGCTACAGGACCACCCCACTCAGTGGCTGGAGTGCCTATGGCCATAGGCTTCAAACCCGTAATAGTATAATTTTCACTGACATGGGATGTGAAGTGTGCCACAACCAGGAGCTGCAGGGTCATTGCCCTGGAGTATGTTGACCACCCAGATGCTGTGCACCAGGTGACCGGATCTCTACTCTGAAGTTTGTAGACGGTGCACAGTGGATCTCTGGAAGTATACCCTGCCAGACAGGGCCAGTTTTATTAATAATAATCTTTATTGTCACAAGTAGGCTTGCATTAACACATGGATTGAAACTACTGTGAAAAGCCCTTAGTTGCCACATTCTGGCACCTGATCGGGTTCACCAAGGGAGAATTCGGAATAATGTCCAAATTACCTAACTGCACGTCTTGAGGACAGATCGCTGTGTGTTCAGGCACCATCCTGGAGATCAGGTTTTACCGTGGTTTTTCAAACTGCACTTCTTCTAAAGTCATTTAATGATATTTCTCAGAACTTTCTGTAGCCTGGACATTTTGGCTCTCCCCTGCTAGATTTGCTGACTCTGGGATTAGAAGCTGGGCTTAAAGGAAATTTTATATTTTCTGTTTCCAGCTTCCAAGCCTTTTTTTGTTTTTGGAACTTTGAACTGCTCCTATTAAATCTTCCCTTAACTGTCACTGTGCCAGTAAAATGACCCTAGTGCTCTTTTTTTTTTCTACTTTTGTCGTCCATTTTAATAAATTTCCTCTACAGCCTTGCTAAGGCCTTGACATCTTTACTTTCCAGAATAGGGGACAACATTCAAGCTGGGACCATAGCAGTGTTTTATGAAGATTTAGTGTAACATTGTGGAGCAGCGCATGAAGCTTGCTCGTCAAAATATGCCAGGAGTACAAGAGTAAAGAGGTCAGGTTAAACTTTTTTACAAGATACTTATTAGGCCTCATCTGGAGTTCTGTGTCCTGTTCTGGGCAGTATACTTGAGGAAGGATATGAAAGCATAGGAGAGACTGCAGAGGAGACTTGAGAATAATTCCAGGGATGAACACTTGCAACTATGAGGGTAGATTGAAGAGGTTGGGTCTGTTTTCTTTGGAGAAAAGAAGGCTGAGAGAAGACTTTGAAAGGAGGTCATCACAATCCTGAGGGCAATTGACAAGATTAGAAACCGTTCCCCCTCCAGAATACATCAAGAACTGAAAGGCGCAGATTCAAAATAATGGACAAATATAAGGCAATGTTTTTTTGCCCAGAGAATGGTTGGAGCCTGGAATGAAGGTTGAGAAGGTGGACCTTCACGACAAACCTCAGCCAGTAAGGGAATTGAACTCGTGCTGCTGGCCTTCTTCTGCATCACGAACCAGCTGTTGTCTAGCCAACTGAGCTAAACTGACTGCAGGTAATGCTCTTAAAGCAGTTTTAGTGAATTCTATATGTTAATAGCTCCATTACTGTTATATTTTACACCAGTTTTGCAGTTAATTATGCGTCTCCGGTTTTGCATACTTTTAAACTATCAGAATGAAGTCCATAATAAAACGGGATACCACGAGGCTCATTAAAAGTCAGACAAATGCTTTGTGATCTCAGCTGCTTTCTTACCTCCCAGTGGGAAAGAGTGTGGGCACGATTCTCCGCAAATGCGGTGAATCGTAAAGGCTGCCGTGAAACTGGCCGTGTTTCACGGCAGCCTATGCGCCCCCTCCCGGGACCCGATTCTCCCCTCCGGGCGGGGCTAGCAGCGGGGCCCCGTGAAGCACGGCATCGCGGCCTTAGCAACCGTCGCTAAGTCCGCGCGCCAAGCGTCATGCCGGCTGACGCGCACGATGATGTCAGCCGCGCATGCGCGGGTTGGACGGCTCCAACCCGCACATGCGCGGGGCCGTCATCTCCCGTGGTACGGCCGTGCCAATCGGGCCCTGGATGCCCAGAACGGGCATGTTGCGGCCGTTTTTACAACGGCAGCAAGCAGGTGTGTTTGCTGCCGTAAAAACGGCCGTAAAGGCCTGGGAACTCGGCCCATCGGCCTGGGGAGAATCGCTGTTCGCCGTAAAAAAACGGCGAGCAGCGATTCGTGTCGTGGGGGTGGGGGGGGGGGGGGGGGGATAGCGGGAGGGCGTGAAAAATGTCGGGGACGCCCTCCCGCTATTCTCCGACCCGTCGTGGGCAGCAGAAAATCGCGCCCGGTGTTCACAGCCAAGTTTATTTTCTACGCACAAGGTTTTTGAATCGGATCAGGATTGGCGATTAGTGCTTCAAATTGGACAAGAGCTGTGTAGCTGCCAACTGTCACACCTGCAACTATACAAAAGCAGCCTCGACTGACATATCTCACAACTAGGCAGCAGGGAAGAGCAGTTTGCAAAAGATGCTATCCGTAGCCCATGGTGTAAAAGGTGACAGGATGTTTGACATTTCTGAACAGCAATGCTTCAGGAGGCTTGGGTTGTCACATCAAATGGTGACAGACCTTTGCAGCTTCCTAATCAAAAAAAAAAAGTTGTTCCTGGTGAACACTCATTAATAGCGGCTGTCATAGTGACTGCCACCTTAATATTTTTTGGCTGTGGATGGTTCTATGGGTAAGACTGATCTATCCAGGATTGCTCAGCAAATGCATAAGGCAGGTGACTGATGGGCTATTTGGATCTGCTGTCAACTTCATCTGTAATGGCACCAGTCAGAATGAGCAGGTGCTCGATTTGCTGTCTTTTCACAAATGTACATTGCCATCGATTGCACATACATGTGAATGCGTGGGCTGCAACTCTTATGTGATGCTGAAGTGAAGTGCAACCAACCAGAGCTGCTATGATGCTTTTGTCCTGCAGCAATCAAATTCTGACATCTTTCGGAAGTAGATTTAAGGAGAGACTAGCGGGAGACAATGGATACCACATTTTGACTGATAATAGCCATAAGACTCTGATAGAAACCTAGGAACAGCTCCATTCAGTCCATCAAACCTGCTCTGCCATTCAATACAATCATGGTGGATCATTCCCTTCAATGTCTTTTTCCCTATACTATTTCCATATTCCTTTTGTCATTTGGTATTTTGAATCCTTCCATTTTTGCTTTACGCGAAATGATTCTCGGACGTCTGGGTAGCAAATTCCAAAAGTTCATAAGACTGAGCTGAGAAGAATTATTTTCACTCAAACTTTAGTGGGGTCCCACTTTGTGTCCCTGGTTCTAGACTCTCCAACCAGGGGAACATCTTGCATCTCTGTCCATCCCTTTAAGTATTTTGTAGATTTCAATGAGATCACCTCTTATTCTTTGAAACTCTTGGAGAATATGGGCCCTGTTTCTCAAATCTCTCTCATCAGGCAGTCCAGTCATTAGGACAAGACAAGTATGGTGAACCTTGGCTACACTGTCAATGGCAATAGTATTTTTCCAAACGCAAGGGGACCACTGTACATACTACTCTGGATGCCGTCTAACCAAGGTTCTGTACAATTCGAGCAAGACTACTACTGTCGTCAAGTTCCTGTGTTAAAGGCTAACATACAATTAGCCTTCACAATTGCTTGCTGCACTGCATGTTAGCTTTGTGACTTATTGATGAAGACACCCAGGTTCCTTTCTGGGGGTGTGGGTGGTCCGGGAAAATCGGTTGGCGGGCCATCATTTGTGGCGTGACGCCTGTGGGACGTCTAAGTGGACCAGTTAATGTTGCATTGCGGTGACTGTCTCTCTGGGAAGCTCGCAGCAGTTCCTGCTCGCTACCATACTTGCACTTTTTGGAAGAATCGCACCCATAACTAGAGCCCCAGCAATTGCAGACCTCCACTCGTTGCAGCCGACCAACTTGTGAATACCCTGTTTTAGGTCTACTCATTTCTTTGCTTCCTGTCCATTAACTAATTCTCATATCTGCGAGATCATACTACCTCCAACTCCGTGAACTCCCCTTGTTGATCTTTTGTGTGGCACCATATTGAAATTACTTGAAATCCAGGTTATACCGAGAATGGATACCACAGGAAAATGGTGTAAAGTAATGCATTTTTGATTTCCTTATAGAACTGAAACTTTACAACGTAGTTTCTTTTCCTCATATACCCATATAGGTAACCTTGTGTAATTACAAAGCTTTACTCTTTTCCTGCCACTCATATGATACATGGGCGGCACGGTAGCATAGTGGTTAGCACAATTGCTTCACCGCTCCAGGGTCCCAGGTTCGATTCCTGGCTTGGCTCACTGTCTATGTGGAGTCTGCATTTCTCCCTGTGTCTGCTTGGGTTTCCACCGGGTGCTCTGGTTTCCTCCCACAGTCCAAAGATGTGCCGGTTAGGTAAATGATAAATTGCCCTTACTGTCCAAAAAGGGTAGATGGGGTTACTGGGTTATAGGGATAGGGTGGAGGAGTGGGCTTGGGTAGGGTGCCCTTTCCAAGAGCTGGTGCAGACTTGATGGGCTGAATGGCCTCCTTCTGCGCTGTAAATTCTATGATTCTATGACAGCCTTTGGGTTATGGAGTGAGGGCCCTGTGGCAGACGGCTCCATTTTCATCTGTGCAAAGCAAGACTCTGCCATTGGAAGAGGTGGCAGTGTGTCATGTACTGAACATGTTGATAGGGGCTAACACGTTGGCAATGGAATCATTTTGAGAATTTTGATTTCCATGCCCCCTTCATCATTCCTCGTCATTCAACTCGTGGGCCAGCTTTAATTCATTGTACACTCTGCCCCCTTAAATAACATTGTCATCATCCAAGTACACATGGACTTCATTTAATTGCCATGTTTGATTTCTGTTGGCAAGTGTGCATGCAGAAAGACATTATCACAAGGCTCTGAGTCAGGTGTGAGGCAGACAACCACATTCTTTGAACTGCTACTCATTTACCATTATCATTGGAACACGAGGGCTGTGCTGTCTGGTGTGGACTCTCCTGACCTGTATCTGTCAACGTTGTTGGCTCTTGCTCACTTGTGAACTGTACATCACCAGAGGCAAACCTAACTGGACCCACAGAAGAAGAGTATCTGAGTTGATGCATGGTAACCTTATAATCTATGATGCCGCAACCTCAGAAGAAATTCACTCTTGAGGATTCGTCACCTGCAATGTTCATCCACTGTTGCAAGTCTTAAAAATTTAATTAAAAATGCTCTTTCGGGTGCAGGCGTAGTCTTTGGCTCTTTGGATCCCTAGGTATCTGCATCAGTTTTTGGGCTGTTTAAACGGGAGCCCCTCCAGCTCTGTCCCTCCCACTTTTGGGTTCACTGGGAATGCCTCACTTTTGCCCAGGTTGAGTTTGTAACCAGAGAAGGTTCCGAACTCTTTCAGAATCTGCATGATTGCCTTCCGTTCTTCCTGTGGCTTTGAGACATACAGGAACAGGTCATCCGCAAAGAGTGAGAGTGATTTGGACAAGTTGAGTGGACAAATGAATGGCAGATGCAGTATAATTTGGAGAAATGAGGTTATCCACTTTGATAGCAAAAGCAAGAAGGCAGATTATTGTCTGGCCATAAATTAGGACAGGGGAATGTGCAACGAGACCTGGGTGTCTGGTGTCCTTGTACACCATTCACCTGAAGGTAAGCGTGCAGCTGGCTCGGTAGCATAGTGGTTAGCACTTGCTTCAGTGCCAGGGACCCGGGTTCGATTCCCGGCTTGGGCCACACTGCGGAGTCTGCAGTCCTCCCGTGTCTGCGTGGGTTTCCTCCAGCCGCTCCGGTTTCCTCCCACAAGTCTCGAAAGATGTGCTTGTTAGATAATTTGGACATTCTGAATTCTCTCTCTGTGTACCCGAACAGGCGCTGGAATGTGGTGACTAGGAGATTTTCATTAACTTCATTGCAGTGTTAATGTAAGCCCAATTGTGACAGTAATAAAGATTATTATTAGGTATAGCATGCAGTAAAGATGGCAAATGGTATGTTTGCCTTCATAGAGGATTAGAGTACAGGAGCAGGGATATCTTGTTGCAATTATACAGGGCCTTGGTGAGGCCTCATCTGGAATATTGTGTGCAGTTCTGGTCTCCTTATCTGAGAAAAGATGCTCTTGTTCTAGAGGGAGTGCAGTGAAGGTTTGCCAGACTGATTTCTGGACTGATGTATGAGGAGAGATTGAATCGGTTAGGATTGTATTTGCTGGAGTTAAGAACAATGAGATTGGGTGGGGGGGGGGGGGGTTGGAATCTCAGAAAACTACAAAATTCTAACAGGGCAAGTTAGGATAGATGCAGAACGGATGTTCCAATGGTGGGTGTGTGCAGAGCCCGGGGTCACAGTCTGAGGATATGCAGTAGACCATTTAGGACAGAGATTAGGAGAAATTTCTTCACCCACAGTGGTCGGCCTGTGGAATTCATTACCAGAGGAAGTAGTTGAGGCCAAAACATTGCATGTTTGCAAGAAGCAGTTAGACATAGCACTTGGGGCGAAGGGGGTTAAGGGAGAGCTGGCTTAGGTTATTGAGTTGGATGATTAACCATGAAAATGAATGGTGGAGCAGGTTCCATGGGCCTGTTCCTATTTTCTTTGTTTCTATGAGACTTGGTGAGTTGCTGCAGTGCAACTTGTAAATTATGCACACTACTGTCTGTGTTGGTGGTGGAAGGAATCAATGTTGGGGTGGTGGATGGGGTGTCAATCAAACAGGCTGCATTCTGCTGGATTCTTGTATTATTGGAATCCAGTTTCTTGGTGTTATGGGAGCTGCACTCACCCAGACAACTGGACTGGAGAGTATTCCATCACACTCCTGACTTGTGCTTAGTAAGTTGTGGACAGGCTTTGGGGAGTCATGTATAAAATAATCTTTATTATTGTCACAAGTAGACTTGCATAACACTTCAATGAAGTTACTGTGAAAATCCCCTAGTCGCCACACTCCGTTGCCTGTTCGCGTACACGGAGGGATAATTCAGTGTCCAATTCACCAAACAGCATATCTTTCGGGATTTGTGGGAGGAAACCGGAGCACCTGGAGGAAACACGCGCAGACACGGGGAGAACATGCAGACTCCGCACAAGTGACCAAAGCGGGAATCAAACCTGCGTCCTTGCCGCTGTGAAGAAACTGTGCTAATCACTGTGCTACCATGATTCACATACTGCAGAATTTTGTACTCTTGAAACCACATTTGTACAGCTGGCCCAGTTATGTTTCTGGTCAATGGTAACTCCCAGGATGTTGGGTGAGTGAGTGATGGTAATGCCATTGAATGTCAATGGGGGAGATGGAGAGTTAGATTCTCTCTCTAGTCATTGCCTGGAACTTCTGACACAAATATTACTTGCCCTTATCAGCCAAAGCCTGAATATATCCTAGTCTTGCTGCATATATCGGTAGCACAGTGGTTAACACTGGCTTCACAGTGCCACGGTCCCAGGTTTAGTTCCCGGTTTGGGTCACTGTCTGTGCGGAGTCTGCACGTTCTCCCCGTGTCTGCGTGGGTTTCCTCCCACAAGTCCTGAAAGACATGCTGTTAGGTGAATTGGCCATTCTGAATTCTCCCTCTGTATCCGAACAGGTGCCAGAATGTGGCGACTAAAGCCTTTTCACAGTAACTTCATTGCAGTGTTAATGTAAGCCTACTTGTGACAATAAAAGATTATTATTATTTTTTTAGACCTGCTTTGTATCTGAGGAGTCATAAACGGTAAACATTGCTATTTCTGCCTTATGATGGAGGGGAAGGTCGTTTCAGCAGGTGATGTTGGGATGCTACTCTGAGAACCTGTGCAGTGATATCCTGGGACTGAGATGATTAATCTCCAGCTTCCTTGGAGTCATACAAAACACAAATCAGTGGAGAGTCGTCATCGTCTCTCTTCCCCCCCCCCCCCCCCCCCCCCCCCCCAAATAACGTTAAGTTGCCATAATTCCAGATGTCCTTCCCTTTGAGGAGAAGGCCAAGCTTTCATAAGTAACCTCAGTGGGTACGAGAATTAAACCTATGGTGATGGCCTTTCTCTGCATCACAAATAGCTGTCTAGCCAACTGAGCTACATTCTGCCTTGATGTCAAGGATGGCCTTGATGTCAAGGATGGCCCCTATCATCTCACTTCCTGAGTTCAGCTCTTGTCTATGTTTGATTAAGATTAAAATCAGGTCAAAGAGCCGAGTTGCCCAGACAGAATTGAGAGGTGATTAGATAAGAGATATTCCAGGCCCTGAGGGGTACGGACAGGGTATATGGTGATTAACTGTTTCCCCCTTAAGAATACATCAAACTCTGGAGGGCACAGATTTAAAATAATCGGCAAAAGGAATAGAAGTGATGTGTGGAAATTTTGTTTTCACCCAGCGGAATCTGGAACAAACTTCCTGAGAGGGTGGTAGTGGTAGGTTTGATCAAGGTATTCAAAAGGGAATTGGATTGCTATCTGAAAAGTGTGCAAGATTACAGGGATAAGGCTGGGGAGTGAGTAGAATACTCCTTCAGAGAACCAGTGTGGAATCAATGGGCTGAATGGTCTCCTGCAAGATTCCGTGAAACAGTGGCATTTGAGCAAATTATTGCTGAGCAAGTGCTGCTTAATCTGTTGATGTCACCTTCCACTGCTTTGGAGATTCAAAGTGGATTGATGGGGTGGCAATTGGCTGGATTGGATATTTTATGCTTTTTGTTGTTGGCTTCAAAATTTTGCCCATTGCTGGGTAGATGTCAGTGTTGTAGTATTGAATGTTTTGCTAGGGGCATGGCTTATTTGGGTGTGCGAATTCAGTGCTATTGCCAGAATGTTGGCAGGGCCCACAGCCGTGGCAATATCCAGTTGCCTTGAGCCTTTTCTTGATACCATGTGTAATGAAGAAATCTTGTAATGAATCAACTTGCTTGAACACTGACACCTATGATGAGGTTGAGATGGGTCATCCATGTGGTACTTTTGGCTGAAGATTGGTTTTGAATGTTTGAGCCTTGCCTTTTTGCACTGATGTGCTGTCTCCTCCAGTTAATTGTTTAATTGTCCACCGTCATTCACAACTGAGGTGGGACCTTTGGATAGTGTGGGATTGCTTAGCACTGCCAATTGCATTCTGCTTTCATTCTTTGGCATGTAAATAGTGATGTGTTGGCTAGTGTAGCCTTGAGAGATGAACAGACACTTCCAACACTGATGAAGGTTCAACTCAATTTTATTAACTACTTCTAACCAACTAACACACGATGACTGTGGGTCTAAATGATGCTAATTTAAACTAGAGACCTAAGTCTTGTCCGAACCAGTTGATTGTCTCAGCACGTGTTGTAAGTCTGTGCTGGGCTGGATGAGTTCTTGTTACACTGAGAGGCAGCACCCAGAATGAGCGGGAACCATGGTGCCCTCTGCCTTTATAGTGTGTGTATTCTAACTGGTGATTGGCTGCGGTGTTTGTACATGTTGATTGGTCTCTGTGTGTCGGTCCCTGTGTGTCCATCAGTGTGTGTCTGCACCATGATATACCAGTGTATATTATGACAATTAGTCCTGTGTTGTTGCGTCACCAGGCTGACGCCTCCTGTTTAGGTATGCTGCTCCTAGCATGGCTTCCTCCACTCTTGTTTACCATCAAGTTGGGTATCAATCCTAGTTAATGTGGAAATATGACTGACTATAAGGTTGTGATTGTATATAATTCTGCTGCTGTTGATGGCCCACAGCACCTTATGGATGCCCAGTTTTAAGTTGCTTTGATATGCTTGGAGAAAAACATATTAGCTGCTAATGGTAAGGTCATGATGCTGCAACTTATTTCAAAGGTGATCGTATTTCACCTCATTTTGAAATTGAGCTAACTGAGTAATTTTATTTACCCTGTATGGAAATAATGCTGGCCCAGCCAGTGACACCATTTTAGATGCCATGACTTTTTTTTTGAAAATCCATACTGATAGCTAATAAATATTAGTCAGTTGCCTGCTGTGCTGAAGGAATTTAGATTTATTAACCATGTGGGTTTGGGACTTCCGGTGGTGGCATGTAGGAAGAGGTCACACGTTGGATGGTTCCTGCTCGAGACTTGGTTTTTTAGAATTTAATGCCTGGTCCCGGGGGCACTTCTTTGTTAAATAAGTGCAGGAAGAAAGATGTCCAAAACCCAAAGGAAAGCTGCCGTGCAGAAGGGGGTGAATGAAGGTTTGCCGTCGAGTGGAAGGGCCTGCTCAACAACTGGAAGGATGGCGGGGTCGCTGGGCGGGGCCGCTGGGCGGGGCCGCACTGTTCACGGCAGAAAAGATGACCGAGGTGAAATTAAATGAAAATCACATTGTCACAAGTAGGCTTCAAATGAAGTTAGTGTGAAAAGCCCTTAATCGCCACATTCTGGCGCCTGTTCGGGGAAGCTGGTACGGGAATTGAACCGTGCTGCTGGCCTGCCTTGGTCTGCTTTCAAAGCCAGCGATTTAGCCCTGTGCTAAACCAGCCCATGATGGTTGTGGAACTTGAAAAATAGTTCGCAAAAGCACATGGAGGTGATCAGGAACGAGATGATATCAGGCAGCATTGAAGGTGCTGGTGGAGGAGGCGGTGTCAAGGACATCAGCCGAAGTGCGGGAGCAAGGTGAGAAACTGAAGGGAGTGGAAGAGGCCTTGTCGCAACACAGTGATCAACTCTCCTCGATGGGTGAGGAGCTGCAGAGAGTGGTGGAAGCTAACAAGGGTCTGCGAGCCAAAGTGGAAGACCTGGCAAACGGATCTAGGAAAAATCTGAGGATCGTGGGCCTGCCTGAAGGGGCGGAGGGCCTGAGGCCAATGGAGTATTTTGCCAAGATATTGAGGGAGCAGTTGGAAGATCCCTCTCGGTATGAACTGGATCGGGCTCCTAAGGCGTGGAGGCCTAAACCAAAGGCAAATTAGCTGCAAAGAACAGTCATTATTTGTTTCCATAGGTACCGTGTGAAGGAGAAGGTCCTGAGTTGGGCAAAGCAGTGGTAGGAGGTGAAGTGGGCTAGAGCTGGTATACGTATATACCAGGACTTTACGGTGGAGTTGGAGAGAAGGCGGGGGCCTTCGGCCGAGTGAAAACGGCATTGTATAACAGCAGGGTGCGGTTCGGCATAGTGTACCCAGCCAGCTAAGTTGAGGGTGACCTACAACTCCAAAGACTTTTATTTCGAGACGGTGGAAGCAGCGGAGGCGTTTGTGAAGGCAGAAGTTATGTTTCTTAAAAGAATGCTAGAAGTCGTTCAGAAGTTGAAGGATGGTTTATTGTGCTCCACAATAAATTACTTCGTTAGCTTTTACTTACAGAATGGCACTTGTAAAGATACTGCTTTTCTATGCTCTGCAACTAGGCCTAATCACTTGCAGCCCTGAGCTCAACTTCTGACCTGTCCTGCTCCCTTGCTCCTCCGGCCAAAGTGAGCGAGGGCGGGCCTTCGGCGTCACTCTTGTATGTCCCTGCGCTGCCCCCTGGTGGTACTTCCATTTCCCATCAGCCCCTTCTGTACACACTCAGGCGAGGATCACTACATCCCCCTTTTTCACTTTTTTTATGTAGTTGCAGAGCTGTAACTAAACACAAATTTAAACAGGTTTATATACAAAGACAAGGCAGAGCAATGAAATTGTCAGTCCATGTTCATAAGTTCAGACGGTTGGGTGCACGTCTGATCCAGGTAGACCTCCTGAGTGGGCATGGAGATCCAGAGTCTTTTATGTCCATTTGGACACCTGCTGCTGGAGTTCCAGGATGTTGCATGACAGCGTCCTGCAGATCTAGTGTTGGAAATACCTGTCGACAAGGTGTAACTTTTAGACGGTCTCGGCGATTTCGTCGAAACATTGCTCCATCGTCAGACTGCACAATGTAGGATCGTGACGATATTTGGCGGAGAACCGTCGCCATTTTAGACCAGCCTCCAGCCGGGTGTCGTAACCTTACCGTATCGTTGATTGCCAACGGATGCAGTACTTTTGCCTGCTGGTCATAGTGCTGCTTTTGCACGTGACGTTGGTGACGCATCTTATCCAGGACAGGTGAGTGATCGGGATTGGTGAATTGTAGTGCCGGTAATGTTGTCCGCACATCTCTGTTGAAGAGCATTTGAGCCGGTGATAGTCCAGAGCTCAAAGGTGACGATCGGTATGACAAGAGGGCCAAGTGTATGCCGGACTTTGAGTCCGCAGCCTTGCTGATGAGTTGTTTGATAATGTGGACACCTTTCTCCACCCTGCCATTCGATTGCGGAAAGTGTGGACTCGACGTTACATAGAACATAGAACATAGAACAGTACAGCACAGAACAGGCCCTTCGGCCCTCGATGTTGTGCCGAGCAATGATCACCCTACCTAAACCCACATACCCGTAACCCAACAATCCCCCCATTAACCTTACACTACGGGCAATTTAGCATGGCCAATCCACCTAACCCGCACATCTTTGGACTGCGGGAGGAAACCGGAGCACCCGGAGAAAACCCACGCACACACGGGGAGGACGTGCAGACTCCACACAGACAGTGACCCAGCCGGGAACCGAACCTGGGACCCTGGAGCTGTGAAGCATTGATGCTAACCACCATGCTACCATGCTTGAAGTTGTAGTGCTTGGCGAAGTCCATCCACTCCCAGTTGGCAAAGCAAGGACCATTGTCGGACATGACCGTCCGTGGGATGCCATGCCTGGAGAAGGTTTCTTTGCAGGCCTTGATGACTGATGCCGCTGTGAGATCCGGGAGTTTCAGTACTTCCGGAAAGTTGGAGTAGTAGTCGATGAGCAGAACATAGTTGCGGCCCATGGCATGGAACAAGTCAACTTTGTCCCAAGGTGACGTGGCCATCTCATGCTGCTGCAGTGGCTCCTTGCATTGTGCCGGTCGATGTCTTTGACACATGTCACAGGTGAGCACCATGTTCGTTATGTCCTCGTTTATCCCTGGCCAGTAAACGGATTGTCGTGCTCTCCTTTTGCACTTTTCGGCACCAAGGTGCCCCTCATGAATCCTGCGGAGCATGTCCGCCCGGAGCGTGAGTGGGATGACGATTCTGTCATTCCGCAGTATTATGCCATCGACCACGGACAGTTCAGTCCTGACGTTTTGGCACTGTGGGCACCGCCCATTTGGCCAGCCATGCTGACGGTTGTGTATGACTTGAAGGAAGGTGGCGTCCTTGACTAATTTGCTGCAGCCTCTCGTCCGTTGCTGGGAGTGTCTCCTTGCACCACTGTGCATGAGCTTCCACATCATTGATGGAAGCCAGTGGCGGGTTGTCAGCGTCCATGGCTCGTGATAATGTGTCAGCTATTACAAGGTCCTTGCCAGGGGTGTAGACCAGCGTGAAGTCGTACCTCCGCAACTTCATCATCATGCGTTGTAGGCGCGGTGTCATATCATTTAGATCTTTGTCGATGATGTTTACCAGCGGCCTATGATCAGTTTCCACGAGAAACGTGGGGAGACTGTACACATAGTGGTGGAATTTGGTCATGCCTGTGATCAGCCCTAGGCACTCCTTCTCTATCTGTGCATACCTGCACTCTGTGGCGGTCATCGCTCGTGAAGCGTAAGTCACTGGGACCCAGCCCGACTGGTCATTCTGTTGCAGTAGCACAGCACCAATTCCATGTTGACTGGCGTCGGTGGAGATCTTTGTAGGTTTTGCCGGGTCAAAAAATGCGAGCGTTGGAGCTGCCATCAATTGGTGTCTCAGATCATCCCATTCATCTTGGTGGTGTTGGGTCCAGGCAAACTCCGTGTCCTTCCTTGTCACTTTCCTTAACGCCGTCGTCCGTGCTGCTAGGTTCGGTATGAATTTGCCGAGGAAGTTGATGAATCCCAGGAATCCTAGCACCGCTTTCTTGTCATGTGGTCTCTGCATGCTCTGAATTCAGGCGATCTTCTCAGCGTCCGGCTTCACCCAGTGCTCTGATATTGTGTCGCCCAGGAAGGTCAGAGAGGACCGTGCAAAGGTGCACTTGGCCCGGTTGAGCTTCAGTCCAAAGTGGTGGATCCTTTGGAAGACTTGCTTCAACCTCGCAATGTGGTCTTCCTCTGTCGTTGACCATATTATGATGTCATCCACATAGACATGGACGCCTTCAATGCCTTCTATCATCTGCTCCATTATTCTGTGAAATATTTCGGATGCAGATATAATGCCAAAGGGCATCCGATTATAACAGTACCTCCCAAATGGCGTGTTGAAGGTGCACAGCAGGCGGCTGGACTCATCGAGCTGCATTTGCCAGAAGCCCTGTGAGGCATCAAGCTTGGTAAATATGCGAGCTTGTGCCATTTCGCTCGTTATCTCCTCTCGCTTGGGGATAGGGTAGTGTTCCTTGCGAATGTTCTTGTTCAAGTCTTTGGGATCTAAACAGATCCTGAGTTCACCAGACGGCTTCTTAACACACACCAGCGAGCTGACCCAGTCAGTTGGCTGTGTGACTCATGAGATAATGCCTTGAGATTGGAGACGTTGAAGTTCAGCTTTTAGCTTGTCCTGCAATGGAGCCGGCACCCTACGTAGGGCATGAATGACCGGTATGGCATTCTCTTTGAGCAGGATTTTGTATTTGTAGGGTAGCGTACCCATGCCAGAGAAGACGTCGGGGTACTCGCTGAGTAGCAGCTGTATGTCATCGACAATGCGTGATGAGTCAGCCGCGTGCATGAAGATCCTTTGAATTGGCCGCAAATACTTGCAGGCTTGAGCACCTAGCAGTGAGGATCTTTTGTCATCTACAATTTCAAATCGTAGTCCTGTTGTGACTGTTTTGTTGGCAACTTGTAGGTTGCAGGATCCCTTTGAGGTGATCTAGTTTCCGTTGTAATCAGTTAACCTGCATGCGGCGGGTAACATCTCGTGCGTCCCTGGAACGGATGCGAGATCTTTGCTCGTCATCAGGTTTGCGGACGCTCCCGTGTCCAGCTTGAACGTGATGGGGAAGTCATTGACTTGCACCGTAGCACTCCATTCGCTTGCTGAGTCGATGGCATGCACGTGTCGAGGTTTTGTTGCCAGCTCCTGTGGTTCCGCTGTGGCGTTTATAATTCCAATGCCGTACGTGTTCTCCCAGGAGTGGAATTCTTCGTGGTCGGAGAAATTGTCTTCGGGTGCCGGAGTGTCCATTACATCAACTGTGCGTACTTTCAAGTTTCCATGCCGTTGCATTGTTGAGTAATATTTGGCTGTGGACTGACAATGGGAGGCAAAATGGTTCATTTTTGAGCACTTTCTGCACCTTTTTCCTTGTGCAGGACATTGCTCTTTTAAATGGGTGGAGCCACAATAATGACACGTCATGCGTATGTTGCGTTCGCGCATGCGCAGTGCGACTTTCAGTCCGGGGCTGGTATTGCGAGAAGTGCGCATGCGCGTACCGAGTACTTCCGGGATCGCGTCTTTCGGGATGGCGCGCGTGCGCAGACGGGCCGGCGACCGGAAGAGACGGCCTGTGAGGAGAGGTCACCATTTTCACATCTGCCTCGTGGTGAGTATTTTCCAAGGTATGTTTGTCAAAGAGCTCCAGTAACTGCTGCTTTTTCTGCTCCTGTAGTAAGCATTTATCTATGGTGGTTTTCAGTGTTAAGTCATTTTGCAGCGTTAATGATTCTTTTGGATTTCCGTCGGCAAGACCATAGATTAATTGATCTCTGATGAGTGAGTCTGTTAAATCACCGTAGTTGCAACCTTGTGCTAGCAAGCGCAGATCTGTTACAAAGTGGGAGATAGTCTCCCCGTTTTTTGGGAATCTGTTACGCAGGGTGAATCTTTCAATGATTTCATTGGATTGTGATTTACAGTGGTCATCAAATTTTGCCACTATCACTTGATACTTGGTTTTATCTTCAGTATCAGCATATGTAAAAGAGTTATAAATGTCTACCGCCTGCTGGCCTACCGATGCGAGTAAAAGTCCAATTTTTCTGTCATCGGTGGCTGCATTTAAGTCCTGAGCTGATATGAATAGCTAAAACTGCTGTTTAAACATTTTCCAGTTGCAATTTAAATTACCTGTAGTTCTCATCATCCCTGGACGTAGCGTGTGATCCATTGCTTCAGAAGGTCGTCTGGAGTCGAGAGGCTGCAAAGTCTTCCACAGTCGGGCGGCCGGCCTGTTGCTTTTGCTGGTAGCGCTGGTTCTTTCTGTTCAAAGAAGCCACTCCTGTACCATGTTATGTTTCTTAAAAGAATGCTAGAAGTCGTTCAGAAGTTGAAGGATGGTTTATTGTGCTCCACAATAAATTACTTTGTTAGCTTTTACTTACAGAATGGCACTTGTAAAGATACTACTTTTCTATGCTCTGCAACTAGGCCTGACCACACTCGCAGCCCTGAGCTCAACTTCCGACCTGTCCTGCTCCCTTGCTCCTCCGGCCAAAGTGAGCGAGGGCGGGCCTTCGGCGTCACTCTTGTATGTCCCTGCGCTGCCCCCTGGTGGTACTTCCATTTCCCATCAGCCCCTTCTGTACACATTCAGGCGAGGATCACTACAGAAGTGAGAATTGGGACTGAGGCTTGGACTTGGACTGAGGGGTGGGGGGGGGGGGGGGGGGAGGGAGGGGGGTGTATGTAGCTCTATTTTTCACTGCATTTTGTTATATGTGCTAAATGAGTTGAAGTTGCCTGTTTGGACAAGGCAAGAGTTGGGATTTTATTTTGCAATGATTGTTCTTTGGGGTTTGTGTGTTTACATTGGGGTTGTATGTTGAAGGGAATCTTTGTTTTCCTGGGACCAGGCAGTGGGGAGGTGAGTGAGGCCTGGGCAAGAGCCTCCACACTGGCTAGCTCAAGCTGGCAAGTGTACGGGAGTGTGGTGGGGGGGGGGGGGGGGGGGGGGGGGAGCTGTGGCCATCCAAGCCTGGTACAGCAGGTTTCGTTCGATGGACCGCAAGAGGTGCGGAAAGTTCAGGAGGCGAAAGAGGCCGGTGTGCTGGCCTTTGCGTCCCTAGTAGCCCGGCGAAGGATTTTGCTACAATGGAAGGATGCGAGGCCCCCAAGCGTGGAGACCTGGATCAATGACATGGCGGGTTTTATTAAGCTAGAGAAGGTCAAATTCGCCCTGAGAGGATCGGTACAAGGGTTCTTTAGGCGGTGGCAACCTTTCCTCGACTTTCTGGCTCAACGATAGGGTACTGGGACAGTAGCAGCAGCAACCCGGGGGCGGGGGCGGAGGGAACGATGACTGTGTTTGTTTATTTAATTTAAATTATTTTTAAGTTCTCTGGTTGGGGGGGTGGGGGGGGGATATGATACATGCGTTGATACGGTCTGGGGGGGTGTTACAGTTGTTATGGATTATTTTGTTTGTTATATTTATATTTTCTGTAAAAAAAAAAAAAAAAAAAAAATTCCAATAAAAATTATTTTAAAAAAAAAAGAGGTGCGGAAAGTTCAGGAAGTTGACTGATACTGGGTGTGGTGTTTTCGAGAGGAAGTGGATGGGAGGATTCTGGGATGGGGGAGGGGCTCGATGGTAACAATGGGATGGGGCAGGGCATGCCCAGTGGCAGAGCCTGGAGTTGAGGATGGTGGATTTTGGGGGGGGGGGGGGGGGGGGGGGGGGGAGGAGGAGGAGAAGAGGGAAGAGAGAGAGAGAGAGAGAGAAACCCCAAGTTAGGATAGTTACGTAGAACGTGTGAGGTTTGTTGGAGGGAGGTTTTCAGGGTCATCTTGGGGGATAGTGCTTGTGAACTTGGAACCAGAGTCCCCTAGAAGCCTGTTTCTGGGGGGGGGGGGGTTGGACTGAGTCGGGGGAACCATAGATTTGAACCGACTTGGACGGTGAGTGGGTGCGAGAGCAGATGTTAGCCTTTGCCTCGCTGAATGCCTGGAGGCGAGTCTTGTTGGGGTGGAGGTCAGCTTCTCAAGTAGGTCATCCCCACGGCTTGGTGGGGATGACCTACTTGAATTTCTTTGATTCGGGAAGGTGAAGTGTCAGCATTGTGTACCTTGTGTTGCCCTATTATGTATTTTCCTCTTCTTTGCTTCTTCTTGTACTTAATGATCTGTTCGCACTGCTTGCAGAAAAATACTTTTCACTGTACCTCGGTACACGTGACAATAAACAAATCCAATGCAGGAAGTGTTTCACAATTCATGGGGCTGTTTTTATGAACTTACGAGAATTTGTTGCCATTGAACATTGTGGGTGGGGGGAGAGATTAGCGGTATTGTTGTCTTTGGTTACACTGTTGACAGATTGATCGTTAATTTTTTTAATACTGGACTGTATGGGTCGATGTTTTGGTCTGTATATTAAGCAGGGCGTGGTTCGTGTGGGGGGGATTGTTATTGTATTTGTTTTGGTGTGTTTTGTCTTTGATTGTTTATTGATCAAAATCAGGAGAATAAAAAGATTTTTTTAAAAAACGATTTGGATACGAGTAGCACGGTAGCACAGTTGCTTCACCGCTCCAGGGTCCCAGTTTCGATTCCCGGCTTGGGTCACAGAGTCACAGATGTTTACAGCATGGAAACAGGCCCTTTAGCCGCTCCATGTCTCCCAGTTTCTATCACTAAGCTAGTCCCACTTGCCTGCATTTGGCCCATATCCCTCTATACCCACACTGCCAATGTAACTCTGTAACTTTTTTTTAAAAGGAAAAATTTGTATCCGGCCTTAACCACTGCCTCTGGCAGCTCATTCCAGATGTTCACTACCTTCTGTGTGAAGAAATTTCCCTTTCTCCTCACGGTAGCATGGTGGTTAGCATCAATGCTTCACAGCTCCAGGGTCCCAGGTTCGATTCCCGGCTGGGTCACTGTCTGTGTGGAGTCTGCACGTCTCCATCTCTGAAAATTTCCATCCCACTTCCTTGGCTTAAATCTATGGTTCCCCTGAATCGGCATTTCCCTAGACCCTGTCCCCAACCCAAAGTGCTGGCAAAACTGCCTCCAAATTCTCAACAAAGCTATTGCTACCGGACTTTGAGTATGTCCCCGGGGCGGTCGGGAGCGGCACTGTTGCTAGCGCCTTCAATCCTGACCCCTACACAAACTCTCCTCCGTTCTGACCCATTGGGAGTCAACCCCTCTGACCCAGCTCCGTACCTTCTCCACATTTGCCTCACAGTAATAATACATCGGGTTCACAAGACCCAAACCCCCTGCCTGCATTCCTCTCCGGTAGCACATTTCTAATTCTGGCCACCTTCCCATCCCATATGAACGAGGTAACCATCCCTTCAATCTCTCTAAAAGATGCCTTTGGCAGGAAAATCAGCAGGCATTGGAAAATAAACAGGAATCGAGGCAACACATTCATTTTAACTGCCTCTTCCCGACCCGCCAGTGACCGAGGGAGTTAAAAAACTGAATTGATTATCTATTTCTAATGAAATTTCATGCTGAAGTGGACATGTTGATTGTTTTTCCTTTTTATAGTCACAGATCAACTTCAAAGGGAAGAAATTGAAGATAGGGCCTGCAATCAGGAAGCAACAAGATTCATGTAAGTGGAGTTTTAGTTTATGAAGGTGGCTAAATTACATTTTTATTTAAAATTATTCCAGATTGACGCCCCTTCATTGGGGTAAATTGTTTCACCTTACTGGTAATCGTGTCAGCTCAGTTGCAAATCCTCGACCTAATTATCTTCAGGATTTATGGCTCACTGACTGACTGTACAAATGGAGTCTGCATTTAAATGGTGATTGCAGCGCTCTGAGAAGCAGAGGGATATGGGTGCTCTAGTGTAGGAATTGCAAAATGTTAGTATGCAAGTACAGAAAGTAATGAGGAAAGCAAATAGAATGTTGTGTTTCTTGTTAGGGGAATTGGATACAAAAGTAGGGACTTGTTTCAGTTATCTGGGCATTAGTGACACCATCTCGAGTACTGTTTACAATATTCTTATTTGAGGAAGGATGTAACTACGTTAGAAGTTTGGAGAAGATTTACTAGATTAATATCTAGAATGGGTGCTGTGTGTTGCGAGGAAAGGTTGGACAGGCTATGTTTGTATCTGCTGCTTTTAGAAGAGTAGGAGATAACATTGAAATATACAAGATCCTGAAGGGTCTTGACTTGGGTGGATGTGAAAAGGATGTTCCCTCTTGTGGCAGAATCTAGAACTTGGGATCACTGTTTAAAAATTAAGGGATCACCCAGTTAAGATGAGATGAGGAGAACTTTTTCCGAGTGTTTGGAACTCCCTCAAACTGATGGAAGAAGAATCCTTGAATGTTTCTAAGGCTGAGTGATATAGATTCTTGATGACCAAAGGGATGATTCTTGACCAAAGGGGGGAATTGTTTTCAGGGTGAGTGAGATTACATCAGATCAACTATGATTTTACTAAATGACAGAGAAGGCTCTAGGGGTCAAGTGGAGGCCTACTCCTCTCAATTTGTATGTTGCCTTATTCTATCTCCAATTCAGTTGTCCCAGGTGAAAGGGGAATGCAGGAAAATGGAAGTATTTACAAAGATGAGGGTATGCTCAAAATTAATACACAAATCATGGCTTGATAGCACTGACGTGTTGCTCGATTTTCCAGTAGCCTTATCCTCAAATACTGTACAAGTTTTGGTCTGTTGCATCTAAAAGATTTCTTTTGCCTTCATCCCTTTGTGAAAGATTCAGAAATCTAGTTTATGTAGTAGAGCTTCTGGGTTTTATGCTTGGTGTGGAATGGTTGTGTCATATCCAAGTTTTGGATCAAGCTCTGTTGTTGGTCTCCAAATCCTCTTTATGGAAATTAACTTGCTTAGGAGGCTCATCCTGAACCATTTGCATTACATTAAGTAACTAGAATGTATGTGCATGGGGCTTCAAGCGCTTACATTTGAGGGTCTCTGGGTTGCAATTCCAAGGTAATGTCCTAGGCCCAACCATCTTCAGCTGCTTCATCAATGACCTTTCCTCCATTTTTAAAATGAAAGAAAAATAAGTACCCAATTCATTTTTTTTCTCCAAATAAGGGGCAATTTAGCCTGGCCAATCCACCTTCCCTGCACATGTTGTGGGGAGAATGTGCAAACCAAACTGGCAGAGGGTTGGGATTGAACCTGGGTCTTCGTGGAGCTGAGGCAGCAGAGCTAACCATTGACCACCATGCTGCCCTCTTTCTTCCATCATAAGGTGAGAAGTATGTGTGGGTCTCACCTCCACAACCCAAAGATGTGCAGGGTAAGTGGATTGGCCATGCTAAATTGCCCCTTAATTAGGGGTTTAAAAGAAAAAGTCTGGCGTAGGCATGTTTGTTGATGATTGGATAATGTTCACCATTTGCGGCGACTCAAATACTGAAGCAGTCCATGTCCAAATGAGCTAACCACCACCCCTTGACGTGCAATGGCATTGCCATCGCTGTATCTGCCACTATTAACATCTTGAGGGTTAACATGGAACACAAACTGAACTGAACAAGTCATAATAATGTGGGTGTACCTACATCACATGGACTGCAGTGAGAAGGCAGTTTACCACAACCTCCAGGACAATTGAAGATGGGAAATAAATGCTGGTCTAGCCAGCAAAGCCCACATTCTTGAATGAGTAAGAACAAAGATGTAATCTGAAATTGAGTAGCATTCAATGATGTAAGCCTCTTGTCCATATATCGTGGTTCTGCATTTCTATATTGACTTGGAAGTTGGATTATTGACTAAATAGAGAGAAATAAATACTTTCTGGTTGATGGTAGTCTCTAAACTGAAGGATTAGAGCTGACTGCACTTGGCATGCCCATTATTTTCACTGGACTAAAATAAATCATAGTTTGCAAGCCCATGATTTCTTCACTTGCCTCCTGTGACTGAAATAATGGCTTGAGGGCTAAAGTTAAAAATTGTTTTAAAAAAATCAAAGGAATTTCCAAATCCTTGCAATCCTTGATTCCAAATCCCATCATTGCATGCTGGGAACTTCTATAAAATGTTCCGTTAAATCTGGTTGGTAACACCTTCATAATAGATTTGGGTTTATTGTCACGTGTACGGACGTACAGGGAAAAGTATTCTGCGTACAGTCCAGACAGGTTATTCCATACATGAAAAAGCATCTGTGGGAGAGAGCTCGCAGAGAGTCGACACGCTCCGGCGCCGTCTTGAATGCAGTATGAGTGCACTCGGTGCACTCCTTTTGTTGACCTTTTGTGTGGCACCATATTGAAATTACTTGAAATCCAGGTTTTACCGAGAATGGATACCACAGGAAAGTGGTGTAAAGTAATACATTTTTGATTTCCCTATAGATCTGAAACTTCGCAACGTAGTTTTTTTTTCATATACCCATGTAGGTAACCTTGTGTAATTACAAAGCTTTACTCTTTTCCTGACACCCCTACATGGGTGGCACTGTAGCATAGTGGTTAGCACAATTGCTTCACAGCTCCAGGGTCCCAGGTTCGATTCCTGGCTTGGCTCACTGTCTATGCGGCGTCTGCATGTTCTCCCAGTGTCTGCATGGGTTTCCTCTGGGTGCTCCGGTTTCCTCCCACAGTCCAAAGATGTGCAGCTTAGGTGGATTGGCCATGATAAATTGCCCTTAGTATCCAAAAAGGATAGATCTGGTTACGTGGATAGGGTGGAGGAGTGGGCTTAGGTAGGGTGCCCTTTGCAAGGGCCGGTGCAGACTCGATGGGCCGAATGGCCTCCTTCTGCACTGTAAATTCTATGGTTGAATGTTCTTCTGGTTCATAGGTTGAAAATGAAAATCGCTTATTGTCACGAGTAGGCTTCGAATGAAGTTACTGTGAAAAGCCCCTAGTCGCCACATTCCGGCGCCTGTTCGGGGAGGCTGTTACGGGAATCGAACCCTGCTGCTGGCTTGCTTTCAAAGCCAGCGATTTAGCCCAGTGAGCTAAACAGCCCCTGTTCTTGGGGAGGGCAAAGCAGTGACTTGTCTGGAGACTTTGAAGCTAATTAATTTATTTTATTCAAATGCACGGACTGTTCACTGCAACTTGTGTTATTAGTTGGCCCAAAGCCTTATTTTAGACATTGATTTCAGTTATTAAAGGACAAAAAACAATAAGTGATCACTTTTTCTCCTTGATCTGTGACTTCTTTTTGTCATTTTCCTTGTAGTTATAGTGCCTTTCATTCTGATTAATTGATTTGAGCAATAACAGCGTGATTCACAAGCAAAATACAATGGATGCTGGAAACACTCTAGTCAGGCAATGAAGTGTTAACATTTCAGATCAGTAACCTTTCATCATTGACCAGAAGGAACCTTGCGTTGATGCCATATTTTTAATGTGCACTCGTAGATCAGTGGCATAGTGCACAATTAATTTAATCATGGGAGCTCCGTCACTAATGACCATTTAATTGCTTTCATAGTATTTCATATTTTCTTCCACTCTGTCCTTGTCCATTCAACCAACTCATTCTTGCTGCTGACCCACCTTTTCCCATAATTGCTCACTGGGTTTCTTTGCCCTCCCTTCGCTTCACAGTTGAAAAACCTCACCCTTCAATTTCCATTAATTTCTTCCCTCATTTCCACTTGTTGCCATCACCGCTCTTGCAGAAATGAACTTGAACTCGTATCTGTTTTACTACTTCTGAGCAAAGCAATCTTGCTATGGAGCATGTCTTTGGGGATATGGTCATTATTTGGTGCATATGACCCAATCAATGTAGTCACTGCTGACTTGAGGTCAAACATGCTGGAGGGCCCTGCACACTGGAGTATTTTTGTTCTCTACATTCTGCCTTGCCATTAGATGCCTAACATTCGTCTGAGGTAAGAGGTGAAAGGTATTCAGCCGAGCCACCTTTCCTAGTTTGCAAATGTTGTCCATGCTTTACTGCTGTAATGGAGGGTGCTGAGGACACCAGGCTGGTGTACATAGAGCTTTGTATTTTCAGATAGTTTTCTGTTGGTCCACCAACACTTTCTCAACCTTGACATGACCACCTGTAGCCTTGGCAGTCCTGGTGCTGATTTGGGCATCAAAAGACAGGCTGTCGGTGACTGCCTGCATCGGTGATACACTGATGTCTGCTAGCACAATCTGATTGACCAGGATCAGTCAATCCATGGGATTATCCTTGGTGCCACCTGAAGTGCTGGGAGGTGAGCAATTGGGAAGAGCATGGAAAAAGCAGAGGACAAAAAAAAAACATCTAATGGCAGAAAATGGCCAAGTGGTGGGGAAATAAAATCATCTGTTTACCTCAGGTCAATATTGTTTTTCTATGCCAGCTGTGAAAATGAATGCCACTCTAGTTTGCCTCTGTAGTCGCAACAATGACATAGTCCAAGTACAGTCATTGCCTCCTGAGTCAGACAGGTATGCCGACTATTATCACTGATAAGTAGAGATACTTCTTCCTTGAGCCTCAAAGCAGTGGTGAAACTGTAGTTAGCCAAGCATGAAATTTTGATTCGCCTTCTGGGTCAGACGATAAACGGGTGCTCCTCGTTACCTGGTATGCTTTCTCAAGTCTAAAAAATGGTGAATACTCCAGTTGCTTTGAAATGAAAATCTGCAAAGAATTACCTTTTGAAGGAACTATTCAGACATTCCATGAGTATTTTTTTGTATTCATTCGCATGTGGACGTCGCAGGCAAGGCCAATATTTGCTGGCCATCCCAAATTGTTTAGGGTCATGGTACGCCATCCTCTTAAAACTGCATGATAACACTTTTCTGTGTGCTGTTAGGCATTTGTAGATTGTGACTGGGTTAAAAGGTGAAACAACTGTGATTATACTTCCCAAATCGGCATAGTCTGAGGAGGTGGTTTTCCCATGTGGGTGTTGCTTTTGTCCTACCAGGTAATAGAGGTTGTGGGTTTGGGAGATGTTGTCAAAGCCCTGGCAAACTGCTGCAATGCGTCTTGCAAATGGTGCATGCTGCAGCCATGATGAGCTGCTGGTGGAAGGAGTGAATTTTGAAGGTGGTGAATGGAATGCCAATCAAGAGGACTTTTTTTGTTCTTGAATAATGTCTAGTTTCTTGTGTATTGTTGGAGCTGCACTTATCCAGACAAGTTCACATTTATTGCTTGTGCCTTTTTGATGCCTCAAAGGCTCTGGAAAGTGAAGTTACTTGCTGTAGAATATCCATCCTCTGACCTGCTCTTGTAGCTTTCTTGGCATTTATATGTAGGTATGAAAGTTACTTGCTACTTATCAGCCCAAGCCTAGATTTTTTTTTTTCCAGATTTTGGTGCATGCTGAGCAGTTGTGAATGAATGGAACTGAGATTGTAAAGTAATTCGCTAAGTCCCTACTTCTGACCTTATGAGCATTGCAGCAACTTGAGAGTGAGCCTGTTACGTTGTCCTGAGGAATTTGTGCAGTGATGCCCTGGGACTCTGATTGTGAATGTGCTCTGAGTGGGACAGTGCTGTGAATGACGGTGGGGATTATTTCCTCTGATTCCCAGTGACTTGACTTTAGGGTTCCTTGAGGTTGAGAGTAATCACTCCTGGAATTCAACTTTGTTGTCCATGTTTGGATCGAGGCTGTTACGCAGTCTGAGACAGAATTACCTTAGTGTAGCCCTAACTGAGTCGTGGTGAGCAGGCTATTGGTGAGCACATGCCTCCATTTGTCAACCACAGGTCGACAGCACAGATGGAGTTGGGAATCGACTGATGGGACAGTTTTTAGTTGACAGGGCATACTTTTTTTTTGTTCAGGTTTTTCATTTTATATTTTATACGGTACAAAATAAACAAGACTGTAGACCGGTTCCAATTTACAAAGGCCAATTTACAATGGAAAGAACCCCCAAGACTCTACCCCCCAGACCCCCTTGTCCTTTTTTAAGAATTTCTTTTTGAATTTTTACATCTGTATGCTATCCAATAAGTGAGCAAGACCCTTCGTATATACAGTTTACATGTTCCACTTTCATTGGCCTTCCCCACTCACCCACCCCCTTTTTTTTGTTGTTTGGGCCCTTTCATCCTTTGTAGATGCTGTAGGCCCTCTTTTGTTTTATGTTTGTTACTGTTGTCCTAATGGCTTTGTTGGAAGGGGACCTCTGGCCCCCCTCCTCTATCTTTTCCCGTGTCCGCTCCTGATGTTTCCCTGGGTTCTTCTCTTCTTTCCCCCCCCCCCCCCCCCCCCCCGTTCCTATCTTCTATGTGAGGTCCTGTCTGGCCCCCCACCCTTCCTATCTGCTCTTGGCCTTGAAAAGGTCTTGGAACAGGCTGATGAATAGCTTCCATACTTTGTGGAAGTCCTCGGATGGTATGGAGTGACAGATAGTGTTGCGGATTGTCAGAGGATACAGCAGGACTTGGATAGAGAAATGGCAATTGGGAATTTAATCCAGAAAAATATGAGGTAATGCATTTTGGTGGGTCTAACATAGAGGGGAAATATACCGTAAATGGCAAAGCTCTTCAAGTATAGAAAGTCTGAGAGATCTGGGCGTTCAGGTCCACAGATCTTTAAAAGTGGCAACACAAGTGGGCAAGGTAGTCAAGAAAGCATATGGAATGCTTGCCTTCAGGAGTATAAAAACTGGCAAGTCATGCTACAGTTGTATAGAACCTTGATAAGGCCGCATTTGGAATATTGTGCATAATTCTGGTCGTCACACTACCAGAATGATGTGGAGGCTTTGGAGAGGGTGCACTAGGAGGTTTACTAGGATGTTGCCTGATCTGGAAGATGTTAGCTATGCAGAGAGACCGAATAGACTCGGACTGTTTTCATTAGAGCGACAGAGGTTTAGGGGTGACCTGATTGATAGACGGCTACAAAATATATGGGGCAGGCACTCTTTCCCAGGGTGGAGGGGTCAGTCACCAGGGCACATAGGTTTAAGGTTCATTGCTCAAAGTTCAGAAGAGACGTGTGAGGCAGGTTTTTTACGTAGAGGGTGGTGAGTGCCTGGAACGCATTGCCAAGGGAGGTTGTGAAGCATATCGGCCAGAAGATACAAAAATCTGAACACGCATGAACAGATTCAAAAACCGCTTCTTCCCCACTGTTACCAGACTTCTAAATGACCTTCTTATGGAATGACCTGATTAATACTACACTCCTGTATGCTTCACCTGATGCCGGTGTCTATGTATTTACATTGTGTACCTTGTGTTGCCCTATTATGTATTTTCTTTCCTTTCATGAACTAAATGATCTGTTTGAGCTGCTCACAGAAAAATACTTTTCATTGTACCTTGGTACACATGATAATAAACAAATCCAATCCAATTAACGGCGTTCAAAAGGCATCTTGACAAATAACATGGATAGGATGTGTACAGAGGGATACGGCACAAGGAAGTGCTGAGGGTTTTGGCCAAGGGTGGTATAATTTTTTTAAATGTTTTTTATACATGGTATATTTACAGATGTACAAATAGAGAAACCAAAAAGAGTAGGCAGCTCGGTGGCGCAGTGGTTAGCACTGCTGCGTCACGCGCCGAGGTCGCAGGATCGATCCTGGCCCTGTATCACTGTCCGTGTGGAGTTTGCACCTTCTCCCCATGTCTGTGGGTCTTGCCTCCACAACCCAAAAGATGTGCAGGTAAGGTGGATTGGCCATGCTAAATTGCCCCTTGGAAAAACAAATTGGGAACTCTAAATTTATAAGAAAAAAACCCAGAGATAACTAAGGCACTACATAACTAAAAAAAACCAAGGGGTGGGAAAATAGCTGGGGAAGTGTATATACATAGAAGCAATGGAGAGACAATTATGTTATACACGGTGGGGGGTGGCAGGCCTTCTACCTCCCCTTCTGTTTTTAAAAAATAAAATAAAATACATACAGAACAAGCAAAACAAACCTGGGTGGGTGGGGCGCCTGGACAGCGCCCCCGGTGTTACTTGCTTCTCCCGGTCTGTTTTCACTGTTGTTATTGTATGTGTGCCTCTGCCTTGGGCGTCTGCCGTTCCTTCCTCCTGTACTTTCTAACTGTCTGTTGCCCTGCTGTGCCCATTGTGGTTGTTGTTGTTTCCCCTTCCAGTTTGTGTTCCGACGTCTTTGCTCCCCTCTATTATTCTTTGCCCATCCCCCGCCCTTCCTCCTCTTTCCCCCCCCCCCCCCCCCCCCCCCCCCCCCATGCAGCTCCCGTTTCTTATCAGCTGTGTTTGGCTACCCCATTTTGATACCCCGAAGTGCCACTTTCGGGCACTGTCCACCTTCATCCCCACTGCTTTGGACATCGCCTCGAAGAAAACTGTCCAGTACCCAGCAGCAGGTCTGGGGCAAGACCAGAACATGTGGGCATGGTTGGTCGGACCTCCTTGGCACTGTTCACATCTGTCTTCCACCTCCAGGAAGAACTTACTAATTCGGGTTCTTGTTAAGTGGGCTTATGTTACAATCTTTAGTTGTTGGGTTGAGTCTTGTGGAGATGGAGTTGACCCTATCTAGTGCTTTGCTCCAGAGTCCCCATCCTATTTCGAGCCCCATGTCTTCCTCCCATTTCTTCCTCTTCGCATCCAATACAGTGTCAGCCCTCTCTACGAGTCGTTTGTACATGTTGCTACGGTTTTCTCTCCCTAGAATGTTTGCATCCACTAATTCCTCTAGTAGTATCTGTCACGATGGTCATGGGTACGTCCTTGTCTCCTTCCGCAAGACGTTTTTAAGCTGCAGGTCTGAGTTCGTTACCCGTAGCTGGTTGGAATCTCTGTGTCAGTTCGTCCAGTGTTGTGACTCTGCTGTCAGTGTATAGGTCCCTGGCTGTGTTTTTCCCCCCATCCTGTCTCCACCTTTTCCACGCTTGTCTCCACAGGAAGCATGGTAGCACTGTAGTTAACACAGTTGCTTCACAGCTCCAGGGTCCCAGATTCGATGACCCGCTTGGGTCACTGTCTGTGCGGAGTCTGCACGTTCTCCCTGTGACTGTGGGTTTCCTCCAGGTGCTCTGGTTTCCTTCCACAGTCCAAAGATGCGCAGGTTAGGTGGATTGACCTTGCTAAATTGCCCCTGGTGTCCAAAAAAAGGTGAGGTGGGGATCGGGTGGAGGTGTGGGGTGTTCTTTCCAAGGGTCAGTGCAGACTTGATGGGCCGAATGGCCTCCTTCTGCACTGTAAATTCTATGTCTATGTTTTAAAGGTTGCGTCAGTGAGTGCTGGCACGTTCCTATGTTTGTTGCAGATGGGGGCTTTGTCGGACATTTCAGTCAGGCCAAATTGCTGCCCTAATTGGCTCCAGGTCTGGAGGGTGGCTACCAACACTGGGCTGCTGGAGTGTTTTTTGGGTGGGGATGGGAGTGCCGCCAGATGTTCTCTCCCCGGAAGGAGTCATAATTGCGTTCAGCAGGAGGTGCCTAATGTTCGATGTTAGCTGTCTATCTTTCACAAAGCCCCTCTGGTCCCCTGCGACCACCTCTGGAACGGAGTTCTCCTGCCTTTTGGCTAGGATCTTGGCCAGTATTTTGGCGTCTATGTTTAGTAATGAGATGAGTCTGTATGACCCGCATTCCATTGGGCCTTTGTCTTTCTTGGGTATAAGCAAGATTGAGGACTGTGCTCGTATAGGAGGCAGTGTGCCCTTGGTCAGCGAGTCTGTGAACATCTCCCAGGTGCGGGACTAGCGCTGTCGCAAATTTAAGTCCCAGGAACCTGTCTGGTCCCGGCACCTTCTCTGCCTGCATGGAGCTGATACTCTCCATGATCTCTCCCAGTTCTAGTCTTGCTTCCAAGGCCCGTTTTCTGTCACCCGCACAACTGGCATGTCCAGTCCGTCAAGGAACTCTTTCATCCCCAAGTCCCCTTTTGGGGCTGTAAAAGGCCTCAAAGGTTTTGTTGACCTTTCCTGTTTCCAATGTGTCTCTGTTGACTCTAATTTGCGCGATCTCTCTATTGGCTGCCTGCTTTCTCAGCTGGTGTGCCAGCAGGCGCCTGGTTTTGTCTCCGTGTTCGACCAACTTCTGCCTAAACATCCTTTCCTCCCTGTCTCTTCACACTTTTGAGGGCGATAATTTCCCCTCTGATCACGGCCTTTAGTTCCTCCCGGAACGTGGAGGGTGAGACCTCCCCATTTTGTTTGTTTTCCTATACTCCGCTATGGCCTGTGATATCCTTTCACTGAAAGCCCTGTCGGCTAGTAGGGCAGTATTCAACCTCCATGCGGGGCGTTAGGGCCCTGCCCATTTCCAATCTCTCATCCATGTAATGTGGAGCGTTTTCGGTGATTACGATTGCGGAATATTCTGCTTTGACCTACCCTGGAAACACCGATTTCTCCACCACAAGTCAATCCTGGTACATACGTTGTGCATTGGGGATAAGAAGGAGAACACTTCCTCCCCTGGGGGGGGGGGGTGAAACTCCTAGGGTCCACCTCCCCCATCGCTCCATAAACCTACCGAGTTCCTTTGCCATGTTTGAGCCCCCTCCCCCAATGTTGGGGATTTCGGCATGGTCTTTTTAAATGAATTTTATCGTCCCAGTTGGGAGCGTACATGGTGACAAGTACTACCGGTGGCCCGTCTAGGGCTGCACTGACCATGATGTAGCGTCCCCCTGGGCCTGTAACCTTCGTCGCCTTAAATATCGTCCTCTTATTGATCAGTATTGCCACTCCCTGGCCCTCCCCATAACAGAATGGTAGGTCTGTGCCACCCAGTTCTTCCTTACCACAGTTGGTCCTGCTCTCTGATGCACTATCAATTACGACAAGACGAGAGTAGAGTGTAATCGAGGCTTTATTAAGCAGAGATGTGGAGCCTCCCGCAGCTGCTGCTGAAATGGCTGCAGCTCGGAGAGCCCACACATTTATACTCGACCTACTGGGCGGAACCAACAGGCAGGGATCTACCCCTGTACCTGTAGTACAGGAGCCTTGCCATAATACACCTCGTATGCGATATATATATATACAACAGTGGTGACTACCAACACACTCTCTCAGGTGTGTCCTGGAGGAAGATTGTTGGCTTTCATGTTGCTTAAGTGGGTGAAGATTCGGATCTTTTCACTGGGCCGTTAAGTCCCCTGACATTACAGGTGACATCCCTTTTTAAATAAATTAGAGGACCCAATAATTTTTTTCCAATTAAGGGACAATTTAGCTTGGCCAATCCACCTAACCTGCACATCTTTGGGTTGTGGGGGCGAAACTCACGCAGACACGGGGAGAATATGCAAACTCCACACGGACAGTGACCCAGGGCTGGGATTGAACCTGGGTTGTCCACGCCATAGTCCCAGTACTGCCCATTGCGCCACCATGCTGCCCTCCAGGTGACTATCCTGGTGGAGTTTTTTTTCCAGCCCCCCCGCTCTTGTGGGATTAACCATACTCTATGGATGACGCTCCCTGCACTCGGGGGTTCCATTTGTTAGGGAGCTGTCTGATATGGCTGCTGTCACTGCTCTCCCCATGTGGTTGGGTCCCTGCACTCTGGGATTTCCCTTTGTCCATGGGGCACCCAACATGGCCACCAACAGTGTGTTCGGCATGTGGATCTGCCCCTGTACTCCGGGGTCTCCCTTCGCCCAGTTTCTGTACTGGGTGGTTACTTGCAATGCAGTGCTTCTTTGCTCCAGGGTCCTGGTTGCGGCCCTTTGCAGCCATCGCTTTGATCCCGGACATGGCTCCACCCACACTTCCACAACCTTGGACATCGCCTCGAAGAACGCTGTCCAGGACCTGACGAGTTATGGGTAGGTTGAGAAAATGTTGGTGTGGTTGGTCAGGCTCCCCTGGCACCATTCACACCGAACAGTTCCTCCAGCATTGTGTCTCTCGGGGCCTTAGGATACCTAGTTGTCTTCTCGCGGAGAAAGTTTTTGATTTGTAAATGCTGGAGCTCCTGTCTTTTCGGTAGCTTCAGTCTTTCCATCAGCTCGTCCAGGGTTGCAAGTCTGTCCCTCATGTAAAAGTCCCTAATCGCTAGCATCCCTGCTGTCCCGTCTCCACTTAAAGTAGCGTCTAGCGTGGCTGATGGGAATTTGTGGTTACCGCAGATGGGGGCCATGGTGGACACCTTGGTTAAGCTGAAGTGTTTCATCTGGTTTCAAGTTTTTAACATGGCTACCATCTCTGGGCTAGATGTGTACTTTGCCTTGAGGGAGGTGGGAGTGCTGTCATGGCTAGGGCTCAGAGGGCCATTCCTGTACAGGAGGAGGACTCTATTTTTACCCATTCCTTGCTCGACTTCCTTAGCTATCCCTTCACTCTTGGCTCTGGCTGTCTATGGTAGTATGGTTTGGAAGGGTCAGGCCGCCCATGTTTCTTCTCCTCTGCAATGTAGTGTGATTCTTGGATTCTTTTTTTCTCTCGCCGCCTCCTCCTCCTCCTCCTCTGCACAAGAGTGCATCCCATCATGTAGGTCCTTTTTTAACATCCTTCTCCAGAGTAGTCAGATTCCACCTATGGATCCGTGTCCAGTCGTAGGCTATCTGGATCGCCAGGTAGCGGAATTTGTCTTGCGTTAGTTTGAATGGTAGACCCTCCTCCAGTTCTGTCCCTGCCCCGTTCGGATTCACCGGGAATACCTCTCTCATGCAGTCCACAACTCTTCCAAGAGCCTCATGATTTCCTTGAAGCTGTTCCGCAGGTCTGGGATGTAGAGGAGCAGAGCAGGTCATCCGCATAGAGTGAGACTCTGTGCTGTCTGCCTCCTCTTGGGATACCCTTCCAGCCCCTTGCGTCTCGCAGAGTGATCGCCAGGGATTCAATTGCCAGGACGAATGGGAGCAGGGACAGTGGGCATCTCTGCTTGGTGCCTATGTGCAACTATTCTGAGCTGATAGTGTTGGTCCAAAAGCTCGCCTTGGGGGCGTTGTACAGGAGTTTCACCCACAAGGTGAACCCTGTCCCTAGCCCAAACTGCTCCAGTACCTCTTGACGTGTTTCCGTTCAATTCTGTCAAAAGGCCTTTTCTGCGTCCGTGGAGATGATCACCTCTGTTGTTTTTTCCCCGGATGGGGTAAGTCTCACATTCAGCAGCGATCTGATATTCGCAGCTATCTATCCTTGACAAAGCCCGTCTGGCCCTCTGCGACCACTTTTGTTACAGTCTTCCGGTCTCTTGGCCAGGACTTTCGTGACCATTTTTGCATCTACATTCAGCAGTGATGTAATGTGGAGCGTGGTCGGAGATGACTAACGCGGAGCATTCCGCTCTTACTATGTCTGGAAGCGCTGCAAAGAAGTCTGTACGGGTGTACACCAGTGAAAAGAACGAGAATTCCTTCTGACAGGGTATATGACATAGGAACCACCATGAGTCCACTGCCCCCATCTGCTTCTGAATGCTCCCAATTCCCCGTTCTGGGATTTGATCAGTCTGTCAATGGGCCCTGTATGTTGCGTGCGTGTGCGCGCGCGTCCCGGTGTCCCAATTCCCAAAAATTATCAGTTGTGTATGTCGATGCCGGGGATTTCTGCCATGGTGTTTTTTATGAAATCCGTGCCGTCCCTGTTAGACGCGTACACATTTTACCAGGGCTACTGGTGCCCCGTTTAGAACACCGCTGACCAGGGCGCACTATCCCCCTTCGTCTGTAGTTGTCCTTGTCAGTATGGCTAGCCTCCGTCCCGTAGCAACATGGTACATTTGTCCCACCCAGTCCTTCCTTAGCTGCAGTCAATCCTTCTTCCTCAGGTGCATCTGAGAGGCGTGGATATAGTGGACGTGGAGAGGATGTTTCCACTTCTAGGAAAAACTAGAACCAGAGAAAACCATCTCAGACTAAAGGGACAATCCTTTAAAACTGAGATGAGTTTCTTCAGCCAGAGGGTGGTGAATCTGTGGAGCTCTTTGCTGCAGAAGGCTGTGGAGGCAAAATCACTGAGTGTCTTTAAGACAGAGATAGATAGGTTCTTGATTAATAACTGGATCAGGGGTTATGGGGAGAAGGCTGGAGAACGGGGATGATTGCATGGCGGAGCAGACTCTATTCTGCTCCCATGTCTTATGGTCTTATAGTCTTAAAGGAAGACTGTCGGCTTTCAAACTTCTCAAATGGGTGAATACTCTGGATTTTTGTCACTGGACCATTAAGTGCCCTAACGTTCTGGGCGATAATGCTGGTGGGGAAGGTTTCTGTCCTCCCCTTCCTGCGGGATCAACCATACTTACCTGGTGCGCGCACCCCTGCATTTTGCAGTTTCCCTTTGTTAGGAGACATCCAAAATGGCTGCGGTCGCTGTTCTCACCATGAGGCCGGGCCCCTGCACTCTAGGGTTTCCCTTTGTCTAGGGGGCACCCAACATGGCCACCAATTGTATGTACGCCATGTGGGTGAGGACCTGCACTTGGGGTCTCCCTTTAGTCTAGGGACCCTCCAAGATGGCTGCTTGCGGTGCCATCGTGTTCCTTCAACCTGCACCTTACCTGCTGAAGCTAATCTGAGACCCATCCTATTCCTTGTGTTTCCCTTGTGATGCCCCACACTCCCTCCCTGCCAGGCGATGTGCTGCAGCCCTCCCCTTGCTTTTGTACTTCCTGTGCTAGCTTTCCTCGCTAGTGTGATAGCCCCTCTCCCGGGGTTGATCTTGCCCCTTTTCGCATGCCAGCTAAATATCTGTTCCATCTGTCTCTCCTCGCCCTGTTCTGCGTTCTTCTGCCCTTGCCCTTCTGTGATCTGATTTTTCTGATCAAAGCAAACCAGTACAGTACGCAAACATAGTGTGCATCCATTTTAGTTCTTTTCTTTCCTCCCACTTTCCTCCTCTGCTTTGCCCTCCGCGTTGCCTTGCTTGCCCCTTCTCCAGGCCGTTCGCCTGAACTAACTTGACCGCCTGTGCCAAGTTGCTTGAAATAATGTTCCTTTATTTTGCAACGTGATCCAGAGCCTGGCTGACAACATTCTGAATCTCACTCCACTCCTGTATAGGGCTGATTTCGACTGGTTGAACTCGGCCCTGTGCTTTGCCAGTCTGTCCCAATGTCTTGGTAGACCTGGATTCAATGTCTTTCCAAGCTGCTCGCCTTCGTCTGCCTGGCCCACTGCAGGATCCTCTCATAATCCTGATAACGATGCAGTTGCGCAATTATCACCCTTGGTTGTTCCTCCACTTTGACCTTTGGTCGGAGCGATCTGTGCATTCTGGTGGATTGGGAAAGTTGTCTCTCCCAACTAGGTAGCCCAGTATTTGGGCCACATATCCGTCGAGTCTCTGCCCACGATCCAGATATTCTGGCATCTGGACCTAATTCTCATGGTCCTCAACTTTCCCTTTCAAGCTCCCCTGGGTCGCCACCAACCATTTGATCTTGGTCTCCAGAGCGACAATCCTGTCCGTCGATGCCTTTTTCAGTTTGAGGTTCGTCTTCCCCTGCGCTTCCATCTACTTCCCCTGTCCATGATTGCCGTCTGCATGGCAACCAACGTCTCCCACTGCCACCTGGATTTCCACTTTTATTGCCTCCCTCATCGCTGTCAGTTCCTTCATCAGGAGCGTCTTCCATCTGTTTGCTGGCATGATGATTCTGTCCTTTTCCCTTTCTTAATTGTCTGTGAGATATGACTGAATGGTCGGGCTAGTTTTGACTAAATATGCCTCCTTGGCTATGTTCTGGAGGAGAGCCATGTCATGTGTGTCTGCTTAGCACATAGCCGTCACCGGAAGTCCTCTATGGTCATACCTGGACAATTTTTCACTTTGTTGGGTAAATGCCAGTGTTGTAGCTTTACTGGAACAGGAGTGGAATCAGGAGCAGAAATAGACAATTCAGCCCTTCCTGCTCCATTAAATCAGATCATGGCTGATCTCTTCTTGGTCTCAAATCCATCACCCTCACCCTATCTGTTCACTAAATTCCCGTAACCTGTTTTTAAAAAATCTGAACTGTATTTATCTCCTTGAAACCATTTTAATGATTCAGACTCCCAAGACGCTATCGGACAGCGAGTTCCATAAATTCACCACCCTCTGCAAGAAGTAGTTCCTCATCTCCGTTTTAAATCTACCACCTCTCGACCTATATCTTACTCTTGTTCTAGATTGCCCCATAAGGGGGAACAGTTGGTCTACATTTACTTTATCAATCACTCTTAGTATTTTATATATCTCGATCAGATCCCCTCTCATTCTTCTGAACTCCTGCAAGTATAAGCCCAAACTGTTTGTCTCCTCGTTCGTCAACGCTTGCATCCCTGGAATTAATCTGGTAAACCTCCCCTGAATTTCCTCCAGTGCCACCATGTCCTTCCTCCAAATAACGAGACTAAAACTGGATACAATACTCCAGATGTGGTCTTACCAACACCCGATACAATTGCAAGAACACTTTTTCTCTACTTTTATACTCCAGTTCTTTACAATAAATACTAACATTCTATTTGCCTTTTTTATTACATGCTGTACCTGCATACCGACTTTCTGCGATTCATGAACAAAGACACCAGATCTCCACGCAGACGCATTTTGAATTTGCTTTCCATTTAGATGTTTTCCCTGTCTATTTTTGCCTTTCTACTTTTCTCGGCCAAAATGGATAGCTCACATTTATCCACATTAACCTCCGTCTACCGGATTTTGGCCTATATTTCTAGCCTATCTATATCTGTCTTTATTTTCTCTTCACTGCTTGCTTTCCCATCTACTTAGTATCATCGGTAAATTTTGCTATGTTGCACTCTGTCCCTGCTTGCAGATTATTTATATAGATTGTAAACAGTTGAGGTCCAAGGACTGACCCATGCAACATCCAATGTCGCATGGTTACATTTGCCAGCCAGAGAAGAATCCATTGATCCCAACTCTGCATTCTGTCAGTCAATCCAATCTACTACTCTACCCTCCAATCCCCTGCCCTCTCTCCTTCTGCATCTTTTTTTTTATGCGGCACCCTGTCAAACGCCTACTGGAAGTCTAGATATACCACATCCACGGGTTCCCCATTATCCACCTTGCTAATTACGTTCCCAGAGCAAATTTGTCGAGCATGACTCACCCTTCATTAAAACAAGCTGACAATGCTGGATTGAACTCTGTCTTTAAAATGTTCAGTCATCTCCTCCTTGTTTGATTCCAGCAACTTCTCCACCACAAAGGTCAAGCTAACCATATTTCATTTCCTACTTTTTGCCCCCCTCCCTTTTTTGAATAGGGGCGGCACATTAGCGTGTTTCCAATCGACGGACTTTTCAGAATCCAAGAAATTTTGAAATATCATAACCAATGCATCTACTATCTGCCACCCTAAGGTGCAGGCCATCAGCTCCCGGAGACTTATCTGCCTTGAATCCCATTATTATCCCTAGTGATGGTTATTGCACCAAGTTCCTCATTAACTGCAGTTTTGGGGAATTCATTATCTTCTATTGTGCAGACGGAGGCAAAATATTAGTCTGGTGCCTCTGGCATCTGTGTTCATATTATTACCTCACCAGTATTGTCCTCTAAAGGGTAAACATTTACTTTAGGTATTCTCTCCCTCTTTATATACTTGTAGAAGCTTTTGGTACTTTTCTGCTAGATTCTTTTTCATAATTTATCTTGGCTCTTCTGATTTTATTTTTAGTAGCCTTTTGCTGAACCTTGAACTTCCCCAATCAACTAGCTTTTGCAGTATGGTATGCCCTAGGTTTTGCCTTTATGTCCTTGTTCCTTATTTAGCCATTGGAACATTTTTCTCCCTCTTGCAGTTCTTCTTCCTCTCAGGGAAAATACTTTAATTGAAAGGCATTTAATGTGTCCCTGAACATTTACCATTGTTCGTCAACTGTCCTACCCTCAATTATGTATATCCAGTCTACTTGGAACCTCTCTGTCAGCTCCTCTAGTGTTGCTAGTCTGTCGTCCATGTAGAAGACCCTAAATATCGGTGTCCCCTTGTCCTGTCTCCACCTTTTAACGGTGGCGTCCATTGTGGCTGACGCAAACCTGTCATTGTTCCATATTGGTGGACATTTGGGCCAGGCTGAACTGTTACCTTCACTGGTTTAACGTCTGGAGCATGGCTATTACCACTGGGCTTTGAGTTCTTGGCTGGTGGGGATGGTTATGGGCAAGCGCCTGGAGGGAGGTCCCTAGGCAGGACTCCTCCTTTATCCTTGCACATTCTATTTCCGGCCCCCTTACCCACCCCCTCTCTTTCTGCTGCGGCCGGCCAGTGCAGTATTGCAGGTTTGGGAGGGCCAGGTCTCAGATGCTTCTCTGCAGAGCCTTTTTTTGGGGATCTGTGGATTCTCTTTTCTGGGGGAGGTGGGAGGGAGAGAGAGAGAGAATAGGTAATATACCCACCTCTGGCCTGTGATGTTTTCTCGCCTTGTTGGCAAGGAGGGCCGTGTTCACTGGAAGTGCCGCTTTCCCCACCACAAAGTCACTGTGCTAGTATACCCTATGTACCTGGGGGAAGAAGTAGAATCCTCCCCTGGGTGTACGAACTTCCCAAGTGTCCACTATTCCCATCTGCACCATAAATGCACTTATGCATGTTGTTTTGTCATATTCGAGGTCTTCCCTAATTTTGGGTTTGATCTGACTTGTCAGTGGGTCCTGTACATAGTTAAAGCATCCCCGCCCCCATGATCAGTCGGTGCGTATCTACGTTGGGATTTCTGCCATTTTATGAACGGTTATCCCAGTTGGGTGTCTGCACATTAATGAGGACCACTGGTGCCCCATCGAAGACGCTGTTGACCATGACGTACCGACCCTCTGGGACTGGGACCTTCCCCGTCGCTGTAAACACAGTCCTCTTATTTAGCTGTATAGCTAACACCCCACCCGGCTCTTGTCCCATATCAGGAATGGTACTCCAGTCCCACCCAGCCCCTCATTCATGACTGGATGTGCCAAGACAGAACTTTGATCTACTTTATTGATTGCGAGATTGCTTGGGTTTGTCTACACCTTATTGCGTTTGCTATTTAGCATGCGCTTACTACAAATGAACAAGAAATAGGAGTAGACACTTCAGCACTTTGCCATTTCATAAGACCATTGCTGATCTGATAGTAACCTGAAGGACTTTATCGCGGAACATTTAGAAAGCAGTGGCAGGATCAGTCAAGAGTCAGTATGGATTTATGAAGGGAAAATTATGCTTGACAAAACTGTTGGGATTCTTTGAAGAGATATCCAGTACAGTTGATGAGGGGAGCCAGTCGATGTGGTATATTTAGACTTTCAGAAGGCGTTTAACAAAGTCCCGCATAAGAGATTATTATGCAAAATTAAAGCCCATGGAATTGGGGGAAATGTATTGAGGTGGATCGGAAACTGATTGGCAGAGAGGAAACAAAGAGTAGGGATTAATGGGTCCTTTTCAAACTGGATTAATGGGTCCTTTTCAAACTGGCAGGCAGTAACTAGTGGGGTACCACAGCGATTGATGTTGGGACTCCAGCTATTCACAATATATTTTAATGATTTGGATGAGGGAACAAAATGTAACATCTCAAAGTTTGCAGATGATCCCAGATTAGGTGGGGGAGGGTGAATTGTGACTAGGATGCAGGGATCCTATAGCAAGATCTGGACAGTTTGGGCGAGTGGGCAAATCAATGGCCGATGCAGTATAATTTGGATAAGTGTGAGGTTATTCACTTTGGAAGCAAAATTAGGAAGGCAGATTACTACCCAAATGGTTGTAAATTGGGAGAGGGGAGTGTGCAGCGGGACCTGGGTGTCCTTGTGCACCATTCGCTTAAGGTAAGCATGCAGGTGCAGCAGGCGGTAAAGATGGCAAATGGTATGCTGGCCTTCATTGCGAGAGGTTTCGAGTATAGATGCAGGGATGTGTTGCTGCAATTGTACAGGGGCTTGGTGAGGCCACACCTGGAGTATTGTGTGCAATTTTGGTCGTCTCGGAGGAAGGATGTTCGTGCTCTTGAGGGAGTGCAACGAAGGATTACCAGACTGATTCCAAGGAAGGCGGGGCTGTCATACGAGGGGAGATTGACTAGGTTGGGATTGTTCTCGCTGGAGTTCAGAAGAATGAGGGGGATCTCATAGAGACTTAATTTGAACGGGACTCTTCCCTGCAGCGGGTAGATGCAGGGAAGATGTTACCAATGATGGGTGTGTCCAGAACCAGGGGTCACAGTCTGAGGATTCAGGGTAAACCATTTCGGACAGAGATAAGGAGACATTTCTTCACAAGGTGAGACTGTGGAATTCACTACCACAAGAAGTAGTTAATGCTAAAGCTTTGAATATATTCAAGAGGCGGCTGGATATAGCACTTGGGGAGAATGGGATCAAAGGCTATGGGGAGAAAGCAGGATTAGGCTATTGAGTTCGATGATGAGCCATGATCATGATGAATGGCAGAGCAGGCTTAAAGGACCAAAAGGCCTCCTCCTGCTCCTATCTTCTATGTATCTATCTATAAGAGTAGGCAATTTGGCTCCTCTGGCCTGGTGCATCATTCAAGCTAGATCATGGCTGATTTCCTTACCAATAGAACCTAGAACGATACAGCGCAGTACAGGCCCTTCGGCCCTCGATGTTGCACCGACATGGAAAAAAACTAAAGGCCATCTAACCTACACTATGCCCTTATCATCCATATGCTTATCCAATAAACTTTTAAATGCCCTCAATGTTGGCGAGTTCACTACTGTTGCAGGTAGGGCATTCCACGGCCTCACCACTCTTTGCGTAAAAAACCCACCTCTGACCTCTGTCCTATATCTATTACCCCTCAATTTAAGGCTATGTCCCCTCGTGCTAGCCACCTCCATCCGCGGGAGAAGGCTCTCGCTGTCCACCCTATCTAACCCTCTGATCATTTTGTATGCCTCTATTAAGTCACCTCTTAACCTTCTTCTCTCTAACGAAAACAACCTCAAGTCCATCAGCCTTTCCTCATAAGATTTTCCCTCCATACCAGGCAACATCCTGGTAAATCTCCTCTGCACCTGTTCCAAAGCTTCCACGTCCTTCCTATAATGAGGCGACCAGAACTGTACGCAATACTCCAAATGCGGCCGTACTAGAGTTTTGTACAACTGCAACATGACCTCTTGGCTCCGGAACTCAATCCCCCTACCAATAAAGGCCAACACACCATAGGCCTTCTTCACAACCCTATCAACCTGGGTGGCAACTTTCAGGGATCTATGTACATGGACACCGAGATCCCTCTGCTCATCCACACTACCAAGAATTTTACCATTAGCCAAATATTCCGCATTCCTGTTATTCTTTCCAAAGTGAATCACCTCACACTTCTCCACATTAAACTCCATTTGCCACCTCTCAGCCCAGCTCTGCAGCTTATCTATGTCCCTCTGTAACCTGCAACATCCTTCCGCACTGTCTACAACTCCACCGACTTTAGTGTCGTCTGCAAATTTACTCACCCATCCTTCTGCGCCCTCCTCTAGGTCATTTATAAAAATGACAAACAGCAACGGCCCCAGAACAGATCCTTGTGGTACGCCACTCGTAACTGAACTCCATTCTGAACATTTCCCATCAACTACCACTCTGTCTTCTTTCAACTAGCCAATTTCTGATCCACATCTCTAAATCACCCTCAATCCCAAGCCTGCGTATTTTTTGCAATAGCCGACCGTGGGGAACCTTATCAAACGCTTTACTGAAATCCATATACACACATCAACTGCTCTACCCTCGTCTATCTGTTCAGTCACCTTCTCAAAGAACTTGATAAGGTTTGTGAGGCATGACCTACCCTTCATAAAACCATGCTGACTATCCCTAATCATATTATTCCTATCTAGATGATTATAAATCGTATCTTTTATAATCCTCTCCAAGACTTTACCCACCACAGACGTTAGGCTCACCGGCCTATAGTTACCGGGGTTATCTCTACTCCCCTTCTTAAACAAAGGGACCACATTTGCTATCCTCCAGTCCTCTGGCACTATTCCTGTAGCCAATGATGACCTAAAAATCAAAGCCAAAGGCTCAGCAATCTCTTCCCTGGCTTCCCAGAGAATCCTAGGATAAATCCCATCAGGCCCCGGGGACTTATCTATTTTCACCTTGTCCAGAATTGCCAACACTTCTTCCCTACGCACCTCAATGCCATCTATTCTAATAGCCTGGGTCTCAGCATTTTCCTCCACAATATTATCTTTTTCTTGAGTGAATACTGACGAAAAGTATTCATTTAGTATCTCGCTTATCTCCTCAGCCTCCACACACAACTTCCCACCACTGTCCTTGACTGGCCCTACTCTTACCCTAGTCATTCTTTTATTCCTGACATACCTATAGAAAGCTTTTGGGTTTTCCTTGATCCTACCTGCCAAAGATTTCTCATGTCCCCTCCTTGCTCGTCTCAGCTCTCTCTTTAGATCCTTCCTCACTTCCTTGTAACTACCAAGCGTCCCAACTGAAACTTCACGCCTCATCTTCACATAGGCCTCCTTCTTCCTCTTAACAAGAGATTCCACTTCTTTGGTAAACCACGGTTCCCTCGCTCGACCCCCTCCTCCCTGCCTGACTGGTACGTACTTATCAAGAACATGCAATAGCTGTTCCTTGAACAAGCTCCACATATCCAGTGTGCCCAACCCTTGCAGCCTACTTCTCCAACCTACACATCCTAAGTCATGTCTAATGGCATCATAATTGCTCTTCCCCCAGCTATAACTCTTGTCCTGCGGGGTATACTTATCCCTTTCCATCACTAACGCAAAGGTCACCGAATTGTGGTCACTGTTTCCAAAGAGCTCACCTACCTCCAGATCTAACACCTGGCCTGGTTCATTACCCAATGACACCCATTTTTATCTATGCCTACCAACACGCTCTCCAACAGTCCTCTTTGAACCAGCTTGTAATTGTAGAATTGAGATGTACCCAACCATGAGGTTACAAATTGTGGTATATAATTCTGCTGATGCTTCCCAAGACTTCCACAATGTTCAGTTTTGAGCTGCTATATCTAATACGAATCTCTCCCATTTAGCACCTGTGATAGTGCCACACAAGACGGTGGAGGGTGTCCTTGGTGATGTGACTACATGTCCAGAGCAACTGTGTGCATTGATGCATCTATGACAGGCACATTGGTGGGTATGAGGTGAAGTCACATATTGCGGATCTCCTCACCTGATGCAGGCCTAGTCTGGAGACTGTGCTGCAGGGCTCAATCAGGGGTGACGTTTGGTGATGGACATTATACTTTGGGTGGAAACTTCATTCTGTGCCCTTGCTGCCCTCAGGTGCTGCTTTCATGTGGTAGATTCAACAGCTGAGGGAGCACATTCAGTTGTAATCAGCAAGAAGTTTATTTGACCTGATACTGAAACTGAGACTGAACTCACTGGATATAGCAAAGGCTAAGGGCCCCCAACATCTTGGCTATAGCGAAGACGTGCCCCAGAACGAGTAACTTCTTTAGCCAAGCTGTCTCAGTCAAGTTTCAATACTGGCATCTACCCAACATAGTGGAAAATTTCCCAGGTATGTCCTGTCCACAAAAAAAACTGTACCATCAGCTCTCTATCAGTGATGTTGAGTTGATCCTCGGGGCTACTCTCCTGACTGCAAACCACTGTGCTGCATCTCTGTGGATCAATCCTGTCAGTGTTGGGATAGGAAATACCAGTGCTGGATAGTCTGGGATGGTGGCTGAAGGTATAATTTGTGACCATAACTGTTGAGTTTCCAATTTTGGCACTTGCCCTAGACTTTGTCCAACGGCTCGGTTAATGTAGTAGAATGGTCTGTCTGGTTTTGTACTCTTTTGTAGTGATTTGATAGAACTGCATACTGAGCCATTTTAAAGGGTTGTTTTAGAAGTGAATGCATTGTTATGGACCTGGAGTGGGGAAGTCCACAGGGCAAGGATGGTATTACCTTCCCTAAAGTAGACTATTCAACCAGAAGATTTTATGGGAATCCTGTAGTTTTGTAGTTAGCATTACTGTCATAGCTTTTCTTCTTTTTGTTTAATTAACTGAATTCAAATTTCCAGCTGCCTTAGTGGAATTTGATCTTGGTGGAACAGGAGTTGTGCTATAATTTTACATTTTTGCTTTGAATGTTTCTAAACAAGCAACTTTAATTAAAACTCTATTCGAAATTCTTTACTTTGTTCAACTTAAGTATTTTTGTTTTCATGTCTTTTGTGGACTGAAAGGCTTGACATTTTGTATTGCATAAATATTTATCCAACTTAACTTCCAACACAATTTATTTACCTTTTATTAATTTGCGTGCTGCGGGCATTGCTGGCCAAGCCAACATTTATTGATTATTTATTGCTCAGTGCAGAATGGACAGATCTAGAACCTGTCCTCAAGAAAAAAATATTTTCAAAATGGTTTCTCTCAGCTTGGATGAGTAATAGCAACTTTTAACTGACCACAAAGACAATTAAAAACAAAGTGAACTTTTCCAAATCCTACTACTTCAGGTGAAAGCTGCTCAAAGAAGAGTAGTTTTGCAGCATAGAATCATAGAATTTACAATGCAGAAGGAAGCCATTTGGCCCATCGAATCTGCACTGGCTTTGGAAAGAGCACCCGACCCAAGCCCACATCCCCACCCTATCCCCATAACCCAGTAACCACCCAACACTAAGAACAATTTTGGATACTAAGGGCAATTTAGCATGACCAAACCACCTAACCTGCACTTCTTTGGACTGTGGGAGGATACCAGAGCACCCGGAGGAAACCCACGCGCACACGGGGAGAACGTGCAGACTCCGCACAGACAGTGACCCAAGTTGGGAATTGAACCTGGGACCCTGGAGCTGTGAAGCAATTGTGCTAACCACTATGCTACCGTGCTGCCCATGTTTGATCAAACAAAACACATGTAACTTGACATGCATCTCATTGCTGTTTGTGGCACCTTGCTGTGTGAATTGGTGGTCATTTTTGCCTACATTACCAGAATATTAACTGTCTCAAAAGTATGGCATGGACTGTGATGGATTTTCTGATATCCTGAGGATGCAAAAGGTGGTGTGATGTGCAATTTGTTCCTTCCCAGTAAACAAATGGAGAAGTTAAAAGCCACCATATCTTTTGAGATGTAACTTAACAAAATTGAAAGGTAAGAAAAGCCAAATACTGCTTGAATTTGGTAGAATATCGTTTGTATGCCAAGAGTACCTCCATGGAGAATCAATGCAACATTTGCATAATTTGGCTGAGTTTTTCTTGATGTATTTTTAAAAATATATTTGATAGTTAACCTTTTTTTGTCCTCTGTTATCCAGATCCAATTCATTTGGTTCAGGCAAGACCAGCTCCCCTAATAACATCACCAACTCCTTGTGTGTGTCAAAACGCAGACACCTACTTTCAATCACCTGGATTTCCTGGGTCAGCTCTTCAGTATGTACAGGTAAGTTAAACTGAGAGCTATTTTAATTTTGTGCACAGATCTTATCTGCAGCAGAGAGGAGTAAAAATAGAGATGAGTATTGGTTGTAGGAAGTTTGATGTTAGAAATGATTTTCAAGAGTGGGTTGGAAAATTCAGTATGGACAGTATGGATTCAGTTCAACCATGTGCCAAAGAAACCTGTCTGATATTTTTGTTGGAGTTGTCCTTGTAATTTCTTCCGAGTGTTATCAACCAGTAATTTTATTTAGTATACAAATTCTTCACTGAACGTGGGTGTTACTTGCTAGGTCAGCTTTTATTGCCCTTCTCATTGTTCTTGAGCAACTGCTGGAGTCCATGCGGTGCAGGTGCACCCACAATAATTCAGCGATGGCAATGCCATTAAATGTCAAGCGGCAGTGGTTAAATTTTCCTTTGATCATTACCTGCCACTTTGTGTGGTACGCAAGTTGTTGCCACTTGTCAGCCCAAGCCTGAATGTTGACCAGATCCTGCTGCATACAGGGTATGGACTGCTGCAATATCTGACTAGTTATAAATGGCGCAGAATATAGTGCAACCACCAGCAAGCATCCCCTTTTCTGAACTTGTGATGGTCATTGAAGCAACCGAAGGTGATTGGGCCTAGGACACGACTCTGAGGAACTCCTGAAGTGATGCCCTGGGACTGAGCTGATTTGACTTCCAACACCACAAACCTCTTTGTGCTAGGTCACTGCCGGCGACCTCTTGCACATCTTTTGCGGATGATGGAGAGTTGACTGGGTGGTAATTGGCTGGGATTGATTTGTCCATTTGCGTGTATTACAATGCTGGGTAGATGCCAATGTTGTAGCTGAACTGGGAAAAACATGGCTGAGGCACAACCAATCCTGAAGCTCAAATCTTCAGTAGTATTGCCAGAATGTTGGCAGGGCCCATAGCTGTATCAAAATCCAGTGCCTTTGGCTGTTTATTGATATCTGAGTGAATTGAATTGGCTGAATACTGGCATCTGTGAGGATGGAGGCCGAGATGCATCATCCACTGGGCACTTCTGGGTGAAGATTTTTGCAAAATGCTTCAGCCTGGTATTTAGTACTGATGTGTTGGGCTCCCCGACCATGGAGAATGGGCATAATTGTGGAGCCGCCTCTATTTGTAGTGAATTACTTGTCCACCACCATCACGACCGGATGTGGCAAAACTGCAGCACTTTGATCTGATCTGTTAGTTCTAGAATCACTTTGCTTTGTCAATCGAATGCTGCTTTCACTGTTTAGCAGACAAGTAGTCTTGTATTGTCACAGGTTAACATTGCATTTGTGGATATGTCTGATGCTCCTGACGTGCACTCGCACTTTTCAGTGAACCAGTGTTGATCCCCTGGCTTGATGGTAATGGTACGGTGGGCATATGCCAGACCATGAGGTTACAGATTGTGGTTGTATACGATTCTGCTGCTGTTGTCGCATCCCGGTCCCTAATGGTTGCTCAGCTTTGGGTTGCTAGATCTGTTTGAAATCTGTCCTATTTAGTGGTCTGATAGTGCCAATCAACACGATGGAGGGTATCCTCAATGTGAAGATACTCGTCCTCCTCTTTGCCCTCCTCCTCCTTGCCCTCCTCCTTGCCCTCCTCCTTGCCCTCCTCCTCCTCCTCCTCCTCCTCCTCCTCCTTGCCCTCCTTGCCCTCCTCCTCCTCCTTGCCCCCCGCCTCCTCCTCCTCCTTGCCCCCCGCCCCCTCCTCCTCCTTGCCCCCTCCTCCTCCTTGCCCCCCTCCTCCTCCTTGCCCCCCTCCTCCTCCTTGCCCCCCTCCTCCTCCTTGCCCCCCTCCTCCTCCTTGCCCCCCTCCTCCTCCTTGCCCCCCTCCTCCTCCTTGCCCCCCTCCTCCTCCTTGCCCCCCTCCTCCTCCTTGCCCCCCTCCTCCTCCTTGCCCCCCTCCTCCTCCTTGCCCCCCTCCTCCTCCTTGCCCCCCTCCTCCTCCTTGCCCCCCTCCTCCTCCTTGCCCCCCTCCTCCTCCTTGCCCCCCTCCTCCTCCTTGCCCCCCTCCTCCTCCTTGCCCCCCTCCTCCTCCTTGCCCCCCTCCTCCTCCTTGCCCCCCTCCTCCTCCTTGCCCCCCTCCTCCTCCTTGCCCCCCTCCTCCTCCTTGCCCCCCTCCTCCTCCTTGCCCCCCTCCTCCTCCTTGCCCCCCTCCTCCTCCTTGCCCCCCTCCTCCTCCTTGCCCCCCTCCTCCTCCTTGCCCCCCTCCTCCTCCTTGCCCCCCTCCTCCTCCTTGCCCCCCCTCCTCCTCCTTGCCCCCCTCCTCCTCCTTGCCCCCCCTCCTCCTCCTTGCCCCCCTCCTCCTCCTTGCCCCCCTCCTCCTCCTGCCCTCCTCCTCGCCCCTCCCTCCCCTCCTCCTCCTCCTCCTCCTCGCCCCCCTCCTCCTCCTCCTCCTCCTCGCCCCCCTCCTCCTCCTCCTCCTCCTCGCCCCCCTCCTCCTCCTCCTCCTCCTCCTCCTCGCCCCCCTCCTCCTCCTCCTCCTCCTCCTCGCCCCCCTCCTCCTCCTCCTTGCCCCCTCCTCCTCCTCCTCCTTGCCCCCCTCCTCCTCCTCCTCCTCCTCGCCCTCCTCCTCCTTGCCCTCCTCCTCCTTGCCCTCCTCCTTGCCCTCCTCCTCCTCCTCCTCCTTGCCCTCCTCCTCCTCCTTGCCCTCCTCCTCCTCCTCCTTCTTGCCCTCCTCCTCCTTCTTGCCCTCCTCCTCCTCCTCCTCCTTGCCGCCCTCCTCCTCCTCCTCCTCCTTGCCGCCCTCCTCCTCCTCCTCCTCCTTGCCGCCCTCCTCCTCCTCCTCCTCCTTGCCGCCCTCCTCCTCCTCCTCCTCCTTGCCGCCCTCCTCCTCCTCCTCCTCCTTGCCGCCCTCCTCCTCCTCCTCCTCCTCCTTGCCGCCCTCCTCCTCCTCCTCCTCCTCCTCCTCCTCCTCCTCCTCCTCCTCCTCCTCCTCCTCCTCCTCCTCCTCCTCCTCCTCCGTCCTCCTCCTCCTCCTCCTCCTCCTCCTCCTCCTCCTCCTCCTTGCCGCCCTCCTCCTCCTCCTCCTCCTCCTCCTCCTTGCCGCCCTCCTCCTCCTCCTCCTCCTCCTCCTCCTTGCCGCCCTCCTCCTCCTCCTCCTCCTCCTCCTTGCCGCCCTCCTCCTCCTCCTCCTCCTCCTTGCCGCCCTCCTCCTCCTCCTCCTCCTCCTTGCCGCCCTCCTCCTCCTCCTCCTCCTCCTTGCCGCCCTCCTCCTCCTCCTCCTCCTCCTTGCCGCCCTCCTCCTCCTCCTCCTCCTTGCCGCCCTCCTCCTCCTTGCCCGCCCCGCCGTCCACGTCCACCGCCTCCTCGCCCACCGCCTCCTCCTCCTCGCCCACCGCCTCCTCCTCCTCGCCCACCGCCTCCTCCTCCTCGCCCACCGCCGCCTCCTCCTCGCCCACCGCCTCCTCCTCCTCGCCCACCGCTTCCTCCTCCTCCTCGCCCACCGCTTCCCTCCTCCTCCTCGCCCACCGCTTCCTCCTCCTCCTCGCCCACCGCCTCCTCCTCCTCCTCGCCCACCGACTCCTCCTCCTCCTCCTCGCCCACCGACTCCTCCTCCTCCCTCCTCGCCCACCGACTCCTCCTCCTCCTCCTCGTCCTCCTCCTCCTCCTTGCCCTCCTCCTCCTCCTCCTTGCCCTCCTCCTCCTCCTCCTTGCCCTCCTCCTCCTCCTCCTCCTTGCCCTCCTCCTCCTCCTCCTCCTTGCCCTCCTCCTCCTCCTCCTCCTCCTTGCCCTCCTCCTCCTCCTCCTCCTCCTTGCCCCCCTCCTCCTCCTTGCCCCCCTCCTCCTCCTTGCCCTCCTCCTCCTCCTTGCCGCCCTCCTCCTCCTCCTCCTTGCCGCCCTCCTCCTCCTCCTCCTCCTCCTTGCCGCCCTCCTCCTCCTCCTTGCCGCCCTCCTCCTCCTCCTCCTCCTCCTTGCCGCCCTCCTCCTCCTCCTTGCCCCCCTCCTCCTCCTCCTCCTCCTCCTCCTCCTCCTCCTCCTCCTCCTCCTCCTCCTCCTCCTCCTCCTCCTCCTCCTCCTTGCCGCCCTCCTCCTCCTCCTCCTCCTCCTCCTTGCCGCCCTCCTCCTCCTCCTCCTTGCCGCCCTCCTCCTCCTCCTCCTTGCCGCCGCCCTCCTCCTCCTCCTCCTCCTCCTCCTCCTCCTCCTTGCCGCCCTCCTCCTCCTCCTCCTCCTTGCCGCCCTCCTCCTCCTCCTCCTCCTTGCCGCCCTCCTCCTCCTCCTCCTCCTTGCCGCCCTCCTCCTCCTTGCCCGCCCCGCCGTCCACGTCCACCGCCTCCTCGCCCTCCTCCTCGCCCACCGCCTCCTCCTCCTCGCCCACCGCCGCCTCCTCCTCGCCCACCGCTTCCTCCTCCTCCTCCTCGCCCACCGCTTCCTCCTCCTCCTCGCCCACCGCCTCCTCCTCCTCCTCGCCCACCGACTCCTCCTCCTCCTCCTCGCCCACCGACTCCTCCGACTCCTCCTCGCCCACCGACTCCTCCGACTCCTCCTCGCCCACCGACTCCGACTCCTCCTCCTCCTCCTCCTCCTCGCCCACCGACTCCTCCTCCTCCTCCTCCTCCTCCTCGCCCACCGCCTCCTCCTCCTCCTCCTCCTCCTCCTCGCCCACCGACCCTCCTCCTCCTTGCCCACCGACGACGACTCCTCGCCCACCGACGACTCCTCCTCGCCCACCGACTCCTCCTCCCTCCTCCTCCTCCTCCCTCCTCCTCCTTGCCGCCCTCCTCCTCCTCCTCCTCCTCCTCCTCCTCCTTGCCGCCCTCCTCCTCCTCCTCCTCCTCCTCCTCCTTGCCGCCCTCCTCCTCCTCCTCCTCCTCCTTGCCGCCCTCCTCCTCCTCCTCCTCCTCCTTGCCGCCCTCCTCCTCCTCCTCCTCCTCCTTGCCCGCCCTCCTCCTCCTCCTCCTCCTCCTCCTTGCCGCCCTCCTCCTCCTCCTCCTCCTCCTTGGCCGCCCTCCTCCTCCTCCTCCTCCTTTGCCGCCTCCTCCTCCTTGCCCGCCCCGCCGTCCACGTCCACCGCCTCCTCGCCCACCGCCTCCTCCTCCTCGCCCACCGCCTCCTCCTCCTCGCCCACCGCCTCCTCCTCCTCGCCCACCCGCCGCCCCTCCGCCTCCCTCCTCGCCCACCGCCTCCTCCTCCTCGCCCACCGCTTCCTCCTCCTCCTCGCCCACCCGCTTCCTCCTCCTCCTCGCCCACCGCTTCCTCCTCCTCCTCGCCCACCGCCTCCTCCTCCTCCTCGCCCACCGACTCCTCCTCCTCCTCCTCCTCGCCCACCGACTCCTCCTCCTCCTCCTCGCCCACCGACTCCTCCTCCTCCTCCTCGCCCCCCTCCTCCTCCTCCTCCTTGCCCTCCTCCTCCTCCTCCTTGCCCTCCTCCTCCTCCTCCTTGCCCTCCTCCTCCTCCTCCTCCTTGCCCTCCTCCTCCTCCTCCTCCTCCTTGCCCTCCTCCTCCTCCTCCTCCTCCTTGCCCCCCTCCTCCTCCTTGCCCCCCTCCTCCTCCTTGCCCTCCTCCTCCTCCTTGCCGCCCTCCTCCTCCTCCTCCTTGCCGCCCTCCTCCTCCTCCTCCTCCTCCTTGCCGCCCTCCTCCTCCTCCTTGCCGCCCTCCTCCTCCTCCTCCTCCTCCTCCTTGCCGCCCTCCTCCTCCTCCTCCTTGCCCCCCCTCCTCCTCCTCCTCCTCCTCCTCCTCCTCCTCCTCCTCCTCCTCCTCCTCCTCCTCCTCCTCCTCCTCCTTGCCGCCCTCCTCCTCCTCCTCCTCCTCCTCCTTGCCGCCCTCCTCCTCCTCCTCCTTGCCGCCCTCCTCCTCCTCCTCCTTGCCGCCGCCCTCCTCCTCCTCCTCCTCCTCCTCCTCCTCCTCCTTGCCGCCCTCCTCCTCCTCCTCCTCCTTGCCGCCCTCCTCCTCCTCCTCCTCCTTGCCGCCCTCCTCCTCCTCCTCCTTGCCGCCCTCCTCCTCCTTGCCCGCCCCGCCGTCCACGTCCACCGCCTCCTCGCCCTCCTCCTCGCCCACCGCCTCCTCCTCCTCGCCCACCGCCGCCTCCTCCTCGCCCACCGCTTCCTCCTCCTCCTCGCCCACCGCTTCCTCCTCCTCCTCGCCCACCGCCTCCTCCTCCTCCTCGCCCACCGACTCCTCCTCCTCCTCCTCGCCCACCGACTCCTCCGACTCCTCCTCGCCCACCGACTCCTCCGACTCCTCCTCGCCCACCGACTCCGACTCCTCCTCCTCCTCCTCCTCCTCGCCCACCGACTCCTCCTCCTCCTCCTCCTCCTCCTCGCCCACCGACTCCTCCTCCTCCTCCTCCTCCTCCTCGCCCACCGACTCCTCCTCCTCCTTGCCCACCGACGACGACTCCTCGCCCACCGACGACTCCTCCTCGCCCACCGACTCCTCCTCCTCCTCCTCCTCCTCGCCCACCGACGACTCCTCCTCGCCCACCGACTCCTCCTCCTCCTCCTCCTCCTCGCCCACCGACTCCTCCTCCTCCTCGCCCACCGACTCCTCCTCCTCCGCATAGTACAAAACCGCGTGTACAACTGCTCATATAAATCCCACCCAAAGTAAAACAATAATTAACCCCCCCCCCCATAACAATTAAATAAAACCCCAGTACTGACCTCTTAATGGTGTAAATGACCGTTTCCAAATATAAAAATTCTGAGAGGTCACCCATCCAGGCTGAGGCACTGGGCGGAGTAGAAAGTCTCCAGCCCATAGAATTCTCCTCTGGGCTATCAACGAGGCAAAGGCGAGGATATCCGACTTAGTCTGCAGTGTTAGTGAGTGACACACTCAGAATGGCCACCAATGGACAAGGCTCCTGCTCAATGTTGAGAATCAGTGACATGGTGTTAAAGAAGGAGACCCAAAAACTTGCTATCCTTGGACGTGACCAGGGCATGTACCATAAAAAGCACCTATCTGGCTGATTTGCAGCCTGGCATGGCAATTGCTCGGCCCAAGACTATAAAAGCCCAGTCCTCACACAAACACCCCTCCCATCCATTGACTGTCTCCACTTCCCGCTGTCTTGGAAAAGCGGGCAGCATAATCAAAGACCCCTCCCATCCGGGTTATTCTCTCTTCCCAACTTCTTCCATTGGGCAGGAGATACAAAAGTCTGAAAAGACACGCTAAACAGTTCAAAAACAGCTTCCTCCCCACGGTTACCAGACTCCTGAATGACACTCTTATGGACAGAATTGATCTCTTCACAGAATATGCTTCACTCCATATGCTCACCCAATGTTTAGTGTCTATGTATTTCTTTATGTCCTATTTTTCTTTGTATGGAACGATCTGTCTAGACTGTTCACAGAACAATACATTTCGCTGTACCTCATACATGTGCCAAATCTAATGAGGAATTCAAAAGTTACAAAAGTGATTATTCTTACTAGCTTTCGGACTACAAAGCTTCGGCACCAGAGAGATCAGTGGGATTTGTTTTGATTGGCTGGCATGTGGCCAATGAATTGGCCAGGAAGTTGTATTGATCCCGCTAACACGTGGTGATTGGGTGCTGCCTGAGTAGGATGATTTTCAGAGAGCCGGGGAAGCACAGTTGGAGACCTGGACACTTGGGACTTCACTTTCGTGTTGCTGTATTGCTGAAAAGCTGCTTTATTTCTGACCCTGCAAAGATCTGAATAAATCTACAGTGAAAACCATTACAGACTGTTGTGTTCGGTATTTGTTGTCTAGCAAGGCATCTACAGGGCTGCTGGTGACTTGTCCAAACCAGGATTTTATTAATGCACACTTGGTAAGGTAACTATCAGATACAGAGTAAGTTATCATGGGAGTTTCTTTGGACTCTTCTGGAACTACCCCTGTGTACGACTGTCCTCATATACATCTTGCAACCTTCTGACGATCACCGGATCTACCCTGGCTTATATTTGCTGTTCGGAGGTCGCACTGCTGCCTACATGGAATATTATCTACAGACATATCAGCACACAAACTGGAAGCAGAAATCTCTGACTGAAAGCCTTGAAGGAAGGTATGCTGGAAACAGTCTCTTATTATTTGGGTGTTTATCTCAGAAATATTTATTAATTTCAATTTTCTTGCGACTCTGGGTCAAGTGGGACTCGAATCCTCACCCTAGCCCAGGAGGCTATAATATAATTTAGGGGCTTAGGTCCATGATCTTTGAAAAGGTAGACAGCAACATTTGCATGATGTTTGAAATGGTAGGTGGCAATGTTTGGGTAACAGTATTTTTCCTTTTAAAATTTTGAATACCTAATTATTTTTTTTTCCAATTAAGGGGAAATTTAGCATGGCCAATCCACCAAACCTGCACATCTTTTGGGTTGTAGGGGGTGAAACCCAAGCAGACACTGGGAGAATCTGCAAACTCCACACACAATGACCCGGGGCCGGAATCGAACCTGGGTCCTTAGCGCCATAGGTAGCAGTGCTAACCACTGCACCACCGTGCTGCCCATTTGGGTAACTATAAAGTAAAAAGAGGCACCAGTTTTGTAGTGGTATAATAGGATAGTGCTGGAAGCTTAAGATTTCTCTTCAGGCTGCTGTCTTTTTGAAGTCGTTTTAAATTACTAATCGAATTGGCAGGTGAGGTTTTGGATAAAGCTAGGAAAGCAGAGATCTATGATAAATTTGTTGAGCACTTTGGGCTGTTAGAAACACAGGAGTGTAGAAGTATTGTGTAGCATCAAGCATTTTCTGGTGGGGAAGTTGAGCTGGAGAGAATTTGGTTGCAGTTCAAGCATGAGAGGAAATTAAGAAGGAAAGATAGAGCTTTATAAATTGAAATGGGGAGGAGAGCATGAGATGGGCGAGAGGAAAAAGCTTCCCTGTCAGGGAATGTCTAAGAGGCTATTTGGGTTCATATGAATTGGTTCCTGAGGCATATAGGCACAAGTTTCAGAATTTAAGGAGACAGGTGGGACAGATGTATGCAGAATTGAGTTAAGCTGAACAATCTAATAGATGGGTGCGAACATTGAGAGATGAAATTCTCGTAGAAGAATTTAAGAACTCCCTAACTTCTGTGCTAACACATGTAAGACCAGAGGGTGAAGATGGCTAGACAAGGTGCAATAATGGCTGACTATTATGAGCTGATCCATAAATTTGAACTGTTGTTCTATCACCCCCATAACTTGAAAAGGATAAGAAGTAAGAGAATGAAAAGGATAAGCAGTGGGAGAATGAAAGGAAGTCAAGTAGCCAAGGCAAGGAATGGATAGCTTGGAATGCTCAGAGAGCATCTCCGACAAGGAAGGAAAGTACTGAGGGTGATGGTGAGACTCGAGCCAAGGTATTAGTTCAGGATGTTCGAAGTTGCAAGGAAGGCCAGTGGGACTTGTTGGAGTTCATGAGGAGGATTCTGAAAAGAGAGCAAAAGTGAAACATAATACAGGGCAGAATGTAACTGGATTTAGGAGACCTGAGGAAAATCACATTCCTGAGAGAACGAAGCATAAGTCTGGGAAGTTTAGGGAGCCTTGGATAACGAGGGATATTGTGAACCTTGTCAAAAAGAAAAAGGAGGCTTTGAACGGTCTAGAAGGGTGGGACAGTCAAAACCCTTGCGTATAAAGAAAGTAGGAAGGTACTTAAGTGGGAAATTAGGAGGGGTCATGAAAAGTCCTTGGCAAGTAGGATTAAGGTGAATCCCAAAGCTTTTTATTCATATGTAAAAAGCAAGAAGGTGGCCAGGTAAAGGATTGGACCACTTCAGGACAGTGGGGGAATTATCTGTTGAACCAGAGGAAATTGTCACGGTATTAAATGAGTACTTTCATCCGTGCTCACCAAAGAAAAGGACTTTGTGCAAGATGATTCTTGGGTAGGGTGTGTGGACAGTTTAGATCATGTTGACATTGAAAAGGAGGTGGTATTGGGTCTTTTTTTAAAAAAAAAATGTTAAGAGAGGTAGGTCTTCTGGACCGGATGGGATTTACCCTGGAATACTGAGGGGAAGCAAGGGAGGAAATTGCTGGGAATTTAACTGACATTTTTGTATCCTCATTGGCTACAGGTAAGATCCCAAAGGACTGGAAAATAGCTAATGTAGTATCGCAGTTTCACAAAAGTTGCAGAGATAATCTAGGAAACTGTAGGCCGGTAGCGAGACTCGCGTCGGTAGTAGGTAAATTATTGGAGACAATTCTAAAGGACAGGGTTTATACCCATTTGGAAACAAATGGACTCATTAGTGATAGACAGCATGGTTTTGTGAAGGGGAGGTCGTGCCTCACTAACTTTCAAGTTTTTTTGAATAGGTGACAAAGATGATTGATGAGGGGAGGGCGGTGGATGTTGTTTACATGGACTTTAGTAAAGCCTTTGACAAGGTGCCTCATGGCCGACTGGTACAAAAGGCGAAGTAAACTGGATCAGGAGTTGAGGTGTAAAGATGGATACGGAACTGGCTCGGTCACAGAAGGCAAAGGATAGCAGTAGTGGTGTTTTTCTGAATGGAAGGTTGTAACTAGTGTTCCACAGGGATCTGTGCTGTGTCCTCTGTAGTATACATAAAACGATTTGGAGGACAATGTAGTTGGTCTGATTAGTAAGTTCACGGATGACACCAAGATTGGTAGAGTGGCAGATAGTGTTGGGATTGTCAGAGGATACAGCAGGACATAGATAGCTTGGAGACTTGGTCAGAGAAATAGCAAATGCAGTTTAATCCAGACAAATATGCAGTAATGCATTTTGGGAGGTCTAGCATAGAGGGGAAATATGCCGGAAATGGCAAAACTCTTCAGAATGTAGACTGTTGGAGATCTGGGCTAGCAGGTCGCAGATCTTTGAAAGTGACAACATAAGTGGACAAGGTAGTCAAGAAAACATATGGATAGCTTGCCTTCATTTGATGAGGCAAACTTAAGTCATGCTACAGTTGTATAGAACTTTGGTACGGCCGCACTTGGAATATTGCGCATAATTGTGGTCGCCACACGACCAGAAGGATGTGGAGGCTTTGGAGAGGGTGCAGAGGAGGTTTAGCAGGATGTTGCCTGGTCTGGATAGTGTTAGCTATGTGGAGAGGCTGAATAGACTCTGACTGTTTTCATTGGAACTACGGAGGTTGAGGCGTGCCTTGTAGAGGTCTACAAGATTGAGAAGCATGGATAAAGTGGATCGGCAGGCACTTTCTCCCAGGGTGGAGGAGTCAGTCACCAGGGGCATAGGTCCTGGGCAAAGTTAAGAGGAGATTTGCTAGGCAGTTTTTTTCTTATACAGAGGCTGATGAGTTCCTGGAAAGCGTTGTAGCAGATATATTAACGTCGTTCAAAAGGCACCTCGACAAATACATGGATAGGATGGGTATGGAGGGATATGGCACGAGGATGTGCTGTGGGTTTTGGCAAAGGGTGACATCATGACCGGTACAGGCTTGGAGGGCCAAAGGGGCTGTTCCGTTCCTGTGCTGTATTGTTCTTTGTTCTTTGAGGTGTTGTGGGAGCAGGTATGATGAATGAGGTAGATGAGAGATATGGAGAGTTTTTGTCGAAGGGGAGGATTACCCCATTTCCTCAACTAAGGTAGCCAAACCCATAACTATTTTAAGGGACACAGGTGCTGCACAAATCCTCTTACTGGGGAAGGATTTGGTTTTGCCCACAGAGTTCAGTGAAAGCATTAGTGAAGGAGATAGTAGAGATTATATCCCGGTTTCATTGTATAAAGTACAATTGGAGTGTGGTTTGTGTCAGAGGTCCAGTAGCTGTTGGAGTGCTTGAGGAGCTACTAGACAAAGTAAGCAGAATTTTGGGGAATGATTTGGCAAGAGTGAAGGTTGTAGCTTCACTGAGTCCCAGTACTGTGGTTTTTTTCCTTTATTTGTTTATGGGATGTGGGTGCTGCTGTGGACCTGGCTATATAGACCAGACTAGGTGAGGATGACAGATTTCCTTCCCTAAAGGACATTAGTGAACCCAGATGGGTTTTGCAACAATTGACAATGGTTTCATGCTAGATTTATTTTAATGAATATATTTTTTTAATGCTAGATTTATTTTTTATTTAATTCAAATTCCACCATCTGCCCTAGTGGGATTTGAACCATGACCCCAGAGCATTACTGTGGGTTTCTAGATTACTAGTCTGGTGACAATACCACTATGCTACTGCCTCCCCCTGGTATGAGTTAACACATGAAATACCCATGGCAGGACATGTGGGGATTAGGGAAACTATGGGCAGTAAATGACTCAAAGAAATAAATGTTGAAAGACATTAATTACATATCAAATGACAAGGGCAGTGAATCTGATTATTATATTAATGAAATTATCTCTACGAGAATGATTCCTCACAGATAAAATCTACTACATTTGAGAACGCCAAGACTGAAGATGATCCTAAAAGAGTTCAGAATCCTATTTGGATCCATCCTGGAGGCTGACAGGAGATCTACCGAGGCCCTGACCGTAGAGCTCCTGGCGGAGAAGGCAAAGCTACAAAATAGACTTTAGCCTGCTGTCCAGTAAGAAGGCAGTGCATCCACCAGGCATGGGGGACTTTTTATGAACATGGAGAGAAGACTAGCCACCTGCTGGTTCACCAGCTGAAAAAGGCAGCCACGAGGGGAACAGCAGAGGTGAAGGACAGCAGAGGTGGACTGGTAGCCAAACCAAAATAGGTCAACAAAGCATTTGAGGTATTTTACCAGGGACTGTGCACCTCTGAGCCCCCCACCAGAGACTCGGATGAAACGGTTCCTCGATGTACTGGACATGCGAGTCATGGGGATGACAGATGAGGGGAGCTGGAAGCGCCAATGGAACTCCACGCAGCTGGGGGGATGCGCCGGATCCAATGGGCTCCTGGCAGACATTTACAAAAGAATATATATTAATGATTTGGATGAGGGAACAAAATGTAACATCTCAAAGTTTGCAGATGATCCCAAATTGGGTGGGAGGGTGAATTGTGACGAGGATGCAGGGATCCTACAGCAAGATCTGGACAGTTTGTGCGAGTGGGTAAATCAATGGCAAATGCAGTATAATTTGGATAAGTGTGAGGCTATTCATTTTATGGGGAAAAAACAGGAAGGCAGATTACTACCTGAATGGTTGTAAATTGGGAGAGGGGAGTGTGAAGCGGGACCTGGGTGTCCTTGTGCACCATTCGCTGTGTGCAGTTTTGGTCTCCTTCTCTGAGGAAGGATGTTCTTGCTCTCAAGGGGTGCAGCAAAGAGTGATTCCAGGGATGGTGGGACTGTCATATGAGGAGAGATTGACTAGGTTGGGATTGTTCTCGCTGGAGTTCAGAAGAATATGGGGGGATCTCATAGAGACTTATAAAATTCTAACAGGACTAGACAGGGTAGATGCAGGAAAGATGTTACCAATGATGGGTGTGTCCAGAACCAGGGGTCACAGCCTGAGGATTCAGGGTAAACCATTTGGGACAGAGATGAGGAGACTTTTCTTGGTGAGCCTGTGGAAATCATTACCACAGGAAGTAGTTAATGCTAAAGCTTTGAATATATTCAAGAGAAGGCTGGATATAGCACTTGGGGAGCATGGGATCAAAGGCTATGGGGAGAAAGCAAGATTAGGCTATTGAGTTGGATGATCAGCCTTGATCATCAAGAATGGCGGAGCAGGCTCGAAGGGCCAAAAGGCCTCCTCCTGCTCCTATCTTCTAATGTAACTATGTAATTCACACTGGTGGGAGATGTTCACAGACTCACGAGCGAGGGGCACCCTGCCCTCAAGGTTAACACAGGCCACCAATTTGCTGATACCCAAAAAAGCCCTGACGGAATGCAGAACCTGCAGACCTATCTCGCTGCTCAATGTGGACATGAAAGTACTCTCAAAAGTCCTGGCCAAGACGCTGGAGAACTGCATGCCAGAGGTGATCGCAGAGGACCGGACAGGCTTTAAGGTAGATCGCTAACTGAGAACATCAGACGGCTGCTGAATGTGATACTGACCCCAATAATGGAGAAGAGGTGATAGTCTCCCTGGACATAGAGAAGGCCTTCGACAGCTGAATGGAAGTACATCATTGAGGTACAGGAGCAGTTTGGGTTAGGGATGGGGTTCACCTCATGGGTGAAAATCCTGTCCAGCGCCCCAAGGCGAGCGTTCGGACCAATACCACCAGCTCTGAATACTTCCAGTTGCACAGAAGCACCAGGCAGGGATGCCTGCTGTCCCTGCTCCTGATCATCCTGGCAATTGAACCCGTGGCGAGGCTCCCTGTGTATGTGGATGATCTGCTCCTCTAATCTTAGACCTGCAAATGGCATGAACGAAATCATGAAGGTTCTGGAAGAGTTCAAACATTCATGGCCTTCGAAGTCAACCTAGGCAAAAGTGAGGTTTTCCGGGTGAACCAGAGTGGGGGAAGGGCAGGGCTGGAATGTCTCCCATAACAATTCCACTACCTGGGGATCCAGATAGCCCACCGGAGGGGGGGTGGTGTTGTGTCTCTAGCGGTTAGGGGCTTCCACACAGGGAACAGACTATTAGTGAGGGACTTCTACACAGGGGACAGATTTGCGACCTTAGAAGAACCGACAAAGAGACTGGAACTCGAACGGACAGGAACTCCAACATTTACAAATCAAAAACTTTTTCCACAAGGAGACGACTAGATAGCCTAGGGCCCCAGAGACAAGATGTTGGAGGAGCTACTGGACGCGGACAGTCTGGAAAAGGAGAACTGCAGAGACATATACGGATGACTCTTAAGGACACACACCCTACTGGATGGAGCAAGGTAGAAATGGGAGGAGATGCCAGTAATGGAAATCAGGGTGAAAATTTTAGAGCGAAGCACTGAACAGGGCCAAGTCCACCTCCTCCTGCGCAAGCCTCATGCAGCTTAGTGATACATAAAGCCCACCTGAGAAGAACCCGAATTAACAGGTTCCTCCCGGAGGTGGAGAATAAATGTCAGTAAGACTTGTCGGGTTCTTGACGGCCTTCTTCAGGGCAAGGTTGTCACGTTGAGGGTGGAACCATGCCTGAGAGTGGCAGTCTAGGGGTATCGGACCAGCCAGAATTTCATATGGGGAAGAGGGCCAACGCCCTTGCCTTTGCTTCAACGCCCGCCAGAGAATCCTGCTCGGCTGGAGATCAGCAGCATCACCCACAGCTGCAGACTGGCTGGCAGACCTATTGGAATCTCCATCTGGAGAAGATCAAATACACCATCCAAGGGTCGGGCATGGGGCCATTCCTGCTCTAAGACATGCTCGAATCTGAGAATTGGGGGAGAGGAAAGAGAGGGAGACACGCATGGGAAACACCAAGGCCACAGACATCAGATCAGAATGAGGAGGGTGGGGACAACAGGGAGGAGAAACCCAAGGAAACGCTGGAATGGAGCCCAGGGAGAGACCAACACCGGGACCAGAGGGCTCCTCAGAAATCTAGAAGAATAAAACAAACCAACACAAACCATCTACGTTGAAAGGAGGGGCCTAGGATAGGACACAGACAGCAGAAAAGGGCGGGGAGCTTTTTGAGAAGGAACAACGTATAAATTCTAACTGTTTCATCCATTTCTGGTACAGTGTAAAAATGCAAACTTTAATAAAAATAGAAATGTGGAGAACAACTACCAAAACGGTCTGCTGCTAACCCCCCATGCTTCTAATGCCTTGAGCCAACTGGTCTCACTGAACACAGTTTCCAATCTCCACTCTAAAAACACACCTTTCTGTGCTTTCATTTGGACTTCTTCAACAAGGATCTCGCCTCCAGTATTTTTTACCCTCCATCCAAATTTCTGCTTTATCTTCCATGCACTCACTCTTTTGATACACAGCCATGCCAACAAAACGCCACTGCTTCACAGACCCACAAAAAGGTTACAGATCTTCAGCTGTCTCCTTTGTTCTTCTGGCTTCTTGGAAGCCTATTTTAGTATGTTTCCTGCAGCTTTCTCTTTTTAATTTGGAGCCTTTCCCTCTGCTCCTTGTTTAATTTCACTGAATAGGAAAACATTTCTGGTCTCCAAAATCGCCATTTTGCATAAGCTTTTCCTGCCATGTCAACCTATACTTGCATCAGTAGTCAGCCTTATAGTTGTAGGGTCGGGTATATAGAGGGTTAATGAGGCATTGTGTCCAGTACCACCCAAGCAGTGATGTAAGAATGCACATGGCCCAGAACTAGGGTCAGTCTAGAGATGGACAGAGATGTGCAAAAAATCTAGGATGTAGCTCGCTCCATACCTATACTCGAAATATGTTTATAGTTATGAGTTGTTAATAATAGAGACTTGCTATTAATATACTCAAGACCATTTTCATGGTGTCTGAAGCAGGATTCTTCATGGTGGCAGAATCTGGACCAAAAACCCTTATCCTTGATATGCGAATACAGCTACAAAAAGACCACCTGAAGTGGATCTGAGCTGAATCTCCCAACTGAAACTACAGATGTGACAAATATTTACCAGAAAGATATTGTGCCAGAGAGAAGAGCCTGGAAACAAAATGGTGGAAGTTTTACTCCAGCATATAAGACTCCATTGAATTTGCTTGGAATTCCAGTTTCAGCAAGCTGAGCTCACAGTCTACAAAGCAATTCCAGGCCTACCAGTACTGAGAAACCCCTTTTTCATTCAGTCAGACAGAAGCGCAGTTTGAAAGAAACCTGTCGCTAATCCTGATCTGGATCTAATGCTCGTCAAAGCAAATTAGTAATTTATTTTGTTTACTTTTGGGTGCTTCATGATCATCAGATTTCCTGAACCGCAAGCCTTTGTTTCTTTTCATCCTGACTCTCGCGCTATACTGCTGATTTAAGTCGGCAACTAGCTGACCCACTCTCCTTTGAAGACCCTTCAGGCAGGCAGATGTTTTCAGGGGCCATTTTAGAATGCCTGTCAAAAGCCAAGTGCAGGAAGATCCATTGTTTGGCCTCCATTTTTCACCAGCTGCATGGGCTATTATGAGGATGTTAAGATTAAGACACACCCATGCAGTTCTCCAGACTGGTGGCCAGTGTTGAGCACCGCACTTTAGGAAGTATCTTGTGGCCCTGAACAGGGATTTTTCCACAGGATGTGGTTGTCGCAGGCTAGGGCAGCATTTATTTCCCATCCTTAATTACCCTGGAGGAGGCAGTAGGAAGTTCCCTACTTGAACTGCTGCAGTCCATGTGGTGCAGGTACATCCACAGTACTCTTAAGAAGGGAATTCCAGGATTGTGACCCAGCTGCAGTGAAGGAACGGTGATATACTTCCAAGTCAGGATGCCGTGTGACTCTGAAGGGAACTTGCTTGTGGTGGTTTTCTCGTACGTCTGCTGCCTTCATTTTAGAACATAGAACATAGAACGATACAGCGCAGTACAGGCCCTTCGGCCCTCGATGTTGCACCGACATGGAAAAAACTAAAGGCCATCTAACCTACACTATGCCCTTATCATCCATATGCTTATCCAATAAACTTTTAAATGCCCTCAATGTTGGCGAGTTCACTACTGTTGCAGGTAGGGCATTCCACGGCCTCACCACTCTTTGCGTAAAAAAACCCACCTCTGACCTCTGTCCTATATCTATTACCCCTCAATTTAAGGCTATGTCCCCTCGTGCTAGCCACCTCCATCCACGGGAGAAGGCTCTCGCTGTCCACCCTATCTAACCCTCTGATCATTTTGTATGTCTCTATTAAGTCACCTCTTAACCTTCTCTCTAACGAAAACAACCTCAAGTCCATCAGCCTTTCCTCATAAGATGTTCCCTCCATACCAGGCAACATCCTGGTAAATCTCCTCTGCACCCGTTCCATAGCTTCCACGTCCTTCCTATAATGAGGCGACCAGAACTGTACGCAATACTCCAAATGCGGCCGTACTAGAGTTTTGTACAACTGCAACATGACCTCATGGCTCCGGAACTCAATCCCTCTACCAATAAAGGCCAACACACCATAGGCCTTCTTCACAACCCTATCAACCTGGGTGGCAACTTTCAGGGATCTATGTACATAGACACCGAGATCCCTCTGCTCATCCACACTACCAAGAATTTTACCATTAGCCAAATATTCCGCATTCCTGTTATTCTTTCCAAAGTGAATCACCTCACACTTCTCCACATTAAACTCCATTTGCCACCTCTCAGCCCAGCTCTGCAGCTTATCTATGTCCCTCTGTAACTTGCAACATCCTTCCGCACTGTCTACAACTCCACCGACTTTAGTGTCGTCTGCAAATTTACTCACCCATCCTTCTGCGCCCTCCTCTAGGTCATTTATAAAAATGACAAACCGCAACGGCCCCAGAACAGATCCTTGTGGTACGCCACTCGTAACTGAACTCCATTCTGAACATTTCCCATCAACTACCACTCTCTGTCTTCTTTCAACTAGCCAATTTCTGATCCACATCTCTAAATCACCCTCAATCCCCACCCTCCGTATTTTCTGCAATAGCCGACCGTGGGGAACCTTATCAAACGCTTTACTGAAATCCATATACACCACATCAACTGCTCTACCCTCGTCTACCTGTTCAGCCAAAGGCTCAGCAATCTCTTCCCTGGCTTCCCAGAGAATCCTAGGATAAATCCCATCAGGCCCCGGGGACTGATCTATTTTCACCTTGTCCAGAATTGCCAACACTTCTTCCCTACGCACCTCAATGCCATCTATTCTAATAGCCTGGGTCTCAGCATTCTCCTCCACAACATTATCTTTTTCCTGAGTGAATACTGACGAAAAGTATTCATTTAGTATCTCGCTTATCTTCTCAGCCTCCACACACAACTTCCCACCACTGTCCTTGACTGGCCCTACTCTTACCCTAGTCATTCTTTTATTCCTGACATACCTATAGAAAGCTTTTGGATTTTCCTTGATCCTACCTGCCAAAGACTTCTCATGTCCCCTCCTTGCTCGTCTTAGCCCTCTCTTTAGATCCTTCCACGCTTCCCTGTAACTATCAAGCGCCCCAACTGAAACTTCACGCCTCATCTTTACATAGGCCTCCTTTTTCCTCTTAACAAGAGATTCCACTTCTTTGGTAAACCACGGTTCCCTCGCTCTACCCTTTCCTCCCTGCCTGACTGGTACATACTGATCAAGAACATGCAATAGCTGTTCCTTGAACAAACTCCACATATCCAGTGTGCCCAACCCTTGCAGCCTACTTCTCCAACCTACACATCCTAAGTCATGTCTAATGGCATCATAATTGCCCCTCCCTCAGCTATAACTCTTGCCCTGCGGGGTATACTTATCCCTTTCCATCACTAATGTGAAGGTCACCGAATTGTCGTCACTGTTTCCAAAGTGTTCACCTACCTCCAGATCTAACACCTGGCCTGGTTCATTACCCAAAACCAAATCCAATGTGGCCTCACCTCTTGTTGGCCTGTCAACATATTGTGTCAGAAATCCCTCCTGCACACATTGTACAAAGAACGACCCATCCAATGTACTCGAACTATGTCTTTTCCAGTCAATATTAGGAAAGTTAAAGTCTCCCATAACAACTACCCTGTTACTTTCGCTCTTTTCCAGAATCATCTTCGCCATCCTTTCCTCTACATCTCTAGAACTATTAGGTGGCCTATAGAAAACTCCCAGCAGTGTGACCTCTCCTTTCCTGTTTCTAACCTCAGCCCATACTACCTCGGAAGAAGAGTCCCCAACTTGCATCCTTTCTGCCACCGTAATACTGTCATTGACTAGCAGCGCCACACCTCCCCCTCTTTTGCCCCCTTCTCTAACCTTACTAAAACACCTAAACCCCAGAACCTGCAACAACCATTCCTGTCCCTGCCCTATCCATGTCTCTGAAATGGCCACAATATCGAAGCCCCAGGTACCAACCCATGCTGCCAGTTCCCCTACCTTATTTCGTATACTCCTGGCATTGAAATAGACACACTTCAAACCACCGACCTGAACACTGGCGCCCTCCTGCGAAGTCAAATCTGTGCTCCTGACCTCTCTACTCTCAATCTCCCGTACCCCAAAACTACAATCCAGGTTCCCATGCCCCTGCTGAATTAGTTTAAACCCCCCAAAGAGTACTAACAAATCTCTCCCCCCCCCCCCCCCCCCCAGGATATTGGTGCCCCTTAGGTTCAGATGTAGACCATCCTGTCTATAGAGGTCCCACCTTCCCCAGAAAGAGCCCCAGTTATCCAGAAATCTGAATCCCTCCAGCCTGCACCATCCCTGTAGCCACGTGTTTAATTGCTCTCTCTCCCTATTCCTCATCTCACTATCACGTGGCACGGGCAACAACCCAGAGATAACAACTCTGTTTGTTCTCACTCTGAGCTTCCATCCTAGCTCCCTAAAGGCCTGCCTGACATCCTTGTCCCCTTTCCTACCTATGTCGTTAGTGCCAATGTGGACTACGACTTGGGGCTGCTCCCCTTCCCCCTTAAGGACCCGAAAAACACGATCCGAGACATCACGTACCCTTGCACCTGGGAGGCAACATACCAAACGTGAGTCTCTCTCGCTCCCACAAAATCTCCTATCTGTGCCCCTGACTATTGAGTCCCCAATTACTAATGCTCTGCTCCTCTTCCCCCCCCTTCCCTTCTGAGCAACAGGGACAGACTCCGTGCTAGAGTCCCGTACCTCATGGCTTACCCCTGGTAAGTCCCCCCCCCCACAAGTATCCAAAACGGTATACTTGTTACTCAGGGGAACGACCGCAGGGGTCCCTGCACTGACTGCTTCTTCCCAGTCCCATCTATCTCCAGTCTTTGGTGTAACTACCTCCCTGAAGCTCCTATCTATGACCACCTCTGCCTCCCGAATGATCCGAAGTTCATCCAACTCCAGCTCCAGTACCATAACTTGGTCTTGCTGGAGCTGGCTGCACTTCCTGCAGGTAAAATCAGCAGGGACACTAACGGCATCCCTCACCTCAAACATCCTGCAGGAGGAACATTGCACTGCCTTCCCTGCCATCCCACTTAATTTCAAACAAGTTCTGGTAAACAAATATAAAATAAATAAAAAATAATAATATAATATAGCACTTACCTGCTCACACCAATGGGTCTTATTGTTAGGTTAGAGGAGGAGGGCGGGTGGGAGACACTATACGTGTAGTGTCTCGGGTATCCTCTCCACCAGAATTTATTGGCTAGGAGAAAATTCTTCCCAGAAGTACGCGGGTCGTATTTCTGTCCGGCTTATTATCTTTGCTCCCACTGGCACCCCGCCGCTCTCCCGCTCTCGATGTGTCCCCTCGCGCTCTTTCACTGACTCACCGCCGCTCTCCTCGCGCTCTTTTATCCTGTGTCCCTCTGAGCTCCCGCTGCTTTATGGGCCCTCTCTCTGTCTCTGAACTCCCGCCGCTTTCTGGGCTCTCTCTCTCTCTGAACTCCCGCTGCTTATGGGCTCTCTCTCTGAACTCCCGCTGCTTTATGGGCTCTCTCTCTCTCTGAACTCCCGCTGCTTTATGGGCGCTCTCTCTGTCTCTGAACTCCCGCCGCTTTCTGGGCTCTCTCTCTCTCTCTCTGAACTCCCGCTGCTTATGGGCTCTCTTTCTGAACTCCCGCTGCTTTATGGGCTCTATCTCTCTGAACTCCCGCTGCTTTATGGGCTCTCTCACTCCCGCTGCTTTATGGGCTCTGTCTCTGAACTCCTGCCGCTTTCTGGGCTCTCTCTCTGTCTCTGAACTCCCGCCGCTTTCTGGGCTCTCTCTCTCTGAACTCCCGCTGCTTTATGGGCTCTCTCTGTCTCTGAACTCCCGCTGCTTTGTGGGCTCTGTCTCTGAACTCCCGCCGCTTTCTGGGCTCTCTCTCTGTCTCTGAACTCCCGCCGCTTTCTGGGCTCTCTCTCTCTCTCTCTCTCTCTCTCTCTCTCTCTGAACTCCCGCTGCTTTATGGGCTCTGTCTTTCTGAACTCCCGCTGCTTTATGGGCTCTTTCTGTCTCTGAACTCCCGCTGCTTTATGGGCTCTCTGTCTCTGAACTCTCGCTGCTTTATGGGCTCTCTCTCTGTCTCTGAACTCTCGCTGCTTTATGGGCTCTCTCTCTCTCTGAACTCCTGCTGCTTATTTTATTTTAGATGGTAAAGGTGGAGAATTTAGATGAAGGAGCTTTGTGAGTTGCTGCAGTGCATCTTGTCAATGGTACACACTGCTGTCACTGCGTCAGTGATGGACGGAGTAATGTTGAAGGTGGCAAATGGGATGCTAATGAAATGGGCTAATTTGTTCTCACTGGTGTCCAGCTTTGAGTGTTGGAGCTGCACTCACCAAGGTGAGTGGGAGAGTTTTCCACCACACTCCTGTGCCTTGTAGATGGCGGACAAGCTTTGAAGAGTCAGGAGTTGAGTTACACTTCTCCCAGCCTCTAACCTGCTCTTGTAGCCTAACACATTTTAAAAAAATTATTTTATGGACGCATTTATATATATATATTCACACAACAAACATCAACACACCAACATGGCTGTAACTAACAAACTCGAAAATATCCCCCCCCCCCCCCCCCCCCCATTCCCCTGCCTCACCATGTTAAACCCCCCACCACCATTGCTGACATCTTCACTTTTTTTGAAGAAGTCGATAAGTGGCTGCCACCATCGGGCAAACCCCTCCCCAGAACCCCTCAAAGTGAACTTGATTTTTTTTTTCTAACATGAGAAACTCTGCCAGACCACTCGCCCACAGCCCTGGTTTCAGGGGCTCCGCGTCCCTCCATTCCAACAATATACGTCTCTGGGCTACTAGGGAGGCAAAGGCCAAGACATTGGCCTCTCTCGCCCCTGGACTTGTGTCTTCTGACACTCTTAAGATCATCACCTCTGGACTTGGGACCACCTTCCCCTTTAGGACCTCCGACATAACGTCAGTAAACCCCTGCCAGAATCCCCCAAGCTTTGGACATGCCCAAAACATGTGGACATGATTCGCAGGCCCACCCGCACACTGCCCACACCTGTCTTCCACCCCTTCATAAAATCTGCTCATTCTGGCCACAGTCATATGTGCTCTGTGGACCACCTTAAACTGGATAATCCTAAACCTAGCGCACGAGTATGCATTTGCCCTCCTTGGGGCCTCCTCCCACAACCCAGCCTCCAACTCCTGACCCAACTCTTCCTCCCATTTGCACCTCGTTATTCCTTGCGCTTCACTGCTCCTAAGTACCCTTGGGACAAGAGTACCCTTCGTCGTCCATTACTTCCCCGGAGTGGAGAAACTACAACATCATCTTCAGAGCCTTCAACACGTCATCGATGAAGACTAACATCTTGCCAAGGCCATTCTCACAGCCCCATTACTTGCTATTTAAACAACCGCGCAACCTCAAAGAGGCCATTGTTTTAAGCAAACTACCCAGCCTTCAGGAGAACAGCGACCACGACACCACACAACCCTGCCATGGCAACCTTTAAGATGTGGCAGATCATCGACATGGATACCACCATGGCAGAATGGTGGCGCAATGGTTAGCATTGTTGCCTCACAGCACTGAGGTCACGGGTTCGATCCCGGCTCTGGGTCACTGTCCGTGTGGAGTTTGCACATCCTCCCCGTGTTTGTGTTGGTTTCACCCCACAACCCAAAGATGTGCAGGGTAGGTGGATTGGCCACACTAAATTGGCCCTTAATTGGAAACAATGAATTGGGTACTCTAAATTTATTTTAAAAGAAAATGGATATCACCATAACATGTGAGAACACCGCCCACCAGGTATGCAGTACATATTCGTGCAACCCTGCCAACGTTGTCTACCTGATACGCTGCAGGAAAGGATGACCCAAGGCGTGGTACATTGGCGAGACCATGCAGACGCCACGACAACAGATGAACGGACATCACACGACAATCACCAGGCAGGAATGTTCTCTTCCAGTCGGGGAACACTTCAGCAGTCAAGGGCATGCAGTCTCTGATCTTCAGGTAAGCGTTCTCCAAGGCAGCCTTCGGGAAGGACGACAGTGCAGAATCGATGAGTAGAAACTGATAGCCAAGTTCCATATGCATGAGGAAGGCCTCAACTGGGATCTTGGATTCATGTCTCACTATATTTAGCCCCCCGCCATCTGGTCTGGGCTTGCAAAATCCTACCAACTGTCCTGGATTGAGACAATTCACACCTCCTTTTAAACCTGTGGTTATCCCTCTCTCCAATCACAGTCTGGACCTGTTGCATCATTGGTTTGTTTATATATGCTGTGTTTGTGTAGCCTACATCTTCACTCACCTTATAAAGGAGCTACGCTCCGAAAACCTGTGATTCCAAATAAACCTGCTGGATCTTGACCTGGTGTTCTCCACCCCAGTCCAATGCCAGCATCTCCGCATCTTGTTCTTGACAACACCTTATCCTGTAGCCCCTGGGGTGTGTCATGTGAGCATACCTTTAAGAAATGGATGTTTAAGCAATGTACCTTTAAGAAATGAGGCAGCTGATATTACTGAAGTGATGTCAGAGTATGGGTGCAGCTGGGTTTTTTAGCTCCGCCATTTTGTAGGTTACAATTTGAGAGCAGCTGAAAAGTGCCTGGCTGGTTTGCTGAGAGCTGCATGGAGCAAAATAGCATGGGTGTGTCTGTGTTTGCAGTGAGCTGGATCTGCTGTGATCTCTGCCATGAAAGACTATCTCTGAATCATTTGGGTGATTTAAACTCATAAAAGAAATGTCTTTAACCTGCTGTGTTTCTGTTTAAAGGTGTTAAGTCTTTTGGAGGTTTGAAGGAACATTTTGAGGGATTATTTAGTGTTGAATTATTTTCGGGGTTATCTTTGAAGTAAGGGGTGTTAAGTGATCCAATGCTTATTTAAAAGGTTAAGTTGAATTCATGGAATAAACATTGTTTTGTGTTTAAAAGCCCACGTGTCCATAATTGTAATACCACACCTGGAGAACAAGCCGTGTGCTTCAAAAGCAACAATCCATTAAAGGGAGAGGTTGGTTGAACTCCATGATACATTTTGGGGTTCTGAAGATGCCGCTCCCATAACAGGTGGCAGGTGAGGAAAGGACAGTACCTGCTTCCGAACAAAGTTCCTTGCCTGCAAATACCAAACCCATTCCCGACAGGCAGCTCAAATTCCTCCTCCAAGCTCGAAAAGCCGCCGTAAATGAACAGATGCCCAAGCTGCTCAATCCCTGCCTGATGCCACCCCCAAGACACCCCCTCCAGCCCCTGATGCTGCCGCATTGTCCCCACACCCTAAGGGCTGCCACAACCACTGGGCTTGTGGATTACCTGCTGGCAAGAATGGCAGAGGTGTTGACAACAATGCCCCCAAACTCGTATCCCTGCAAGAGGCTGCCTCCAACCGTGCCCATTACCCACTTCCGAACCATAGCTATGTTTGCTGCCCAGTAATAATTCCGAAAATTCGGGAGAGCCAACCCCCAGCAGCACCTACTTCACCCACAGGGCTTTCCCTGCCCAAAGAAACCCTGAAATCATTGCATTCACCTAAAGAAAATCTGAGGAATAGAAACTGGGAGATTCTGGAACACAAACAAGAACCTCAGGAGGACCATTGTTTTCACCGATTGCACCTGTCCTGCCAATGACAATGGGAGCCCCCCCCCCCCCCCCCCCAACCTTAAACAGCAACTTCTCGTGCCTCTTCAACCTGCCTCCTCTCCTGGTTTGGAAAGACCCCTCTCTTTCCCATACTCAATTTATACCCCGAGAGCTGGACGAATTCTTCTAAAATCCTGATGATTTTATCCCCCCTCCCCAAATACCTTCCAATGGGTCCGAAATATACAGCAGCAAGTCATCCACATATTGTGAGACCCCGTGCTCCACCACCTCCCTGTACTATCTATCCTCTGCCAATCCCCAACGCTCTGTGTCGTTGCTAGTGGCTTTATAGCCAAGGCAAAGACCAATGCAGAGAGTGGACATCTCTGTCTTGTCCCCCGGTGAAGCCTGAAATATTCCAAGCTCACCCAGTTTGTCCGCACGCTCTGCTGGTTCCTGGTACAGTAACTGGACCCAGGGATTTGGACAATCCCCTGTCCAAGCCCCAGCACCTCCCACAAATAATCCCACTGCACCCGATCAAAGACCTTATCCGCATCCATTGCGACCACCTCCACACCTTGTCCCTTCGGGGGCATCATTATAACATTCGATAACCTGATGTTGGCCGACTTATGCCTCCCTTAACGAGCCCCGTCTGGTCCTCCCTTATCCCTTCCACACAGTCCTCGATACTTGAGGCCAAATTCTTGGTCAGTAATTGGCGTCCACATTTAACAACAAAATTGGCTGTAGAACCCACACTGTTCTGGATCCTTGTCTTTCTTTAAAATTAACAAGATCGAGGCCTGCAGTAACATCCGGGGGAGCACTCCCTGCTCCCTCACCTCATATAAATGCCCTCACCAGCAGAGGTCCTAGGCCCCCCGAAATGTTTTGAAAAATTCCACTGGAAACCTGCCTAGGTCCTTCCCCATCTGCATCACTCCCAAGACTCTCCACCAGCCCAATGAGGGAACCCAGCCCCTCCATCCTCGGGAACTCCACCTCTTCCAAAAATTGCCTCATTCCCAGCACCCCAGCTGGGGACTCCGACTCATACAGCCTCCTATAAAAATCCCCAAACACTCCTTTCATCCCAACCGGATCCAAGACCCTATTCCCTCCCTCCTTCACTTTTTTCAGATCTTCCTCCTGCTTCCTCAGTTGGTGCGCCAACATCCTACTCGCCTTTCCCCATATTCATAGCCCTCCTCAACTGCCTTACCCATAGATAATAACGCAAACTCCATCTGCCGTTTCTGCCGCTCCCTCAACAGCCACGTTCTGGGGGCTCCGAATACACCCTGTCCACCTGCAAGATCTCCTCCACTAATCGCGCCATCTCAGCCCGCTGCATTGTATCCCTGTGTGCCCGTATCAAAATAAATTCCCCCTTTACTACTGCCTTCAATGCCTCCCACAGCGTGGCGGCTGAAACCTCACCCGTGTCAATCAGCTACGCCTAACACATTATTTATATGGTGGCTAAATACTGGTGCAGAATAGGTTGGCTAGGAATATGGGACTTCAGTTAGAGACTGGGATTGTTCTCCTTGTAGCAGAAAAGTTGAGACAATACATTATAGTGGAGGTATTCAACGGTCATGAAGAGCTCATATTAACGTAAATAAGAAACTGTTTCCAGTGGCAGAAAAGTTGGTAATTGCTTTATTGTAATTGATAAAAGGACTGGAGGGACACGAGGAAACATTTTGTGCAGCAATGCTGGGGGTGTGGAATGCTCTGACTGAAAGGGTGGTGGAAAATGATTTCATTGTGTGGCGCTAACAATTACAGTCCAGACGAGAGACAAGTACAATCGAGGCTTTATTGCTGTGTGATGCTATTCCTCCGGCTGCAACTGTAGACTAGGATCTGAGTGACTCTCACGCATATTTATACACAAGATCCCTGTGGGCGGAGCTAGCCGGCAGGGGCTTACCGGAGGAACCTGTATTACAGGGTACAGCCATACATCCCCCTACTGCAAGTATGCATATCTACAGTGGTTATCACCACACATTGGTGACTTTCAGAAGGGATTGGATAAGTACTTTGCAGAGCTGTGGGGAAAGAATCAGGCTGTAGGATTAATTGCACAGCTTAAGAGCCAGCACAGTCACAGGATGATTGGCCACCTCTTGTGTTACATCATTGAGTCTCCCCCAAACCTGATCCTAGGCATTCTCTTTGTCTTTCGTTGATCTTTTTTTTAAAAATTGTTTACATTTAACCTTTTAAAACATTTATAAAGTTCATCTGCTTTTTACTTGATTTTAATGACTGATTTTGGTGTCACTAATTATCGATGTGCATTATAATTGAATTGAAATGTGGGTACTGCCTCTGCTGATTATTTTTTGGCAAGCATTTGTTTTTCCAGATTTCCAGCTCCTACAATATTTTGCTTATTTTTAAAAATAAACTTAGAGTACCCAATTCTTTTTTTTCCAATTTAAGGGGCAATTTAGCATGCTCTATTCACCTACCCTGCACATCTTTTTTGATTGTGGGGCTGAGACCCACGCAGACACTGAGAATGCAAACTACACACTGATGGGTGACCCAGGATCAAACCCGGGTCCTTGGTGCCGTGAGGCAGCCGTGCTCACCACTGTGTTGCCCCTCAGTTTTGCTTATTATGTACCGCATACTCTCTAACTATTAGATTGTAATTTTTTAATATTATTGGTCTTTAGGTCATGCACAGTGGGGCTAGCTACAGCTTTTACTTCCCTTTCCATGGCCATAAGACAAATCTTTAGAACCTAAGTGGAATGTTTCTCAGTGATGGAAATTGAGGGAATGAACGTTTTTGAAGTTTCTGAACCATTGCACAAATTGCTGTGAAGTAGCCAATGCCAAAACTAGTTCTACTGTCTGCTCGTTGTAATGGACCCACTTAAGTATCCATATGTTCTGATGCTTTGTTTTTTGGGCTCGGAATTGATTAATGATGGAGGAAGTCGCTTTGTAGAGTCCTGTACACTTTAATTTTGTCTAAACATTGTATTTTAATACCAAATTCAACGGAGTAAAAACACTGCATACTTAGTATTTAAAACTTTTGCTGACCTTCATTTCAGACAGCTGTTAATTAGTATTGTGATTGCTGCCTATTTCCAAGATAAGATTCTGACCTCCTGTTCCTGACATCTCTGGAACTGCCTTTTTCCACCTTGGTAATGTCACTAGAATTTGTTATTGTCTCAAGTCATTAGCTGCAGAAACCCACATCCATGCCTTTACCTCTAGTCTTGACTATGCCAACAAGCGCCTGACTGGTCTTTCCATATTCTATCCTCCATAAAATTCAAGACATCCAAAACTCTGCTTCTGTCTTAACTTGCTCCTGTTGTCTTTCCCTTCTGCCCCTGCTCCCCGTCACCACTGTGCTTGCTGAGCTACAGTGGCTCCTTGCTTTCAAATCCCTCTCTGGCCATGTCCCGTCCTATCTCCCAAGTTCCAACCCCACAATTTTCCAAAATGGATATGCTCCTCTAATTCTGGCCTCTTCTGCATTCCTAATCATAATTGCTCCATTGTTGATGCCTAGGTCTCGAGCTTTGGAATTCCCTCCCTACACCACTTCATTTTTCCTCGTATAAGACACTTTTTAAAATATACCTCTTTGCACAAGCTTTTGGTTGGCTGACCTAATATCTTTTTACGTGGCTCAGTGTCTGGCCTCCGGAAGTGCCTTGGGCTTTTTCATTGTTAAAGGTACGATATTTGTTGTTGGTGTACTCCTTTTAATTTGTTGAATTTTGAATCCAACCTTCTACATGTATGGATTTATTTCTATTTTGTAGACTTATTCTTACCCCAGTCCTCCTGCTGTGGCGTTACCACAAGTGCAAATGGGTTATCCACATCCTGCATATAATTATCAGGTGAAGTTTAACATTATACAGTTGCCTTTATTTTTGTCTAGCTCAAATATAAATGACATTTAATGCATGGAGTTTCCAATAATATGAACCTGAAGAAGAAACCAAAGACATACTTTAAAAAAAATAACAATTTGATACAAAATCAGCGTAAAATTGAAAAGATTTACTCAGTTCAGACTATTGCAAGTGCATGATTTGCATGTTTTTTTCATGATTTAATCACGGTTATTAGGAGTGTGAGAAGATTTGCTATGTTTATTTTATGAACCAAATTTTAAATTCAAATTAGACCAGTTGTGTAGTAACGGACTTAGTTTTATGATGTTTTTTATCTTTTATGTTAAAGATTGCACGGTGACACAGTGGTTAGCACTGCTGCCTCAAAGCACCAGAGACCTGGGTTCAATTCCTACCTCGGGTGACTGTGTGAAGTTCGCACTATTTGCACTATCTCTCCGTGTCTGTGTTGGTTCCCTCTTGGTGCTCCGGTTTCCTCCCACAGTCTAAACATGTGTAGGTTAGGTGGATTGGCCATGCTAAATTGCTCCTTGGTGTCCAAAAGGTTAGGTGGGGTTATTGGGTTACGGAGATAGGGTGAAGGCGTGGGCTTAAATAGGGTGCTCTTTCCAAGGGTTGGTACAGACCCGATGGGCCCAGATGGCCTCCTGCGCTGTAGGGATTTTTGAAAAATATATTTTCCTTCCCTCTTCTGCAAAACTGTTTTTGATTAATAAAAAGAAACTGTTCATTATGCGCAGTTAAAATTCTGGGTTTACAATTGAATGTGTTTATTCCACGGGAGGTCATTTTGCTTTGATCTGATCTTTTGAAGCAATTCAAATGTTAACACCCCTGCTCTATCCCTCCATAGCTTTGAAGCTTTATCTGCTTCAAATAATTAGTAAAATTCACAGGTCTGTATCTGGCCCCTCTCACGGTTTTCAGAAAGTTTCCAAAATGGTATTGCCTTCAGTTTATTCGTGCAAAATTGGACTCCCATTTTGCTAGCCTGCATCTTCCTGGTGTGTTCAAAAATCATCCTTGTTTCAAAGCCTCTACTTTAATATCAAATTTTAATATCACAAATTCTGAAAGTGTTCCTCAAACATTGTTTTGTATTTTGACAATTGGAATTATCGTATGCTTGTATTCTTGAACAATTTTTTTTTGTATTAAACAATTATTTCACAGCTGTGGTGAAAGCAGGGTACCGAACCAGCTGGACACTAGCAATTGTGTATGTAACTGATGAGGTTTCATTGGGACTGTCATGGCATGTGTAAAAGAGTTATGATCTTTCTATTCCTAATTATATTCCTCTTTCCTTACCACCTCTCCCACTAATTTGGGCAATCTACATCCTGTGGTTTCATTAAAAATTATGATCCTACCAGAATCTTAGGGTGAGAATGGTAGGGTCAGAGCAGAACTGTCGAAGACCTGGTTATTAATACACTTGGCCGTTTACCAATATTTAGGAATATTATGGAATACTGCACCTGACTACATATAGAAAGATGACATCTAAATAAGTAACTTACAATTTTTTGTTTTGGTGATAATTTCAGGCAGCAACACAATGGCCACCAGGAGGTCAGTGGAGATGGATGATGCCTCAGGTGATGGTAACTGATAAATCAGTTAAATTTTAATAAAGACGTACTTGTTCAATTTAGGAAGGTAGCATCAGTTTTCCTTTCCTGTATGTCTAGCTTATGGTAGAAAATAATTGACTTGACATTTGAATGCTTAAGAACAGGGATTATAGAATACACATTTGTTTAATGGATGATTAATGTGTATTTCAGTTTTATGCTAGCAAGTCAATTAAGGTTGTTTAATGCTCACCAATGTTACCACTGTGACTAGGGGCGTGATTTAACGGAAGTAGTTCCAAGTCATTTTGGACGCGATTAATCTTTATTATTGTCACAAGTAGGCTTACATTAACACAGCAATGAAGTTGCTGTGAAAATGCCCTAGCCGCCACACTCCGGCGCCTGTTTGGGTACACTGAGGGAGAATTCAGAATGTCCAAATTACCTACCAAGCACGTCTTTTTTGGGACTTGTGGGAGGAAACCGGAGCACCCGGAGGAAACCCACACAGACATGGGGAAGACTCTGCACAGACAGTGACTCAAGTGGGAATTGAACCTGGGATCCTGATGCCGTGAAGCAACCGTGCCAACCACTGCTATTGCGCCACAATTGGTGGGGTATTCCCTGATGGCCGTGCTAGCGAGATCGGGGCCCATATTTAACGACCACCTCTGAGATCCACGTCACAGTTATCACCCCCATGCGCAGAGACGCACACCCCGGTCGGCGATGTTAGTGGATGGGCTTCTGGGCACAATCTGGTAAGCACCACACAATTGATGATGCACATCAGGTTAAGGCACCCCTGCTCCTGATGCCCTCTGGTCACCTGCCCTTGAGGTACATGGTCCAAGACCAAATGCTCCCGATGCAGACGCCATTCAGAAGATGGGTGTAATCATCGCTCTCCTGCATCCAAGGGCGCCAGCAGTCTTGAGGTCTGCTGGATCCCAGGACTCTGCTGAGACTCACTGAAATGCCTAGCCTCTGGACAAGGTTATCCCAGAGCTGATGCAGATGTTAAGACACGGCCGTGAGATTCAGGAGGAGGTGTCAGCAAAACCAATTGGATGAGTCTTAAAAGCTACGGACGCAGGAAATGACACTGGCAATGTGTGGCACTGAGGCCAGCATTTCTAGGATGGTGACCCACTTAGATGTAGCAGTAGACCACATAAGATGAAGATTGAGGATCACTAAGTTGGGCGGGGTAGTAGGAGCCTGCCTGCCTGCACCCCTGCCCCTGATGCCTCTGGTCCCCCCGCCCCCGAGGTACGTGGCCCGAAATCAAATGCTCCTGATGTTGACTCCATTCAGAAGATGGGTGTAATCATCGCTCTCCTGCTGACAGACAAAGTCTGGTCCTATGAGAAACTGGCGAGAGTGAGGGCCTCTCTGATTCTCCGGACATGCCAGGTGCATGCCCCTGTCTGTACTCTTATCCTCTGGCGCCTCCTCCAGTCCCTCCTGGTCCTTGGTTTCCTCCTCAAGACAAGGTCTCATGGGACATGCCAGATGCATGCCGCTGCCTGTCCTTATCCTCTGGTTCCGGGCTGTTTATCCCCTCCTGTTCCGTTTCCTCCTACCCAAACGAGGTCACATGTCGCACTGCATGGAGGGCACAGTAGACCACCACAAAGCGGGAGACCCTCTAGGGGTGTACTGCAGTGCACCGGAGGAGTCCAGGCATTGGAACTCCATTTTGAGCAGTGCGATACAACTCTCAATGACAGTACAAGTGGCAGTATGCCCTCCTAATATCGGATCTCCGCCTCGGTCTCTTGCCTCTGCACTGGCATCATCAGCCAGAACCTCAGCTGGTACAGTACCTCTTATCCCTCAAGAGTCAACCCATCATCTGGAGGTGGTCCTCCAAGATGCAGGGGATCTTTGTAGGCTTGGTCCAGCTCAAAGTTGATGAAGTCTGCTGCCCAGACATGCAAGGCATCCGTGACCACACATGTCCCCACCTGAGCCCTGCAACGACCCAGTGGCATAAACATTCAGGGCTACGGTGACCTTTACTAACACTGGGAGCGAATGTCCTCCTTCACGGGGTACCATGTCTGCGAGGGCGTGGCACACTGCCTTTGTTGAGACGCCAACTCTTCTAAAGAACAACAATGAATGTCCACTTTGGGCTGTTGTTGCCCTTCCCATCTGGATTCCTCCTCGGCCTGATGGGCGGCTGGGTGTTCAGGGTGTACCCCTCCCCGGGCCTACGTTGACGCTGCTCTTGCTGCCTTCTCCAGCGTCTGACACCTGGGTTACAAACCGCACCTCGAGGGCATCCTCTGCCAGATCGGCAATGCCAGCCATTCTGGTCTCAAAGGAATTGGAGAAGGAGAGAGACCGACGATTAGTTTGAGCTTTCATCCTGGGACCCTCATTTCCCCCAAACCTCCCCCATGCTTGTGTGTCCCGCCTCCTCTGAGTACCATCCAACGAGCCAGTTGTGCTGGAAAAGCATACTCTGTCCATCCACCCACGGTCAGAGTTGGAGCCCCTAGACCTCAGACCCCTGCTGGGTACATTAGAGAGGAAACGCTCAAGTGCCGTCCCCTGATCCACACACTTCTCCCTATCTATGATCTCAAGGATATTCCCAGTGCTAAAGAGTGTTTGATTGTTGGCTGCTGCCGCTTCTAGCATTCAGGTAAAGTTTCAAGGCCAAGGTTTGATTGAAATGCAGTGCAATAATCTTAGAATATAGAACATGACAGCGCAGTACAGGCTCTTCGGCCCTCGATGTTGCGCCGACCTGTGAAACCACTCTAAAGCCCATCTACACTATTTCCTTATCATCCATGTTTATCCAATGACCATTTAAATGCCCTTTAATGTTGGCGAGTCCACTACTGTTGCAGGCAGGGCATTCCACGCCCTGACTACTCTCTGAGTAAAGAACCTACCTCTGACATCTGTCCTAAATCTATCTCCCCTCAATTTAAAGCTATGTCCCCTCGTGCTAGCCATCACCATCTGAGGAAAAGGGCTCTCACTGTCCACCCTATCTAATCCTCTGATCATCTTGTATGCCTCAATTAAGTCGCCTCTTAACCTTCTTCTCTAACGAAAACATCCTCCAGTCCCTCAGCCTTTCCTCATAAGATCTTCCCTCCATACCAGGCAACATCCTGGTCAATCTCCTCTGCACCCTTTCCAATGCTTCCACATCCTTCCTATAATGCGGCGACCAGAACTGCGCACAATACTCCAAATGCGGCCGCACCAGAGTTTTGTACAGCTGCAACATGACCTCTTAGCTCCGAAACTCAAACCCTCTACCAATAAAAGCTAACACACTGTACGCCTTCTTAACAACCCTCTCCACCTGGGTAGCAACTTTCAGGGATCTATGTACATGGACACCGAGATCTCTGCTCATCCACACTACCAAGAATCTTAGCCCAGTACTCTGTCTTCCTGTTACTCCTTCCAAAATGAATCACCTCACACTTTTCTGCATCAAATTCCATTTGCCACCTCTCAGCCCAGCTCTGCAGCTTATCTATGTCCCTCTGTAACCTGCAACATCCTTCCGCACTGTCCACAACTCCACCGACTTTAGTGTCATCGCAAATTTACTCACCCATCCTTCTACGCCCTCCTCCAGGTCATTTATAAAAATGACAAACAGCAGTGGCCCCAAAACAGATCTTTGTGGTACACCATTAGTAACTGGTCTCCAGTCTGAACATTTGCCATTGACCACCACCCTCTGTCTTCTTACAGCGAGCCAATTTCTGATCCAAACTCCTAAATCACCCTGAATCCCATGGCTCTGTATTTTCTGCAATAGTCTACCGTGGGGAACCTTATCAAACGCTTTACTGAAATTCACATACACCACATCAACTGCTTTACCCTCATCCACCTGTTTGGTCACCACCTCAAAGAACTCAATAAGGTTTGTGAGGCACGACCTACCCTTCACAAAACCGTGTTGACTATCCCTAATCAAATTATTCCTTTCTAGATGATTAGAAATCCTATCTATTATAAACCTTTCCAAGACTTCGCCCACCACAGAAGTAAGGCTCACTGGTCTATAGTTACCGGGGTTGTATCTACTCCCCTTCTTGAACAAGGGGACAACATTTGCAATCCTCCAGTCTTCTGGCACTATTCCTGTAGACAATGACGACATAAAGATCAAAGCCAAAGGCTCAGCAATCTCCTCCCTAGCTTCCCAGAGAATCCTAGGATAAATCCCATCTGGCCCTGGGGATATTTTCACACTTTCCAGAATTGCTAACACCTCCTCCTTATGAACCTCAAGTCCTGAATCCCTCCATTCCAATAAGATCCGCCTCCGGGCTACCAGGGAGGCAAAGGCCAAGACATCGGCCTCTCTCTCCCCCTGGACTCCTGGGTTTTCTGACACTCCAAAGGTCGCCACTTCTGGACTCTGAGCCACCTTCATCTTCAGGACCTCGACATAATGTCGGCAAACCCCTGCCAGAATACCCCAAGCTTCGGACAGGCCCAAAACATGTGGACATGATTCTCGGACCCACCCGCGGTGCGCCCACACTTATCCTCCACCTCTTCAAACAAACCCGCTCATCCTGGCCACAGTCATATGTGCCCTGGGGACCACCTTGAATTGAATAAGGACGAGGATGCATTCACTTTCCTCAGCGCGTCCTCCCACACCCCAGCCTCCACCTCCCTCCCCAACTCTTCTTCCCACTTCACTACCCCTATCGGGGCTCCCTCCCAATCCATCAACATTGTATAAATTTCCGACACTTTACCCTCATCTACCCCTGTTTTTGACCCTACCTTGTCCTGTAGCCCCTGGGGGGCCAGGTGAGGAAAGGAAGCAGATCGCTGCCCAAACCAAGGTCCCCTCCAGCCTCTGGTGCTGCCGCCACTGTTCCCACACCCTCTGGGCCGCCACCACTACTGGGTTTGTGAAGTGCCTGGCCGGCGAGAACGGTAAAGGCGCCATCAGCAGTGCTCCCAAACCCAAAACTTTACAAGAGGGTGCCTCGATCCACTCCTAAACCAACCCCTCCCCCACCACCCACTTCCTAACCACGACTTATATTTGCTGCCCATTAGTAATTCAGCAAATTTGGAAGAGCTTGCTCTTCCCCATATTCAATTTATATCCCGAGAACCGGACAAATTCCTCCAATATGCCCATAACCCCCCCCCCCCCCCCCCCCCCATACGTTTCAAAGGGTTTGATATTTAAAGCAGCGGATCGTCCGCGTTTAACGAGACTCTTATGCTCCATCATCCCCACCCCCACGGCATGATCCCCTGCTAGTCCCTTGACACACTTAGCAGCATTGCCAATAGCTCTATAGCCAAGGCAAAGAGAATTGGGGAGAGTGGACATCCTGACTCGTCCCCAATGTAACTGAAATATTCTGCACTCACCTGGTTCATTCGCACACTCACTACTGGCACCCGGTATAACAGCCAGACCCTCTGCACAAACCCCCCTGCCCAAACCCAAACCGCCTCAGCACCTCCCACAAATAGTCCCCACTCAAACCCCTCAAAATCGCCTCATTCCCTCCCACCCCGGCCAGGGGCTCCGACTCGTATGACTCTTCTAAAAGTCCCCGAACACTCCACCCCCACGGGATCCAAGACCGTATTCTCTCCCTCCACCACCTCCTCCCATATTCTTCACCTTTCCGATCTCCCTCACCGCCTCCTGCTTCCTCAATCGATGCATCAAAAGCCTACATGCCTTTTCCTCATACTCATAGACTGCCCCTTTAGCACTTCTCAACTGCCCTACCACCTTACCCATGGATATCAGCCCAAACAAGTTTCTGTTGCTCCCTCAACAACCGAGCCTCCGGGGCCGCCCGAGTACCTCCTATCCACCTGCACACTCTCCTGGTGCAAACAACAACATTCAAAGACCGAAAGAGAAAAGAACAACCCCACAGAAGAACAAAGGACAAAGGCCCCCAAAGAAAGAGAAAAAAGAAATCTCCTCCAAGTTCAATGACGTCGTCCTCCTGCCAGTCCATTGTCTCTAACAAACTCCATCATTTCCTCTGGCATCCCAAAATATTATTCCCGACCATTGTCGGTCTCCCAGAGGCTAGCCGGGCACAGCATCCCAAATGTTACCCCCTTCTTAAAGAGCAATGATGTGGAGATGCCGGTGGGGTGAGCACAGTAAGAAGTCTTACAACACCAGGTTAAAGTCCAACAGGTTTGTTTCAAATGCTAGCTTTCAGAGCACTGCTCCTTCCTCATTCACCTGAAGATGGAGCAGTGCTCCAAAAGCTAGTGATTTGAAACAAACCTGTTGGACTTTAACCTGGTGTAGTAAGACTTCTTACTGTTCTTAAAGAGGGCAGCCTTCACTTTGTTAAAGCCCGCTAACCTCTTGGCCAGCTCTCACACCCAGGTCCTGGTATACTCCAAGTTTGCTGTCCTCCCAGGTACACTGCCTCCTCTGCCTGGCCCACCTCCGGATCCACTCCTTGTCCAAAAACCGTACTACCATCGCCCTCGGTGGCTCGATGCCTTGCGGCTTCCTCATCAGCACCCTTTGCACACTGTCCACCTCCAGGGGCCATTCGAAGGCCCCCTCTCCCAGCAACATCTCCCAACACCTTGGCCCCATACGAGCCAGTGTCTGCTCCCTCGATGCCCTCTGGCAACCCCATAATCCTCCTGTTCTATTTGGGAGCTGTTCTCCAGATCCTCCACCTTCTGAAGCCGCTTCTGGAGATCAAGCATCACCCCCATCCCGGCTGCCAACGAAGTAAGTTGCTCCTCGTGCTCCCTAACCGCCTCCTCCACCTTGTGGATCGCCTGGCTTTGAGATTAACCTCCTCTCCACGCGGTCGATCTCTGTCTAAAGCAGATCCATCGTCCTCACCAGGTCTTCCAGAGACTCCTTCCTCTGCTGGGTGAACTTCTCGTTCAAGAAGTCCACCAGCTGTTCCATAGACCACTGAGATGGAAGGGCCAGCCCTTTACCCTCTGCCATCTTCCCCCGTGTCACAGGAAAAGTTTCTAGCTCCGACCGCTCCTTTCGCCATCCACCGGTGGAACAAATTCTTCCTCCATCACTCCTGCACCTTTTCCATAAAAAAATCCACCCGTTAATCAGAGAAAAGGTCCACAAACTCCACCACAACAAAATGTGCGACCAATCCCACCATGGCCACCACCGGAAGTCCTGTTTTTGAATTATCTTAGTTACATCTGTGCAGTACAATTGTTAACTGAGGAACCATATTTTTCCATAGAAAATATTGCATTATTAAGTCTGTCACTGAAATCTGCTTGGTTGTTGTGGATTCTCGTTTAATGGCCATACATATTTAAGAGCTGTCAGTCTCTGAGCCCAAGGCCTATACTTCTCCAGTTACTTTAGAAAACCAGTTGCATTCAAAATTGTTGCATTGTCACCTGACAAATTTTGGACCAGGTTGTCCAGATTTTCTTTTTCTTGGGCAACATGGAAATTTCTTGGATTTCACATTATGGATACATTTTTAGTTTATTTTTGTGAGCAGCAAGGAAAAATGGGCATCGAGTTGCAGTTTGTTTTCTCTTCCATTTTCGTGTCCAGTATTGGACTTTGTAAAGGTGACAACCCTAGCATTAGATGGGAGTATCCTAAATTTAGATGATTTAGTTTAACTTAGTTTGCTGTTTAGGAACTCTACTTTTTTCTATTCTTTGTATTGTAAGAATACTTCAGTGCAAAGAACTAAAGTTTATCTAACTTTGCCCCCATAATTAGCCTACCACAGGGACATACGTAAACTCCCCATACCCAGAAATGATTAATCCAGGAACTGTGTTTGTGCAGAGGGAATGTGATGCACAGCAACCTCCATCTTCGCCTCTAGATTCTGTGGAAAAGGTAATCGAGGATCTAATCTATAATGGCCTTTTTTAAAACTGTCAGTTCTTCTCTGTATAAGAAGAATGCCAAAATTAGGTGGGGAATGTTGATGTATAATTTAAAATCTGTATAGATGTTGGGGGATGAAGATGCAGGAGCTGTTGTCTTTCTTTCAATTTTCATACTATCTTTGCCTTATTATTCACCACCTCTGGCCTGAATCCTCCATTCATTTTATTCCACAAAAATCGTAATCACCTTAGTTTGTCAAGAAAATGCTACTTTTCTGCACCAGTGATTTCTGGTTTGGATTTGGTAAATATACTGTTTATTTTAGTAATTTTGAGTGGAATCTGTGTATCCAGTTTATCTGGATTTTCTTCCCAACTACAGTCTGTGGATCATGTTAATTCCTGTTTTTTAAAACCATTTGTTCTTGGGATGTAGGTGACACCGGCAAAGCTACATTAGTTCCCCACCCTTAGTTCCCTGAGGTTGGTCTTGTTGAATTCTTGCAGTCTTTTTGGTGATGGTGCTACTGTGCTGGTAATAGGTAGGTAATTCCAGCACTATGATTCAATGAATAAGCTACATGTAATATACATTCAAACCATACGTGAAGTGGAAGAGATAACAAATTAGATATTACTGCTTTTGATCTACTCCTGTGGTAGAGGCTTTGCAAGGTAGGGACCGTTGAATTATGCTTGTCGAGTTGCTAATATGCATCCTTTTTTCCATTTTGTTTCAAGATGTGGTTCATACTGAGACTGAATTTATTAACCATCCTTCATTATCCAAATATAGTAATGATGGGCCTCTGGAACCGTTCTAGCTATTGTGGCAATAATGATCCTATGCTTCGTAATGGTGGAGAACTTGGAGATTGTTTTCACACCTCATTGCTGTTCCTCTTCTTGCATGGAGATGCAATGCTACCAAGTTTTTGCAACACATCCTTTTAGATTTATTTTATTCATTCATGGAATATGCGCATCATGGTAAGACCCAAATGTGTTATTGTCATGGGAGTGTCCCTTTAAGAAAGGCTTGTCTTATCACATGGCTTCAGTGATGTCATTGTGTGGGTTGAGCTGGGCTGTGGCTCTCAGCTGTTTTTGCTTTTGCTTTCAGTTTTGGCTGCTGTGGACTCAGACAGAGAACAGAAGTGTTTTGTCTCTCTCTCTCTCTCTCTCTCTCTCTCTCATTTTAAATACTTGTTCAGTTAAAAAAAAAAGATTGATTATAGCTACCTGCTGTTTTGGTAATTTAAAAGACATAGTTTACTTTCCGCAGGATTTTAAACCTGCATGTGAGACGGTTAGAATCTCGGAGAATACTAGGAAATCTTTTACATTACTGGGTAGATGCCAGTATCATTATACTTCAGCAGATAGGATAAGAGTGTGACTCATTCTGATGTTTCGGATTTAAGCACAACAACCAGAAAGTTGTTGGGGGTCTTTGTGGTGATAGTACTTCAGCTGCTTGCTAAAATTACAGAAGGAGGCCATGCAGCCCATTGTGTCTGTGCTGGCTAAAGAAAAACCAACCAATCTCATCCCGCCTTCAAACTTGATCTATGGCCCTGTAGGTTACAACACCTCCGAAGTGTCATTGGGTTAATTGAATTGGCTAGACCATAAAAATGGTAATTTTGAGAGGAGGCCAAATTAGGATCCATAGATTTGGTATTTTTTGCTCTAGAAACTTGCAAACCCTTCAGTCTTGTCTTTGCAGTCACATGCTGGGCTCTACGATGGTTGAAAAGGGTATTTTCATGGCAGTGTTGTCTCTTGGTTGCTTACCACCACTGTCAATTGGATTTGGTAGGTCTGCCTAGTATGGCATTAATCATTGGTTTCTGAACTCCTGAGCTCTGTCTATGCCGTTCTCCTTTTAAATGTTAGAATCCAAGTAATCTCCTGCAGTGACTTCACTAGGGTAGCCTCTCTCACTTTCAGCTATGTCTAGTGTTGCTCCTGCCATGTTGTTCTACAAATTAATTGAACCAAGGTTGGCCACTTGACTTAATGGAGGAGAGGGCTATGCCAGGTTGTGCTGGAGTAGAATTGTGGCTATAAATACACAATTTGAATTTCTTGATCTGCTTTGGTCTCAGCAAACATGTCCTCACGGTGAATGGAGACTTGTATTTCTTGAGGCCTATTAAAGTGGTCACTTCTCACTGCAATTGTGGATGGGCAACACTACATTGGTGGTTGGTGAGGATGAAGGCATGTAAATTGCTTCCTTATGTTGATCCTGTCACCATTTGCTAAAGGGTCAAATATAGCACTTTGCCTTTTGGAGCTTGGTCAATGACTGCATAATCGAGCCACTGTTGTGGACATTGATGTTGAGATTACATGTGTGTGAGTGCTTCCCTCGGCTTCCTCCAAGCGATGTTTAAGTTGGATGAATATTGAAGATTCTTTGAGGGGATGTGATGGGTGATGATCAACAAAATCTTTCTTTAACCTTGTTTAACCTGCACAAGTATGTCTTGTTGGCAGGAAAAGACCCTTTTGGAAATGGTGATGGGAATGTATAGGCGAGCCACTGATGTCATTTTGCAAGTATGATTGTTGGATTCAACTTGTTGGATTATGATTGTTGACTATTTCAGTTCTCTAGGTTGGGACATGTATCCCCCACATACAAGGTTTAGAGTCTGCCATTTCATTTTTTTTATGATGGTATGACTTCAACCATAGTGAGGGCTTTCCTTTTAAGCCTCATGGACTTGATTTTTTACGGCTTCTTGGCACAAATACATTCAATGTTGCCTTCAGGTCAAGCACAGCTACTTCTACCCTCTGAGATTCACTCGTACCAGTGTCTGGAACAAGGAATGATGAACTCTGAAATTGATGCCCAGGTAGAATTAGGACTTGCTCAGCGAGTAGTGCTGCTGATGACACTTTCATTACTGATGAGGAGCCTGATCAAGGTTTAGAGTTTTTCGGGGGGCTAGATTAACCTCATAGTTGTATGAGCAAGTCAGCTGTGCAATTTTCCATATTGTTGGGCGTTATCAGTGTTCGTGCAGCACTGCACTTGGGCAAGTGGGGAGAAGTAGAGTGCAGCTAATTCTGATACTGGACTATGCTGCTTGTTGCACATTTTGCTATGGGTGTAAAACGCGTTTATTGGAGTGTATTAACTTGCCTCTGTTAAAGGCCGTGTGCTTAACACTACTAGGCTCTGTATATGTATTTTTCAGCTCAGGAGTCGCCAGATGCCGTATAGACACCTCACAAATATTCCAAGGTCAGGTTCAAAGTAATAAAACGATACACCGATTAGTAAGTTCCAAACGATCAATATTTATTATACAATTATAATAAATACGCATGCACACACTAAGGGACTAAGCTATGACTAAACTAAGCAATCAGAATACTTAACTACACAGGAACAGGCAAGGTCAGGGAGCGAGGCCTTCGTCCCGGTCTTGGTCTGCAACCTTCAGAAAGCGTGCTGGTCACTGGGGGTCTAGCGGGCTTGGTTCGCGTAGCGAGCGTCGTATTGGCACTTACGGTTCGGCGGCTGGTGCTCAACGGCTGGAGTCAGGATACACGTTCAAGGTCTTGGTCAAAGCCGGAGCACGAAACAACAGACAGGACCATGTGTGGGGGTCTACTTTTATAGGGGTCCCCAATGTCCTTGCCTTTTCCTGGGCGGGCTTTACCTTCAGGTATCGATTGGATCGCTTCCAATCGATATCTTTTGAATTCCTCCAATGTGAGGGTCTTTCTCGATGGTGGGGGCGGTTTCTATAGTGGATACTTCTGGTGCCGCTCTGTCTGGACATCCACTCAAGTATCTTATTCAAACCCAAATGTTGCCATTGTGTGTGCCTAGATCTGGACTGCCTCATTAGTATGTAAAACGTTCTGCCATTATCACCTTTGGTTTGAGATCTTCCACCTGGCCAGAAACTGGTTTTGCTGCTTGCAAAATGCTAATGAGTGTTTGCAGGCTGTTTGCCTTGGCTAAACTGTTTTTCCCTGCAGTCTTAGCGATTCTCCATTTTGTTTAGTTCAGTGTCCATTTTAGGTGGCTACAGTGGCTACATGCTACAGCTGGAATGTTGTTGGGTCTGTAAGTAAGTGGAATTTTGGTATCTTGATAAATATATACAACGGAACCTGATAAATTCTTCATTTCCTCTAACTCATGATTTATCTCCCAGCATAGATCTAAGGATGAGTGGTGCTTCTGAACTGTATTTTGTTTAACTTGGTTTAGATAGAAATGAATTCAATTCACTTATCTTTTGGTTAAGTTCTTAAGTGGTTGGATGAATAAACCCTTTGTTACAGTGTCATGAAAAAAGGTCACCTGAAGAAGGAGCCGTGCTCCGAAAGCTCGTGTTTGAAACAAACCTGTTGGACTTTAACCTGGTGTTGTAAGACTTCTTACTGTGCTCACCCCAGTCCAACGCCGGCATCTCCACATCATGAAAAAAGGAGCAAACTACAAGTGATGCACTAATATTTATTGTTAATAAATCGCAGCATTTGCTTCCAAGTTAGGTACATGCACACTGTTTAGCTCACTGGGCTAAATCGCTGGCTTTTAAAGCAGACCAAGCAGGCCAGCACCACGGTTCGATTCCCGTACCAGCCTCCCATTTTTCACCCACCACTTCTCTTTCAAAATCTTAAACTTCTCCCCTCATTTGCCTGTACTTCCCTGCAGAGAACACACAATGGGTTTTGTACCCTTATTTGCATTGGCACAATTGACAAAACCACATTTTAAGAAATCGCCTTTATTCTGCTTTGTTCTCAAGTTAAGTTTCTTTGTAGGTTGTTAACCAGAGACTCTGGAGCTAATACTAGCACCTGTATTTGCTGTATTCAGTGCAGTCAAAAGGTTTTTAAAATTATTTTTATTCGAGGCATTTTCCATTATATACAGAAAGAGAAAAACAGCACCAGTAAACATCCTTCACATACCACACTCTGATACCCATGCCCCTCCTTCCAGCCCACTCTCTCCCCGTTTTCTGACTATAGTAACAAAAGAAATGTGGTCATTGCTCCCCCCCCCCCAGCTGACATTTTAGTACTTTAAAGAAGTCGATGAACAATCCACCTCGAAGAACTCCTCATCTGTGCCTCTAATAGCAAACTTTATCTCCAGGTGCAGAAACTCCGCCAAGTTGTTCATCCACACTGTTACTTTAGGTGGCCCGGATCTCGCCAACCTAACAATATCTGCCTCCGGGCTTTCAGGGAGGCAAAGGCCAACACGTCAGACTCTCTCTCCCCACCTGCACCCCTGTTTCTTCTGGAACTCCAAATATTGCCACCCATGGGCTCAGAGCCACCATCACTCCTAGAATCTTTGATACAGTTCCTGCAAGACCTCCTAAAACCCCTCCAACTTCAAACATGTCAACATGGATTTCCCAGTCTCCTTGCGCAACATCTGCATCTACTCTCAGAAAGAACCGACTCAGCCATGACATGCTCTATATACCACATTGAACTGGTGAGGAGGATGAGTTTATCCTTCACAGGGCTTCACTCCATAGCCCGACTTCTAAGGACCCCCTCCCCCAGCTTCTTTGTCTTTACAGTGCAGCGCCGGGGGTGGTAATTTCGGGAACATAATCAACTTGTTCCTAATGAAATTCCCCCTCAGCTGGAACTCTGCCTCTAGCTCTCCCAACTCTGCAAACCCTTTCTTCTTTCCCCCACCCCCTCACAAACAGGTCTTTGAAGCCTGCCTGCTGCCGTGCCCTAAATGTGGAATCCAGGCCTACCGGCCTAAACCTGTGGTTACCACAGATCACTGCCCATAGTGACATACTTTCCATCTTAAAATTCCATATCCTTAATGCTGATACCTACTGCTAGGCTCGTGGAGTACCTTGTCGGTGAGAATAGAAGTGGTGTCAAACATGTCCCACAAGGCTTTCTCCAACTGACCCCACACTGACCTCAACATTCGCCATCCAGTGATAATTCAGCAGGATCTACATTTAGCAGTGATATTGGGAGATAGGATTAACATTCTGCTGAATCTTTATCCTTTTTAAAAATGAACAAAACTGAAGCCTGAGATAATGCAAGTGGACCCAATCCCTGCACCTTCCCCCTCCTCGATCACCGAAAAATCCAGCAAAATCCACAAGCTGTCTCATGCCTCCAGCGCCCACCATGAGCTGCAGAGGCTGTGGTTAAAGGCCTCAAATACCTTGTTTACCACCTGACTCAGTGACCACCTTGCCTCAAATCTTTCATGTGACCAATCCCCCTCGCTGCCACCTCAACTGATGCACTAGCATCATGCTGACTTTTTCCCCATGTTCATACATCACCCCCCTGACCTGACGCAGCTGCCCCACCGCCTTCCCCGTAGACATCGGCTCAAACACCATCTGGAGCTTCCTTTAATAATGCCTCCTCCGGGGCTGCCGAGTGTCTCTGATCCACCTCCAGAATGGCCTCCACTAATCTTTGCCTTTCCAGATGCTCCCCCTTATCCCTGTGCGCCCTGATCAAGATGAATTCCCCTCTGATCATCACCTTCAGTGGCTTCCACACTATGGAGGCTACTGTGCTACCATGCCGCCCACTTTTTGTATTCGCATTTCTTATAGCTCACCCCTATCGTTTCACAGATCCCCTCATCAGCTAACAGCCCCACATCTAGCCTCCATTCCAGCTACTGGGCACCCTCTCTTTTCACAGATGTGGCGCATGATCTGACACCTCGATCGCCGAATACTTCCTCCCAAACACTCCTGCCAGTAAGATCTTGTACAGCGCACAAAAATTAATCCAGAATACACCTGGTGAACATGCGTGGAAAAACGAGAATTCCCTTGCCCTCCGCCTTCAAAACTGCCACGGGTTCACCCCTCCCATCTGCTCAGTAAATCCCAGCCATTCCTTCGCCTTCGACATTGTTCAGGTTGGGGGCATATATATTCACCAGCACCGCACTACTTTCCCTCAAACCTCCAACTCATCATTTCATACCTGCCCCCACGATCCACCATAATATTACCAGCTGAGAAAGCCATCCTCTTACTAACCAGTGCCGCTAGCCCCCTGGCCTTCATAATCCATGAATGGAACATCTGCCCCACCCAGCCTTTCCTCAACCTCGTCTGATCTGTGACCTTTAAATGAGTCTATTGTATGAACAGCACGTCTGCCTGCAAGCTCCTTAAGTGCACAAAAGTACAGGATCTCTTGATTGGCCTGTTCAGTCCCCTAACATTGAAGGTATCCCCCTGGTTGGAGGGTGCAAACCCCTCGCCCCCCCCCCCCCCCCCCCCCAACCCTGCTACTGTTTAATAAGCTCCTCCAGGCCCACATTCCGGGCCTCCACATGATGGTATTTCTCGCGCTCGCACTGCGCTCTCTCTCTCTCTCTCTCTCTCTCTCTCTCTCTCTCTCTCTCTCTCTCTCTCTCTCTCTCTCTCTCTCTCTCTTTCTTTATCTCGCACTGCGCTTTCTCTCTCTCTCTCTCTCTCTCTCTCTCTCTCTCTCTCTCTCTCTCTCTCTCTCTCTCTCTCTCTCTCTCTCTCTCTCTCTCTCTCTCTCTCTCGCACTGCACGCTCGTTCTCTCTTCCTCAGCGAACTGTATCCCCAACCCACTTCCGGAGATCGGTCAAAGATCCCTTCCTCACCAGCGTCTCAAGCATCCTAACCGTATACTTTGTGGCCTGTGTATCCTTGATCCCTTCAGGCAGCCCTACGGTCCTGACATTCTGCCTCCAGCGGATATCCAGGTCATTCAACCTCACCCTCGACTTCTGGCCCTCCAGACTTGCAGATCCAGACTTTGCCGATAAAGACTTAATTACCTGCAAATGCTCGCATTCTAAGCATTTTCTGGCATCTTTGAATTTGTTTATATATATGTTTCTGGAACATACCTCTTCATTCACCTGAGGAAGGAGCAGTGCTCCGAAAGCTAGTGTTTGAAACAAACCTATTGGACTTTAACCTGGTGATGCACCATGTAATGAACTCCAATTGGCTTTATTGGTTGGCCAATTGGAGTATGAGCTCCCTCAATGATAGCTCATTGAGGGGGCCCATATAATCACCTGTGTAGGCTTTGTGAGCCAGTCTTAAGTTGACTGGACTGCTAGCAGCACTGTTGGTAGCTGCTCCTGTAATATCGTTATTGTAAATAAATATTGGTGTGGTGACGGAACTCCTGCCTCCCGTGGATTACTACACACCATCAATTGGACTCGAGTTGTGAAGAAGTTCCAAATATCAGGCTTTAATGAACTCGTTGTGTGCCCGGCAGTTGACTTACTGAGAAAGGCCCACTGCCGGCTGCTACATGTTCTTATACCCCGCCTTGTAGGAGGGGCTATCGGCGAGCAGTCACATGACTGACCTCAGCCAATTGGCAGAGAGACACGTGACCTGCCTGAGCCAATGGGCAGCGAGTCCTCTGCACCAATGGCACTACTCTGAGGTACCGTAAACCTCCTAGTCATACCACCACATTCACCCCTTGTGGAGAAAGAAGCCGGGGGGGGGGGGGGGGGGGGAAGACGAGGAGAGGAGAAAGGAGGGGGCCGTCGAACTGGTAGTATGACTCGAGAGAACGAGGTGTACCGAGATGTCTGGTGGCTGCCCACTTGCCCGCGACGAATGTACAAAAGAACAACAATAGCGCGAACAATGCACTTATGAACAATTGAACAAACAAGCAAAAAAAAAACGAAAAGGAAGATGCAACAGTGTACAAGGGAACGCTGAACAGCACGAAGAGTCCGACAAAAAGTCCAGTGGAACATCAAATCGACTCGATCAGTCTGACGGGTGCCTTCAATGTCCTGCTGGACCTGCGCAGCGGCGCCGGTGACGTTGGAGCTGTGGTCGTCCGTGACTCCGGGAGCGGCGGTCGTGGTCCTGTGTCCGTACCCCGGTCGGTGCCTGCAAAGCTCTGGCTGGGGAGAGGGTTCCTGTGGGGGGGGGGGGGGTTGTGGCCGCACGCCGGCAGGTGACAGGTCCCGAAGGGAGACCGTGTCCTGCCGCCCCTCCACGTATGCGTACTGCAGGTTAGCGTGGAGTAACTGGACTCGTTCAACCAACGGGTCGGACTTGTGCACCCGCACATGCTTCCGGAGCAAGGTGGGCCTGGTGGGTGGCCAGCCAGGTCGGGAGCGGGGATCCTGAGGACGACCTCCTGGGGAAAACAAGAAGACATTCGTGGGGTGTTTGGTTCATGGCAGTACAGAGGAGAGACCGAGTGGAGGGCGTCTTGGAGAACCTCTTGCCAGTGGGAGATAGGGAGATTTCTGGACCGTAGGGCCAGTAGGACGGTCTTCCAGACCATACCATTCTCCCGTTCAACCTGTCCGTTACCCAAGAGGTTATAACTGGTCGTCCTGCTAGAGGCAATGCCCCTGCTGAGCAGGAATTGACGCAACTCGTCACTCATGAAAGAGGACCCCCCCCCCGGTCGCTGTGGATGTATGCGGGGTAACCAAACGGAGAAAATGGAGAGGAGGGCCTTGATGACGGTTGTTGTGGTCATGTCGGGGCAGGGGATGGCAAAAGGAAAGCGTGAGTACTCGTCAAGCACACTTAGAAAGTATATGTTGCGGTTGTTGGAGGGGAGGGGACCCTTGAAGTCCATGCTGAGACATTCAAAGGGGCGGGACGCCTTTAGCAGATGCGCTTGCTCGGGGCAGTAGAAGTGCGGCTTGCACTCTGTGCAAATGTGGCAGTCCCTAGTTACAGTCCTGACCTCCTCGATGGAGTAGAGCAGGTTACGGATCTTAATGAAATGGTAGAAGCGGGCTACCCCTGGATGGCAGAGGTCCGCGTGGAGGGTGCGGAGGTGGTCTATCTGTGCGCTGGTGCAGGTACCGCGGGACAGGGCATCAGGAGGCTCATTGAGCTTCCCAGGACGATACAAGATATCGTAGTTGTACATGGACAACTCAATCCGCCACTGCAAGATCTTGTCATTTTTGATCTTGCCCCTCTGTGCATTATCGAACATAAAGGCCACTAACCGTTGGTCTGTGAGGAGGGTGAACCTCCTGCCGGCCAGATAGTGCCTCCAGTATTGCACAGCTTCGACAATGGCCTGTGCCTCCTTTTCCACCGAGGAATGGCGGAGTTCGGAATCGTGGAGGGTCCGGGAAAAGAAGGCCACTGGTCTGCCCACTTGGTTCAGCGTGGCCACCAGAGCTACATCGGACGCGTCGCTCTCGACCTGGAATGGGAGAGACTCGTCGATAGCACGCATCGTGGCCCTAGCAATGTCTGCTTTGATGCGGCTAAAGGCCTGGCGGGCCTCCATCGACAGTGGAAACGTGGCGGATTGGATGAGGGGGCGGGCTTTGTCGGCGTAGTTTGGGACCCACTGGGCATAATAAGAAAAGAAGCCCAGACAGCGTTTGAGGGAGTTGGGGAGAGGGAGTTCCATTAGGGGACGCATGCGTTTCGGGTCGGGGCCTTTCACTCCGTTACGCACTACGTAGGCGAGAATGGCTAGACGGTCGGTGCTAAACACGCATTTATCC